>NC_041690.1:43390-643390 GCF_900005765.1 Plasmodium relictum
AAGAAAAAGGTATTATTTCATTTTTATAAAATATTTTTAAATTACTTTTCAAAATATACTTATTTCCATGAAGTAAATTACTGTTATTATTATTGTTATTACCATTTAAACTACTACTATTGTTATTATTATTAATATTATTAGTAGTATTATTATTATTGTTAGAACTTACTATATTTATTTTTATATTATTCTTTAAATTATTAGAATTAGAATTTTCTAATGAACTTTTATTATTATTTATAAAATTATTCTGTGTGGTATTATTATTTGTACAATTAAAGTTATATCTTGAATTTAAATCATTTTTTCCTTTATTTATATTAAGAGTATTCTTTTTATTGATATTATTCAATTTAAATTTCATTTTTATTTTTTTATTTTCTATGTTTTGCATTTTATACTTTTTCAATAAAAAAAAAAAAACAAAAACAAATTAAATATATTTATATAGAATTCGTAAATATGTATTATAAAATAAATCTTAATAAACACTCATTTTTAATTATAATATTATAATAATGTAAAAAATTTTTTTAATTATAAAATTAATAAATACTTATTAACAATTATAATTTAAATAAGTTCATTTATAACATCTTTTTTAAAAATACAAATTTTTCAATAAAAATTATAACACTATTCAAAAAATAGTTTTTGAATAACTTTCACTTATATATAAAAAAAAAATATATAAAATTAGATAAATATATACACATATATATTAATAATTATATATATATATTTGTAAATAAATGTTTTTTTAATTATAAGGGATCTTATGTAAGATATATTTATTTTAAAAAATTAAAATAACATAAAAAATTAAATCATTTGTTTTTATTGCTTGTTTTAATAAAAATCTGATATTTAAAGCAGTATATCTTGTTTTTTCTAAGTTTTTTTTAAATAATTAGTTCTATATATATCGATTATATTCATTAGGGTTTTATATAAGTAAAATAAAAAATTTACTTATTTTTTTTTAAGAATTTTTATTTTAAATATAAAAAATTAAATTAAATGCATAAATTAATAAAAATTGAGGTTGTAGAAGGAAAAAAAAAAAAAAATATTTAAAAATTATGATTCAATATGTTATATAATTTTTTTTTTTTTTTGGATGAAAGTGTAAAAATTAAAAAAACCTGCATTTAATTTATGAAATCTATTAATAAATTTAAGAGATTGTATTACTTTAAAATAATTCTTAATCTTTCTAGCAAAAAAAAAAAAAATAAATAAAATAAAAAATGAAATAAAATAAAATGAACATAATAGAACTTAACCAAATATACTTCTTTATGCATAAAATATTAATTTTAAAAATAATTTGCACAAAAATAAATGAAAATTTTGTAAGTAAAAAATCCAGTAGTATTTTTAATTTAATAAAATATGAAGGATTTTTTATTACATTTTTTTTATAAAAAAATTTACGCGTAAATATTGGAAATATAATTTGTTATATAAATTATTTAAAAAATAAATAAAATAATACAGTAATAATAAAATAATTATAGCAGAAAATATTACAGGAGGAATAGTAATTATAATAACAATTAGTAAACAAAGAAAAAGTGATGAATGATATTTTAATAAAATTTATATATAAAATAAAAAAACTAAAAGCACAAAATAATGTGATGCATTAGTGATATAAAGTTTTTCTTTTAAATAATAAAAAAGATAAAAAAACTTTAATTTTTAGAAATATAAAATTTTTAATAAAAAAGGTGATAATTTTTTTTTTTTTTTTTTTTTTACTTTTTGTTCTTATATTGCTTAAAAAGTAATATTTTGAAATATTATTAAAGTGTGCAACATTATAAAATGAAAAAAATACAAAACGGTATATATGTATATAATAAATAAAGTAAAAATTTGTCTCTTTTAAACAAAATGACCAAAATATATTTTTATGAAATTTTTTTTTCTTTTTAAAATATCAGTTTATATTATTATTTTTGTTTATAAAATGATGTATCACATTAAAATTAAAGAATTTAATGCTTTAAAATTTTACGAAAAAAATCAATAATAAAGTAAAAATATTAAAAGAATTCTGAATTAAGCCACATTTTATTGTTATATTTAAATATTTTTCATTCATTTTGAAATTAATTTTTTTTTTAAAGTCAACTTTAGACATTAATAACAAACATTTATGTAATTGATGTTAGTTTCTTCAGTAATTTAAAAAAAAAAAATGAAATTAAATTAAAATAAAAATAATAGTAAACAAGAAGTGTATATATAAGCAAAAGAAAAAAAAAAAAAAA
Organism: Plasmodium relictum; assembly: GCF_900005765.1. Lineage (NCBI taxonomy): Eukaryota > Apicomplexa > Aconoidasida > Haemosporida > Plasmodiidae > Plasmodium > Plasmodium relictum. The sequence continues at coordinate 45,673 of NC_041690.1, forward strand.
AATAGAATATAAAGCCATTAAGTCTTTAATTATATTATATTCTATGTTTTAAAAAATAAGCTAAGTTTTTACTAAAAAAATTATATGACAAAAAAGGGCAAATTTTTTTTAAATCAATTTAAAAAAATGAAAATTGTTTATGTAAAAATATGGTTTCCAATTTACTATTTAAATATGAATTAATTTAAAAAAAAAAATTATTCATATATATATACTTTTAGGTTGGTTGCCAATTACCTCCAATTCTCGTAATTTTATTTTTTTTTAACATAATGTTTAAAATTGCTAAGACATTTTGTTGTGTAACCTTTTTTAATTTTTTTTCTACTAGTATTTTATTTAAACTATTTAAAATTAAAAATAAAGGAGTGGATGTATTTTTTCCTGGTTCAGATTTCATTTTGTTCATTCTTTCTGTTGTTATTCTTAAAATCTCTTTTTCATAAAATTCATAGGATTCTTCTAAATTTAAATTATCAAATGTTCTCCTTCTTTTAATTTCCTTTTCTTCATCGCTTTCAGTTACAACCGTATCCAGGAAATAATCAACTGGTTCATCTGATAAAAAAAAAAAGAAATAAAAATTGTGATTGTAAGATTATATAAAGCACTATAATAATATAAAATAAAAAAATTTATTATTTTAAATACAATATAATAGAAGTAATAAATAAATAATTTAAGAAAAAATAAATAGTAATATAATTATTACTAATATTACTACTAAAGTTTAAATTGATATTTTTCTCATTTAATTTTTCATCTTCATTTACTAATGAATCTTTATTTGCATTATTTTGATTAATATTTGTATTATTAATATATAATAATAAATTATTTGCATTCACTTTTTCATTTACACTTTTATTAATTCGTTTGTTCTTTTTAGATACTCTATTAATTTTTTTTTTTTCATATTTATTTTTTTCAACATTATCTGTCATACTATTGCCAATTAAACGATTAGAATAATTTAAATAACTGTTATGACTACTGTTATCGTTATTATTATTATAATCATTATTATTATAATCCTTACTATTATTATTATTATTATTATCATTAATGATATTATTATTATAATCCTTATTATTATTATTATAATCTTTACTATTATTATTATTACTATTATTATTATTATTATTATTATAATCTTTACTATTATTATTATTATTATTATTATTGTTATTATAATCTTTACTATTATTATTATTATTATCATCATCAATATAATAATAATTATTATTATAATTACTATCATTATTATTATTATGATCATTACTACTACTGTTATTTTTTTTATTACTATTACTATTTTTACTATTATCATATAGAGTACTACTGATAAAACCATGTATACTATTACTTATTAAGCTATTAATATGAAGTTCGTTATTTCCTTTCTCTTTTTTTTGTGAATTAAATTCATTATTATACATGTATCTTTGTTCATTAATAATATTAGGTTGAACATTGTTCTTATATACATCTGTAGCGTGATTTTCACTTAATACATGTTTTTTATTACTATTACTATAATTAATAACTATACTATTTTTATTTAATTTTTGTTTTTTCTCTGAAAGAAAATTACCTTGACTGTTTTTTGATGAAATGGAAATTTTATTTGCAAACTCATTTTCTGATTTAAAAAAAGGAGTAGATTTATTCATTTTTTCGTTTTTATTCTTATTTTCATCATCATCAAGATTATCAAAATTTGCAATAGAATAGACGTTAAATTGCATTGTTTTATTATTTTTTTTATTCATAATTTTAAGTGTGCTTTTCTGTAAAAATTTTTTACGAGTTAATTTCTTTAAAGCTTCTTTTATGAATTTTTCTGAAATATTTGTTTTTTGAATTAAATATTCTTCAGTAAAAAACAACTTTACATATATATCATTAATATTTTTATTATTCGCTATTTTTTCAATTTCTTTTTCTTCAATTTCTTTTAAAAAATTCAATTTATAATAAAAGTTCTCTTTTGATATTTGTTTATTTAATGTGTTTATATTATTCTGATTAGTATTACTGAAAGTATTTTTACTCATATCATAAAAACTTTTCTCTTTTTTAAAATCTTCATTCAAGTATTCATTTTTTTTTAATACCATATTTTGAACTCCTGCCAAATTGTGTTTCTTTTCTATTTCATTATTTTTAATACTATTATTATTTTCATTATTCGTATTATGATTTGTGAATTTTACTAAATAATGTTCAATTTTTGGGTTATTTATTCCTTCTTTTTTTGAATTCCTTTCTTCTGTTTTTGATTCATATTTTAATACAGCATTATTGCCTTTTTTATTGTCAAATATAATTTTATTGTTGCAATTAATAACATTATTGTTTTTTTTTTCTTCTTCTTGTCTTTCTCTTTCCTTCTTTATTATTTCTTCGAATGGTTCTTTTTTAATATATTTTTTTTTCTTAACATTAAATAAATTTTTCGAACTTTTAATTATGTGAAAATCATATAAAATTATGTTATCGTTGACAATCATATGAACCGTCTTATTATCCTTATGTTTATAATTTGATGAAATAAACATATAATCATAATTGTATATATTACTGTTAGTTTTCATATCATTATAAAATAAATTATTCTTATAAATATCAATTGTATGATTTTCTAGGTTACTTAAAAATAAAAATAATAGACCTTCAGATAATTTAACTGTGTAAATAAGATCATTAATGTTTAAATCTATATAGCATAAATCATATATAAAAATTAGATATTTATCTCCATTTTTTTTTTGATATATATCATTAATTGAGTCAAAATACATTTGTACTGAATCAGGTATCAAATTCTTTACAATTTGATCATCCTCTTTTAAATTTTCCAGTTTCCAGTATTCCAAATTTAAAACTGTAATCGATATTTGAATTTTTTTACTTATAAATTCTTCTTTTATTAATGAATTATAAAATATATTCTTACTACTATCTTTCTTGGATAAATTAAAATTATCATCATATAGCTCTAATTCATTTTCTTCGTAGTTTTTATTGGCATTTTTCTTTTTTCTTTTTTCATCTTCTTCATGTATTACATCTTTTGATATTTTCATAGAAATTTCCTTTTCTATAAAAATAGAGCTTTTAGAATATATATGATGTGAATTTTCATTTCCTTCTTTATTAATCAAACTTTTGTTTTCTTTTTTATTTTTCTCATTTTTAATGCTTTCATCATACATCCACATTTCTTCTGTATCATTTATTTTTATATATTTATTTATATAAGGTAAATTTAAATTATAATTATGAAGCATATCTTCAATAATATTTTTCATTCTTGTAAGTATAGAAAAGTTGAAATAATTATGTAGATAATCAATAATAAATAAATCTCTTTTTAATATATAAATATCATTTATATCTTTTTTACTTTTTCTGTATTCATCATCATCTGATGTCAAATTATTATCAGTATAAAAAAAATTATCTTCGTATTCTTCAGAAAAAAAATTACTATGACTTTTATAAGTATTTATATGATCAAATCCTTTTTTCAAATCATTGATAGTCATACATTTTTTATTATTTTCACTACTTGTCTTTTTTTCATAATTATATAAATCTACATTAATGCTTTTGTCAAAATTATTTTTTGAATTATCAGCAATATTAAATTTATTTTTTTCTATTTCTTTTTTTTTTTTTATATTCTGAACAGTTGAATTTTCTCCTTCCTTTTTTATAATTACTTCATCGAATTTTATATTATTAACTTTTTTATTATCTTTCACAAGTCCATTTGAACAATTTTTTTCAGAGGGAATATTCCCATTTAAGATTAAATAATTATCCTCCTTTATTTTCTCATTTTCATTTAAATCAATATTTTCTTTATTTGAACTAGCATTGTTATTTAACATAGTATCAATATTGCAATTAAAAAATTTAATATAGGTATTAGCTCTTATTTTTTTATTTTTTATTGCTTTATAACTATAATAACTGCTGAATTTATTGCAAAATATGTAATTGTAATAATAATAATCATATATTAAATAATTATCATAATTCTTATATTTTTTGTATTTTTTTCTAATATATTTCTCAAAATAGAATGTATTTATATAAAAATATGGATTCATATAAGTATCACAAATATAACTATTAAATTTATGCAAAAATACATCTATACCACCAACAATACTAATATATAAAGGTATGCACATTATTTCTCTCTTATTTATTTTATTTTTTTCTTTTTCTCTTTGTTTTTTTTTCTCTATGTTGCTTTTATTATTAAACTGAAGATAAGGCTTATATTTTATAAAACAAAATGAATTATCGTAATTAAAATTAACGAGATTTTTATAATTTTTATTATTACTATTATTATCCAATTCTCCACTTTGAGTACTATATAAAAGATCAATTTCATTTTTTTCATCATAATTATCATCTTCATTTTTTTTAAAATTTTTTATATCACTATTACTTAAAAGAGAAAAGAATTTATCACAATTCATAGTATTAGTATCATTTATATAAAAAAAAATTTTCTTTTTATTATTATCTTTGTTGTAATCATCATTTGAGCTAGAATTATAATAACTGGCACTACTATTATCATCAAAATAAATTTTATTGAAATTTGTATTATTTTTTTTATCATTCTTTTTTTTCATATTTTTTTCAAAATACATATGTATATTTACAAAATCAAAAAACTCATCAGAACTATAATCTTCTATGTGTTTTTTTATGTTCAAATTATAATATTTTATTTTCTTATTTGGAATTTTCAATTTTATTTTTTCATTTTCATTAATAAAATTATAATTAGGCAAATTTTTTATTTTATTTACTGGGTTATTTCCTATTTCATCGTTTAAAAATTTTGAAGATTTTCTTTCCTTCCTTTTATCATAACTATAATGTGTACTAATATTATTATTATTATTATTATTATCATATTCATAAAATAAACTTGTATTATAATTGATATTCTGATTTTTATTATTATGATCATTTATGATATTGTTATTACTATGGTAATTTTTGCTATTAATAAAAGTATTTTTTTCCGTGATTTTATTTCTTTTACTATACATTTTTTTATTTTCTTCATATTTATCATTTATTTTATTTTTATTCCATTTATTCTTATTAATTTTATTATAAATGTATTTCACTCTTTCATTTACATATCTCATATAGTTCACATTTCTTATATGTTTAATCTTAAATAAGTTATTATCACTAGAGTTACTGTCACTAGAATATATATTTTTATATTTTAGAAATATATTTTTAATAGCTTCTTGATTTATATTTGAAGATCTCTCTTTTTTTAAATTCGTTTCTTTGCTTTTATTATTTATTCGAAAGAAGTTACCTAATGAAAATGGATTTTCATACTTAGTAATTTTATTATAATTGTAATTATAATTCTTATTATTCTTATTAGCAGCGATTTTTAAATTACATTTGCGCTCACTTGAAATATTCCTTTTTTGTGTAATTGATGAATAGGAATTACTGTTATTAATATCAATATCTTCGATTTCTTCATTTTTATCTTTTTGTAATAATAATTTTTTTCTATATTTTGAAGAATTCAAAATGTGATCAAATATATGTAAAATAATTTTTGTATCATTAAAATATTTATTAAAATAGCTTTTTAAAAATATCTTATTTTCTATTTTTGCATCTTCATATATGAAAAGGAAAATTCTATCAAAAATATTAAAATGAAAATCACTAAATTTTTCTGAATATTTTTGAAGTAGTTTAAATAATTTTTCCATTTTACTGCTTCTCACTTTTACTATTCTTGTCATCTTAACTAAATTTAAAATAAAGTAAACTAATTTTTCACTGTCTAAATTTTTATTTAACTTTTCATTGTATAATTTTTCTATTAGTAAATAATATAAATTCTTATATAATACAAAATCTGAATTATTCTGTTTGTTCCCATAATTTAATAAATATATTAGATGGTATATAAATTTTATATCTTCTAATCCTTTTTTACAATTTTTAAAATTTGTTAATGCCCCTATAATACAATGTTTTTTTTTTTCTAATAATTCTTTTAAATATTTTCTCAATATATCATGAATAAACTCTATCCTTTTCGATAAACTTGTAGAATCATTTGAGTTATATATAACTTCATTTTCATCTTTTTTTTCTATTAATTCATAATTTTTATGAAATGTTAAGTTTTTTTCATTATATTGCGAAAAATATAAAAAATTAATACTCGATAAATATAGTGATGATTTTTTATAGTTTATATTTTCTTTAATATTATGAATACTTATATTGAAATATTTATATAGCAAAGTATCATTATTATTTATGTCTAATGATTCATTCATTATTCCCTCAGAATTTTCATAAATACTATCATTATCATTATTATCATTATAAACAAATAAATAATTTTTATTTTTGTTTTCATCAAAGTTTTTAATATTATTTAAAAAAGAAAAGTTGTAATCTAAATAATAATTTAAAAAGGTAGTAAAATTAGAACAAAATTTATTTTTTCCACTTCCTTTTTTTTTTTTTAAGGTTAAATAAATTTTATCAACATATGAACTTAAATCGTTTTTTTCTTTTTTTTTTAATATCCATAAGTAATTATTTTTTTTACTAAATTTATTATTTAAGTATATAAAACTTTTTTTTTGAGCTTCATTAGGAGCATCATTATTTTCTTTTCTTTTCTTTTTTTTTTTTAATATCATATTATTAAAATTATTAAAAATATTGTAATTGTCGTTATTATTCATGTTAATAAAATTACCATCTCTTATTCCATATACTATATCTAAAAATGAATAAAAATATAATAAAAAGAAAATTAATATTTTTGGTAAATAATGCTTATTATTTGAATCAAATTTTTCTTGAATTTCTTTTAACTTTTCTTCATATAACTTTTTAAAAATACTTCTCAAGATATGATGCAAATTTAAATATTTAAAAATATCGGCAATGACGCAGAGATGAATATATTTTAAAGGAATATTGTTTGAAATATTCAAATTTTTAAAAATGTTTATCAATTCTCTTCTTTTATTTCTTCTAAATTCTTTGATAAAATGTTTCTTAATATTTGCATCATTCTCTTTGTTTTTTATATTTTCATAAATGTTGCCAGAAATTTCTGTAGACTCATTATTTCCATTAATATTTTTTTTGTTATATATTTTAAACATACTATTAGAATTTGATTTAGTTTCATTATCTATTTTGTTATTAGTCTTTGATATTTTGCAATTCAATGTTTCTATATCTTTAGAACAGTTTTTAAAACAATTGATTTTATTGTTAAGATTTATTTTAACACTACTACTACTATTGTTGTTATCATTATAGTTAATATCATGACAATTATTTCTATTATTACTTTGTTTTATTTCTTTATCATTTTTATTAGATAATATGCCTTCTAAATTACTATTATTAATAAAAGAATTATTTATATCATCATTTTTTTGTATGTACAATAGAGGATATCCATATATATAATTCAAAATTGAATTTTTAAAGGAGTATTCATTTCTATTTATATAATGAAAAAATTTGAAGTTACTATTTAAATTGATGATATCATAATCAAAATTATGACTTAATTTAGAATCAAACGTGTTAAATATATAGGGGAATACATATTTATTATCATCTATAAATTTAATAACAGTTTTTTTTACTTTTTTTATTTTAGTTTTTATGTTTTTATCATCAATATTGCTTTCTACTAAGTCATCTTCACATACTAATTTTCTTTTTCTATTTATTTTTCTTTTTTTCTCTATTGTAATAAATAATTTAGTATTTTCATAATTTTTTAAATTATTAGGATAAATAATTTCATATATATTTGACAAATGATCTAAATATTGTTCTTCATTGCTCATTGATGCTTTATTTTTTATTTTGTTTCCATAATGTAACATTTTTTTTTTTTTTCTTATTAGTTTATGTAAAATATTTTTTAAAGTATATTCTTCGTTATAGCTTGATAAATTATAAAGATAGTTATTTATACCATTTCCATATGAATTATTCGTATTTATATTATCAGTATGCCCATCAAAAATGTCTTCATTTGTGCATTCTTTGTCCTTATTACATAGTACAATATATTTTAATAATGAAATAATATCTTTAGATACACTCATATCATGTATACCAAATTTTTCAAAAAATTTCTTTTTTTTTTTGTCATATAAAAAATCATTTTCAATTTCATATTCATTCAAATTTCCAGATAATTTAATCGAAGTATTTTTTTTAACTATTTTTTTTTTACAGTATTTACCATACTTTAAAATTAAACTGAACAATATTTTGAATATAAATATCTCATTATTACAATTATATATTTTTAATAGTCTAAATATCACATTAAATGCTTTTTTTATATTCCCTATTTTTAAACTTACATTGTTATTTATTAAATTAATACTTCTACTAATAAATTGTATTATGTCATTCTTAACAAACAATTTTAAATTCTTAATTAATACATAATTATTATAATCCTTTATAGAAATACTATTTTTTACGTCTGAATAATCAAGGATATTTTCGTTATCATTATTAAAATTATCATAATTTGATAAGGCAAAAATATGATAAATTAATTCTTCATTTTTAACTTTACAACTATTTTCACTATTTTTTCTTACAAAAGAATTATTTAAATTAGTATCAATGCAAAAATAGTTATTAGAATGAGAAAAAAAATATTCAAATAAAATAATAATATCATCAAAATATTTTTTTAAATATACATAAAAATACTCTTTTAAGATACTTAAATCGTAAGTTAAATAATTTATTTTTTTTTTCTTCTTTTTATAATACTTTTTTAAATTAAAAAAATTGTAAAACATTTTTTTTTTTTTTTCTAATATATTTTTATCTAACATAGAATTGCATTTTACACACCTCTTGAATTTTTTATCATTTGAATTAGGAAATAAATTAGAATTAAAGCCTTTTTTTTTGTGAAAATAATTTTTATTATTGTGAAATAAGGTGGAATTTTTATTCTCTAAATTTATAAAATTACAATCACATGAGCAAGGTTTAATATTTTGATTATGCAAATTATTATAACTAAAATTGCTACTGTTTTTTTTAACGTAATTATTATGCATATTATGAATGCTATTAATTGAACTTTCATTGTATAAAATATTATTAATATGTAAATCATAATCTTCATTTTTTATATTATTATTATTATTTTGAGTATTATTTATTTCATCCGTTTTATTATTTATATGCACATCATTCTTAGTATTTACTTCACTAAAGTAATTAAAATTTTCATATGTTTGATTCATTATTTGTTTATTATTTTTATTCAAAAAAATATTTTTTAAACTACCCTTAAATTCTGTTTTAATATTATTATTAAAATTTTTCTGTTCCAAATCATAGTGATAACTGTTTTCATCTAAATGAAATAAATTAGTCTCAGAATGATAATTGAAATTAATATCTTCTTTTAATAATTCAATCTTTTGGTTCATTAAATTTTTTATATTTATTTTTTCTGAATTCTGTAAGGGAATACAATGACATATATTGGTATAAAATAAATTTAATTGTTCATTAATATTATCTATCATATTAAATAAATTATTCAAAATGTGTTCATCTTGATCTTTAATAATTTTTAATAAATCTACAAAGGTCTTATAATATTTTCCATAGTCTTTTAATTTATTCTTTTCTACTGTTTTGTTTTTTTCTTTCATTTTTCTTACCACCTTTTTATAAATAGTGTTTTTATTTTTTATAATTTCTAAAACTTTCTCTTTTATTTTTATTTTATTTAATGTTTTTAAGATACCATTCTTATATATATTATGAAAAATATCTTCAACATTTTCAAAAATGAAATATGTTTTTTCGTTTGAATCAAAGCATAAATTAATTGATGAAAAATAAGAATATACATAATATCTCAATTTTCTTAAATATCTCATTCTTTTCTTCTTAATGAATAATTTTTTATTTATTTTTATTTTTATATTTGTTTTGTTTGATTTATGAATGCTATTACATTCATAGTTAAATATTTTTTTTGAACATATTTTATTAAAATCAAAAATTTTAAGAGAAGTTTTAAATTTCTCAATTATAATTTTTTTATTAATTTTTCCAGGAATTTTTAATTTCCGTTTATTTTTTTTATTTTTTGGTAGACTACTTTTTTTTATATCTGCATACAAATCTTTATTTGAAAAAAATTCAAATGAGTAAAAATTTAATGAATATAAAAGAAAATTTTTTTTGAGAATATTTAGATATTTTGAATTAGTAATTTTCCTACAATTTAATCCCTTTATTTTATCGTTATATTTATTATATATACCTAATAAATAATTAATAACAGGTTTTACATTTTTTTTTTTTTTTATTATATATTTAATTAGACTTCTTATTTCTTTTAATATTTCTTTATATTTTAATAACTTCAAATAGTTTAAAATATTATTTTTATCATTTGTTGGTTTATCATATTTTCTTTTCAATAATAACTTTAGTAAATCAAATACTATCGTATCCAATTTTTTTTCTGAAAAAGAATAATAATTGTAGATTATATATGCTGGAAAATTTGATTTTATACAATTTTTGTAATTACTATATTTTATATCGCAACTTTTATAAATGCCATTTATACAACTAGTTTCATTTATAATATTTTTACTATTATTGCCATCATAACTATAATAATTTAATTTATCTGCTTTATTATATTTTAAAAATGTATTAGAAGTTGTTTTATCATTTTTATCAGAATTGTCTACATAATACATGTTAGCATTTTTGTTATATAGTTTACTCTTTTTGGAAGAATTGTTTGTTGTATTGTTGTATCTAATAGTATTTTTTTTAAAACTGTGATTATTTTTAAGATTACTTTTATTTTCTTTTTTTTCATAAACGTTCATTCCTATTTTACATTCTTCATTATATGTATATTCATTTATCTTTTCATACAAGGAAAAAATATGAACGGAATATAAATCTATATCTTCATAAAGTATAGATAATAATTCTACTGAAAAATTTAACAAAAGATAAAAACGGGTTATTGATTTTAAGAATATGTTATCATAACTACTCAAATAAATTTGAACTTCATTAACGTTGTAATTTTTAATAGTATTATTGAATAAATCTTTAAATATGAATTCTTTATCTAAACTTTCCTTTTTAAAATTATCATTACTATTTATCATTTCTTTTTTAATACTTTTATTAATTTCTGTTATTTCTTTGTCCTTAATGTCCTTTTTAGCTTTATTTTTTTTTATAATTTGAATATAATCGTAAATAGATTCATAGCATATTTTATTGGAATTACTTCTTTCTTTTTCATTCATCTTTTTATATGAGTTTTTATAGTCAAATTCTGTTAAATATTTTACATTTACTATATCCCAGAATTTTTTTACTTCAACATTTTTAAAATAATCTTCGATTTTACACTTTATGTAATTAATTATATACAAATCAGTAATGTTATCATCATATAATTTTGAATAATGTTCACAGTGTTCCGATAAATAAGAATTTACACTATTTATTTTTATTTCCTTACATGAATTCTTAGAGAAGTCACTTTCTTCTTTTAGTGATTTTGTTATGTCCTTTTTTGAATTATTATGTTTTAATATATTATTATTAGTTAAAAAATGTTTTTCTTTTGGGAAAAAATAAACATTTTTAAATGAATTAGATTCTTCATTATTAAAAATTATATCTTTTAATGCATTTAAACATTCATTTATGCTATATCTACTTTTCTTTTCACAAATACATTTGCCATCAAAATAATCTATTTCATTATCTTTCAAAAAATATTTTTTTATTTTATAATTTTTTTTATTATTATTATAAATATTTATTGTATATTTTATTCGTTCGCACCATACTTTTAAAATATTTGGTAAAAATTCATTTTCACCTTTATCTCTTTTGTTAAAATTGTGTGCAAAATTTTCCTTAGGTTTTTTATTTCTTGCTTGTTCATAATTTTTTTCGTTCAACACAGTAAAAATAGTGTTGTTATTTTCTTTGCATATGCCATTTTTATTATTTTTTAAAATACAATTTTCACAAATATTATTATAAAAATTGAAATGAAAAGGATAAATAATATTATTGAAAGATAAATAAAAATTATTGATATTTTTGCCAATATTTTTTAAATGAAAAAATAAATTATAAACAAAAAAATCTATAATTAGAAGAATATTTTTACTGTTTATATGGTTTTTATAATTAATATTAACATATGGTATGTTTTTATCATCTATATCAACAAAATTTTTAATAATTTCTGTATTTAATTCATATTCAAGTAATAATTCATTTTTTATATTTTTCCTTTTTGATTTTATTTCATTTCCATCACTCTCAAAATGCAGATTAAAAGATTCATTGTTAATTTCTCTTTTTAAATTATTATTATTGGAATTTAAAAAGCAAGAGTTTTCATTATTTTTAGACTTCGATATACTGTAACATAATTTTGTTTTATTATTTTTGTCATAATCAATACTATTCATATGTTGAAAAAAAATAAATAAAATAAAAATAATAAAAGTAAAATATAAGCAACTATCTTATTAATGCTATTCTATTTTGTTATATGGATATCTCATTATTAAAGTATATTGTTTGAAATTTCCGAATTATTTTTCTACAAATTAATTTTTATTTATTTATTTTAATTATTATTTTATTTTACTTTTCTTTAAATATGTAAATTTTGTTATATTACTTGGTTATTAATATTTTATGAGTTCTTGAAAAAAATTTTACTATAACAATGAAGGGGTGATGTATTCAACTTTCTTATTTTGTTTTATTTCATCTTAAAGGTTTTATTTATAAAATAACAATTTTCCATTAAATTTCAGAATGACTTTATTATTAAAAAGGTTTCATATATAACCCTTCGACGAAATTTTATTCTTGAAGAATTAAAAAAAAAAATTATATATAAAAATATTTTTTTTTTTTTTTTCTTTTTTTTTTTATATATATATTTCTTACATTTTTCAAAAATTTATGTATTCCAAATATTTAAAGAAATAGGGCTTAAAATATTTCCAAATTTATGTTTATAATTTTTAATGTAAAATTTCTTATTGATTAATACTAATTAACTTAATGATATAGTTACATTATTTTTTTTTAATTTTTCGTAAATACTAAAAAAACAATATATGCAATAACTTAATTGTTTGTCTAGTATAAGTTTGTAAAAATATACTAATTTACTTTTTTTTTTTTTTTTTGGTATACTTATTATAATTTTAAAATTCTAATATAGTATTTATTTTAATTATATTAATAATATTGATAAAAATTAAAGCTTTATATAAATAAAAATTGTGGCATATCTTCGTATCCAAAAAATAAAAAAAATAATTATAAATTTTTATTACATATTTTTAGTTGTCTAAGAAAATAAATATTGTTTTAGGTTTTTTTTTTTTTTTCAACAGTAACAATATTGGATATGCAAAAATTAAAGGTTTTTACAAAAATAGGCATTTTATAGTAGAGTGAATTAAATTTAAAATTACATTGAAATATACTTAAAGAACATAAAATATTTAATAATTCCACTTAAAAATATAAAAAAAAAATAATATTTTACAAAATAAAAGTTTAAAGTTTTCTTAAAGAAATTTCTTTTGGTTATCTTAAAACTAGTAAAATAATTTTATCTTTTTTTAATATAAAATTTTTTATTTTATTTATTTCCTTTTTTCAAATTTTAAACATCAGTGTGCGATATAAACTTGTATAAATAAAAAAAATAAAATCATTTCATGTTCATACATATATATATTTTTTAGTTTTTACAAAATATGTAAGATATGAATAAAAAAAAAATTGCGTAAGATACTACAGTAATTTTTTTTGGTTAATTTTTTTTCAATTTAATAGAAAAATTACTTATTATTTTTTAATAAATTTTTTTTTTTTTTAAGTAATGTTCTTATTTATGTTTCTATAAATATATATCTTACATTTATATAAAATATATATATTACATGTGCATTTTTTTAGTTACCTTTTCAATGTTACATAAAAATCTTTTAATTTTTAAAGTATTTTTTTTTTTTTGGAGAAATTAACTTCATGACCGTTTTTTCTTTTTTTTTTTAATTTAGTGCAACATCATGATAGACATGGATTTTATTTTAAAGCATTTTTTTGATATTATGTAATACTGATATTTATTAAATATATGTATACATATGTTCCATAAAAGAAAATATAAAAACGATTAAATTTTTATCAGGATTAACTTAAGAGTGAAAAGACATGAACATAATTTATAATTTTTTTTTTTTTTCATTGAAGTAAAAATAATTATAGCTATTATATACATATGAACAAACACTAAAAGATTTTTATATCCCAATTATTTATGTATTATTGATTATTTTGTATTGAAAAGAGATAAATAAATGTAAATAAAAAATTATCTAAAATTAGACATTTTTTTATTTAAAAATATTTCTATTTATTTGAATAATATATATATATATACAATATCTATTGTTTATATCTACATAAGTTTTTTTTTTTATGAATTTTCCTTAATGAAAATTTATGAAAAAGTGTGTAGCACATAATTAATATAGAAGCTACATAGTACTTTTTATGAAACAGTTTTAGTGCATATATTTCATATTTTTTTTTATTAGTTTAAATTAAATAAATATAAAAAATATATGTAGGCTGTTTTTTTATATATTTCTTTTTATTATTATAAATTTTTAAAATTAAATATATACATATATAAATGTGTATGTATAGTATAGGCAGATGTAGTGCCTTACGAAAATTTTCTTAAAATTAAGAAATTATATTAATAGTTTAATAATTTAAATATATTTATAATAGATATTATAAATTTTTTATGAATAAAAAAAAAAAAAATTAATAGAAAGATGAATTGCAATAGTAATAATAATGGAATTTTAAATAATGAAAGTAATGCAAATTCTTTTTTGAATAATTATGAAAATATAAAAGTTTCCAAGCATAGTTCAGCTGAAGAAATAGCAGAAAAATATCTAAGAAATAAATTGAGTTATGAATATAAATATATAAATAAAGGAGATTATAAAATTATAAATAGTAGTGATTATTATGGAAAAAATATATCAGATTGTAAAAATTTAAATATATCTAATTATGTACACAATGATGAATTAAATTATTTAACTAATAAAAATAATTTTTCAAATTATGATATAAAAGGTAACTTAAATTATGACAACAGTATAAATAAGATATCAGTAATTTCTGATATTAACAATAATATTCATGCAAATTATTCTAACTCTAAAAATGATGAAAAAAAGGTGTATAACAATTTAATTTTAAACTCTAATAATGCATCTAAGTTAATGTGCTCACCTAATTCTATTAATATGAATAAATTAAATAATTTGAATAAATTCAATGAAGAAAAGAAAAATAACTATTTTATGAAAAATGATTTTTTAAAATGTGAAAATAATAACATGAGCTATAGTAAGTTGGAAAATAAAGAAAAAATTAATGTAAACAATATTGATGAGCTATTAAATAAATACAATAATGTTAATAACCATGATTCATTCAAATATAAATATAATATAAATAAATCTTATGCTCAGAATGAAAAAGGAAGAAAGGATATATCTGATAAAACAATTTTTACAAATTCTTCAGTAAATAGAACAGACGTTATGAACAATAGCATAAATGATCATAATAATTATTATTATAATAATAGAATTAGTAAATATTACTTAGACGATGCATTGCATAATAGTAAAAAAAAAAATTTAATTCAAAGAAATAAAGATTATGTTCACTATTTAAGTAAAAGAAATAGTTTATTAAAAAGTGAATTGGTAGTGAAGAAGGATTTAAAAAAAAAAAAAAGTGCTCCGACCAAGTCTGAAAATACATATACGAAAAATAAAACAAAAGCTAACAGGTATAGTAATAACTCATTTTTTAGTTCTCTTTACAAGAATGATAAAGCCAAATATAATAATGAGGTAGAATTACTTAACAGTATAAATATTTTTAATAATAATAATATTAAAAATAATAATAGTTATATGATAAATTATGAAAAAGAAAAACATAACTTAAAAAATAAAAATATTTTTAATTTTTATCGCTCAAATAAAAAACCAATGAATATAGATAATATAAATGAAAGTATATTTGACATAAGTTTTTTAAAATCTACATATTCTGATTCAAGTAAAATTATTGATTCTCCTTTAAATTATGATAGCGGAAATTTAAGTTCATTAAGTACAAATATTAAAAAAAATGATGAATCATTAGTTAATAATTTAAATATATCTGGATGCCATTCAAATAAAGAAAGTATAATTCATTATAACGATTTAAGTAACAAGAACATAATAGATAATTCAATATATAATGAAAATAGTTTAGAAAAAAATAGAGATATAACATCAAGTAATATTAACTTTGTAAAATTTTTGAATTCTAACAATAATATGAAAAAAAATGTAGATGATATATTTTTAAATAAGTCTGCTATGCTATCAAATAATAACGAGGTAATAAAGAAAAGCAATAATTTTATAATGGAAACAGAAATTCCATTAAATTTCTTTCAAAATAAAAATATTATAAATAATTTATATATAGAAAATAGGAAATTAAAAAATTTAGATGATACATCGACGCATTTAAATAATAAAGAAAAAAATAATAATTATTCTAGTGATTTAACTAAAAATAACTTAGTAAATAAAAAGAACAATTACTTAAATAATACAAATATTATAAATGTAAATAAAATTAATACGAATAGTTATGTATATAATAAAATAAAAGAAGTAAATAATAAATATGTAAGTTCTAACATGAAATATAATATGAGTAATAGTACATATGAAAACAAAAAAAATAACTTTATTATTTATAGTAACTTGGTGTCTAATGATGAAAAAAAATGTAAAAAAAATGGTAATAATAATTTGAAGGAATACATAGATGGTATGAATATGGTAGAACAAAAAGATATGTTAGTTGATAATATAAATGACAGTAAATTAAATTCTTTATATTTTTCTGAGAATAAATTAACTAATATATTTAATAATAATATAAAAAAAAGTCATTTATTAAATAATTATAATAATAATCTATATACAATAAATAGAAAAAAAGGATATATTGGTAATAATAATAATAAAAAAAGTGAGCATAATAGATTAAACTTATATACTACTACTACTACTACTACTACTAATAATAATAATAATAATATTAATAATAATAGTAATATTAACAAAAATAATATTAACAAAAATAATAATAATAATATTAGTAATACTAAGACTAATACCACAAATAGTAATAATAGTATAAATCAAGTTCATAATGATCCCAAAAAAATAAATAAAGAAAAAAATAATTTAAATGAGTTGAATAATATAAATAATTATGAAGATTATTGTAAATATATTAGTGATTCAATTAACTTTATACCAATAACAATTAAAAATATGAATATTTTATTAGCATTAGCTTTGTATTTTTTAAATTTTAACATAAACAATAATTCTACAAATAATGAATTTTCAGATGAAGTATTAATAAAGCTTTTAAATAAATTTTTATATTGTTTGAATTTAAAAACATGCTTATTAAAGGAAAACAAAATAAATCATAATGAAAATAAATATTATTATATACAAATAAAGTGGAATGACAATTCTAGAAATATTACATTAACTGATGAGAAAAAGAAAGGAAATAAACATATGGAAGAAAAAGAAACAAAAAATGAAGAGAAAACATATAATAAAGAGGATCATTCTGAGAGCATGAAATATAGTGATAATTTTTTTACTTTTTATAATAAAAGAATAGTTAAAAGTAAAAATGAAGAAATGGAATGTGTATCAACTACATATTTCGATAATCAAAATAATAATAATACTACTTACAAAGATAATGATAATAATAGAAAGAAATGTTTTTATTTAGATGAAAATATGAAAATAATTAGTTTAATTGATATTTATAAAATAGCTTGGAGCTTATGTGTGCTAAAAAAAAATTTTTTATACATTGATTTATTAAGGATACTGTATAAAGAAGTAGAATATATGAATATAGAAAAGGAATTAATTTTTTGTATTACTTATATTTTTAAATATTGTAATATAATTGAAATAGAAGAATGTAAAACGGATTTGAATAATAATATTATTATTAATTTAGAAAATAACAATAATGAAAATTTATGTATGTATTTACATTTGTTATATATATGTTCTTTACATGATGAAAAATATCTAAATAATAACCATAAAAAAAATATTGATAAAATAATTAATTATTTTTATGATCAAATAGAAAATTTTAATTTATATATGTGTACAAATATACTATGCGTATTAGCAAATTTAAATATAAAAAATAATGATTACCCATATTTTTTTAATAAAATGATAAATTATTTCAGAAATAATATAAAAAAATTAAATAAAAGTGTATTGCTTGTTAATATTATGAGGTCTTTATGTATTTGTGAAGTAATTTGCTCAGAATTTTTAAAAGATTTAAGTGAATATATTATAAATATTTTGCATTTTATTCCCCTATGCGAATTTATAACTATCTCATGTAGTTTTAGTTGCCAAAAACTTTTAATCATAAAGAATTATTATGAAAATATAAAGAAGGAAAAAGAAATAAAGCAGGAAAAAAAAGATATGATGAACATTTCAAAAGATTCAGTAGATGAATACAAAAATTATGAATTACTAATTAATGAATATTATGAAAAAAAAAAAATTTTTCCATATTATTTTTATAGAAAACCAATATGCCAATCAATTATTTTTAAAATTTTAGCTTATAACTTTTTACAGTATGAACAAAAAAATGTAATTAACAGTAATAAAACCAATAATAATTATTTTTGCGACTACAAAAGTACATTTAACAATAATAAAAACGAAACTTCACTTGATTTAAATAATACAATAAAAAAAACAAATAGAAGTTTAAGTGTAGAAAATAAAAAAGATAATAATATTGAAAAAGAAAAAGGAGTAAATCCTCAAAATTCAAGATTTAACAGTTCTAATATATATAGAAATATAAAAAATAATAACGTTTTTTCTGAGGAATCATTTTCCTTTTCTTCATCTTCTTCTTTTTATAAAAATAATAATAAATTTTTTGATAATAAAAATGAATATATAGTAAAAGGTTATAGTGAAAAAAAAGAAAATAATAATAGTAGTAGTAATAATGGTAATATATTAGATAATAGTAACATATTGTGTTATATGAATAATGATGCTAATATTATAACCAATGATTTAAAAAATAATAAAAGTAAATATTTGAAAAAATGCAATGAAAAGAAAAAAATAAAAGAATATTATAATATTTATGATAGGAATAAAAATTACGAATTCCAATTGAATTCTTGTGAACGAATTTTATTTGCAAATTTAATTGAAGATTGTTGTAATAACTTCGAAACATTAAACTCTATTAATCTTATTGAACTTTTATATACATTGTGTATATTAAATTTAGATAAAACTAAAATCGTTAAGTTGGTAGAAAAAAAGATAGATTGTAATACATTTAATGATAACTATGAAAAGTTACAGAAAAAAAAGAAATATATAAATAAAATCTGTTCAGATAAAGAAATTTTAAACGAAAGAAATGATTTAATTATTTTAAATTATATCTATAATAAATTTGTAGAGGAATATATAGTTAACAAAAATGATATTGATTATAACTTTTCTTTAATAATTGATAATATATATTTTTGTAAATATATAAATGATGACATATTTTTAAATACTATTAAGGGAAACAAAGAAAGTATAAATACAAGTACTTTTTATAAATTAAAAAACATTTTAAATGCTGCAACATATAAAGAAAAAGAATTAGACAAGAAGAGAAACATAAAAGAAAGTGCAACTTTTTCTTTAGCAGAGAATGAAAATATAAAACAGTTAGAAAAAGAAAAAGAAAATGAAGAAAATATAGGAAATGATGAAAAGCTCTTAACAAATAATCAAAGTAAGCAAACAGATGTAATACAAAATAATATTAAAAATAAAACAGATCAAAATATTAATTTCGTTTTAAATGAAATAAAAGATGGAGATCATAATTATGAAAATCAATATGATGTTTGTTACTTTGGTAAAATAAAAAACAATAATTACATCAATAATAATACAAGTAATTATTATAATAATAAAAATATCCAAATTTATAATAACGCTACAAAAAGCAAGGAAAAGGAATCATGTAATAAAATTATTACTTGCAATAATAATAATAATAATAGCTTGTTTGAAACTTATGAAAACAAAAAGGAGAAAGACCACACTATAAATAATTCAAATGAGTTACATGTAAATAAAGAAAAAAAAAATAACTTATATATTGTTAACAATGAAATGAAAAATTATGAAGAATTTCCTGAAAAAGAAAGTGATGACACATCAAGACAATTAAGTGAACTGAAAAAGGATTTAAAAAACACATATGATGTAGCTATTGCTTATTATAACAATAAAACGAAGTATAAGATGGTAAATAATAATAAAGATAACACATTTATAGAAAATGAAGAGAATGAAGACATTATGAATTCTGAAATATACAATCATATAATTTCAAAAAGAAATATTAAAAAAATATTAGATTATCATAAGCAAAAGCAAATTTTAGAAGAAAAAATTTTAAGAAAAAATTCCAAAGAAAAAAATGATTCAGAAAAATGTAAAAATAACTATAATTTTAATTTTTATAAATTATTTATATTATTATTAAAAATTTCCATATTTTCATTGCTTTTTTTTATAATTGTATTTATATATATTTCCTTAAAATAACTTTTTATTAAATATTTTTTTAAAAAAATTAAAAACTTTGTTTAATATATATATATATATATATATATATATATATATATATACATCTTTTTTAAACAGAAAAAAACAAATTTTTGCAATTTGAATTAAGATATTTTAATCATATTTCACTTAAAATATATAGAAAACATAAATCTTTTAAAATAACAATATATTCATTATTTTATTTTACTTCATTTTTTTTTTTTTTTTTTTTTTGCATTTTCTCTTTGTTAAAATTTGATAATATTTATATGTATACAACTTTTTGACTGAATAGAAAATTCTTTAAAAAAAAAAGTTAAAAAAATGAATAATCTTTTTAGTTTTTGTATTATTTAAAAAATTATTTATATACGATATGAACTTCATAATAGGAATCTTTGTATAATCCTTAACTATTTTTTTTTTCTTTTTAAAAAAACATCATTTTTTTCAGTCAAAAGTTTTAGTATTTATGTATATTAAAATTATGCCATTTTTTTTTTTTTTTCTTTTTGTGTTAAATGTTCTTAACAAAATTTTACATTTTCCCCTTTCTCTAAAATTTTATAATATATATATTTTCCTATTTATAATAATATTTTTCTTTTAAATTCGATTTACATAAAATTACTTTTATTTTTTATTAATTTTTTTTTTAATTAGTAAGTTAAAATGTCAAATTTAAATTATTCAAGGGTTCCTGCCGGTGCTTTTATTGAATTTCAGGTAGTTATTTTAACTAACGATGAAAATAACTTTACAAATGAATTATGTGATAATAAATGTAAAGCGTTAATAAAAATATGTAATAGATGTATGATTTATTATATTATTAAAAATATTATTGAACAAAAATTAAAATATATTACCATTGTTGTTAATGGAAAATACTATAATGATATGGTTAATTATATAAATGAAGCATTTCCTGATAATTATAAGTTTGATGATAAAAAAAGTAAAAATAATTACTGTATAGACATTGAATCTTATTCTACTAATGATAACGAGGATATTGGATCTATTCAATGTTTATTGCAAATAAAAAATAAAATAAAAGTAAAAAGATAAATATAATAAAGCTATTGGAATATTTTAATTATTAGATATTTTTAAAGTTATTTAACATATATTTATATCCGTTTCTTTTTTTAAATGCATTCAGACAGATTTCATTGTCGTTAGTTGTGATCTTCTTGGATTTGTTGATTTTCATTCACTAGCAAGTATTTTTTTAAATTACAAATTCTTTTATTTATAAAGTAATTTTTATATTATTTACTTCTTTTTTTTTTTTTCAATTTATAATAGATTTATTTAGAGGAGAAAATGCCATGTGTGGAATATTGTTATTGGAGGATGATCAGGCAAAGAGCACTGACAAAAAAAAAAAAGAAATCAAAGAAGAATATTTAAATTTAGAAAATAACATATGGGTATGTATCGATAAAAATAGTAGAGTTGTTAGCATAAAAGATTCGTTATCAATGAAGCAAAACGGAAAATTAAAAATAAGTAAAATAAATATATTGCTTCATAAAAATTTTCTTCTGAAAACAGATTTATTAGACAGCCATGTTTACATTTTTAAGCATTATGTTTTGAATATATTAGAAGATAAAAAAAATAAATTCACAAGTATAAAGGTTTGTTACATAGTAAACAAAATTACTTAATGTGAATTAATTCAATTTTAAATAATATTAGTTATTTCTTTTAATTCTTTATTTTACTTTTTTTCTTTAGTATGATTTAGTACCTTATTTAGTAAAAATACAAAATATCCCCAAATCTTCTAGTAATAAAATTTTTTTTTTTTTTTTAATATGATTTTATTTATATATGAATTTCTTTTTTTAATTTAAAATAATAATAGGATATTCAAAATCCGAATTTAAATTTAATATGTATAATACATTAATTGATAAATATGAGGGTGTTGATGATAACAAAGAAATAAAAAAAGTATTACCAATATCAGATATTGTTGATAATGTAATGTTTAATTTTTCAAAAAACAGTATTTAATAATTTATATTCCATTATATTTACATATATATATATATATTTTTTTTATTCATTTAGCAAGAAAATATTGAAAGTGTTGTTTGTTATGTACAACCTAAGACTACTGGATTTTGTCAAAGGATTAATAACATACCTAATTTCTTTAAAGCTAATTTACTTGTAATTTTTAAAAAGAATAATAAAAAAAAAAAAAAAAAATTAATAAAATAAAGTACATTATTCTTCTATTTTTTTTTATATTACAATACATTTTACTAATTTTTAAGATTATTTTTATTGTAATATTTTTTTTTTTAGTTTTGTGTTACTAGACATGATCAATTAAAAAATGTTTTGCCACCTTATTGTTTTTTTCTCTTAACTGAAAAAAATCAATCTGTATAAAAAAAAAAAAATAGAAGAATAAAATTAGGAATTAATTATTTTTTGAAATATATTTATTAAAATAGAATTATAAATTAATTTTTTATTTTTATTATTATTTTTTTTATTATAGTACAGGGATTGTATAATAAGTAGTCATTTTAATCATGAAGAAAATGTATTTTTGAAAAAATCAGTTCTTGGTATATTTTATTTCCTTTTTATATATATATATATATTTTTCTTTATTTTTTTATCTCAGTTTTATTGTTATATTTTCCTTAATATAAAACTAATAGTATTTTTTTTTTAATTTTTTTTTTTTATAGGAAAAAATATTAATATAAAAAAAAATACTTCTATTAATAGAAGTATCTTAATGGATAACATAACAATTAACGAAAATTGTGTAATTCAAAACTCAATTATTTGTGATAATGTTGTTATTGAAAATAATTGCAAAGTAATTTATAAAAAAAGGAAAAGAAAAAGTTTATTTTGTGAAATATTTCAATTATATATCTTATGTAAAATTTTTTTTTTTTTAGTTAATTGATTGTATTGTAAAAGAAAACAGTACAATTGAAAAGGATAGTATTTTTGAAAAAGAAACCTTACCACTATTTATTCCTTCATAGTTTCTTTTTTTTTTTTAAATTAATATATTTTTTTTTTTCTATTTATATATTTTTATTTTTACAAAGAATCTTTTTTATTAATAATTTTTTCGGAAATGTTTAACTTTTTTATATAGAAATTTTTTTCTTTTTTTTTTATTCATTTGATATTTTTGATTTTGTTTAATCATTGAAATAAAAAAAAACTCTCTTATGTTTTCCATCAAATATGATGAACTTTTATTTTCTAAAAAAATATTTATATATAATATAGTGTAATATAATATTTAAAAAATATATCATTTGAAGTAGTTTCATAAAATTTAATAAATTATGATAAAAATAAAATTGAAATAATTTCAAATAAAATAAAATTTTTATCATATATATTTAATAAAAATAATATTTATATATATTTTTTCTACATATTGTTTATGATGTAAATTTCTTAAAGAGTTTCGATTGGATTAAAACATGAAATGCTTATTATTAAAATTTAAAATACAAGAGTGATAAATCTAAATATTTTATTAAATTTTTTTTTTTTTTGTGATTTTTATTTTCAAATTAATATACAAAATGGAGGTTGAGGACAATAAGAAAAAAGAATCTAAAAATATATCTGAAAATGATGATAGAAAAAGATTACACAAAAATGAAGAAATGAAAAGGTTTAAAAATTAAATACAATAAAAAGAAAAAAAAATATATATATGAATAATACATTGCTAATAGTAAAACAATTTTTTTTTAAATTTTATGAAAAAATTTAAAAACAATGAAATTAATACTAAAAATTATTTTATATTATTATTTCTAGTCTTAGAAATGCATAATACTTTTTATAACATATTTTGATATATATATTTTATAATGATAGAAATAAAAAAGAATGTGTATGACGAATGTTTATATATATATTTGATGTTTAATATTTTAAAATTTGCTAGTGATTTTTATTTTAATATTTGTTTCATTTTGTTTATTTTAGATATTCAAAAGAAAAGAGAAGTTCTTCTAAAGCAAAAAGAAGCCGATCAAATTCTCATAGAATAAAACGTAATTCATCAGATAATTATTCAAAAGGAAAATACATAAAAAAAAAGAGAAGAAAAGATAAAAGTTCAGTAAGCAGTTCTGGTTCTTCAGCATTATCGTCTGAGAATTCCACTGATAACTATAGTTCTGATGAATATAGAAGAAAAAAAAGAAAAAAAAAAAGGGAAAGGAGATATGAAAAAAGTGAAAGAAGTGAAAAGAGAAAAAAAAAAAAAAAATCTAGTAAATTAAATCCCAATTTATCTACATCTCATGAACGATCAAGATCTAGAGAGAGAAAAAGAAGAAAATTACAAGCAGAATGTATTAAAAGGGCAGGTGGATTTAAAAAATTAGCTGATATGGAAGGACATGAGACAACTAATGTTTTTTGGGATGGTTTTCAATGGGTAGCTAAAACGAATCAATCGAATTTATTTCACTTAGATCCAGCTGTAATGAATTCCACAAGAAAATTGAGAAGATTGTATTTTGGAAATTTGCCATTACATTTAGGATTAAGTGAAAATGCCTTTCAAGAAATTGTATGGAATGAAATGAAGAAAAGAAAATATTGTAATGATGAAAATATTAATCCTGTTTTATATGTTTGGTTTGCTAAAGATAAAGGTAATTATGGATTTGTTGAATTTGCTACAGTTGAAGAAACGGAAAGAGCTCTTACTATGGATGGGATGCTTTGTAAAGGTGTTGCATTAAAAGTTTCTAGACCAAATGATTATTCTACAAATACTGTTAAACAAAATCAAAATTTATTACTTCAAAATATTAATAAGCAAAATAATAATTTATTAAATATTATGAATTCAAGTAACTTAAACAACCCATATTGTAAACCACCTCCTCCACCGGGTGCTCCACCTTTATCTGTTCTCAAAGAGACATCAGAAAGTAACGTAGTAGATCACTCCAATTTGTCTACCAAATATTTAAGGGTCTTAGAAATTGTTTCAAAAGAATCAATTAATGAAGAAGATTATTCTGTAATTTTAGAAGATATAAAAGATGGATTTCACAGTCAAGGTATAATTATTAACGCCATTTTAATTACACATAAGTACGCACAGAACACACCTTTTGATATTGGAGACGTTATAATAGAATTTGAAAATCCTGCTTCAGTCGATAATAGTATCATCAATATGTCAAATAGAAAGTATGAAGGAAGGGTCATCAAAATGGAAAAATGTGATGAACATACATACAATACATATGTAAAACCCATTATCAAAGATTTGTACGAGCAAAAATTATAAAAAATGTTAGAAGTTAATATATATATATATATAATTTTTATTTTCCTTATATACATTTCTAAATAATGCAACAGATAGTTGTTTGAGTCACCAAAAGTTATTTTATTTTCAAACATATATAACTTTTGTCTTGGGAATTTCTATTTAAAACATATAATGAACAAAATTTAATTAAATATTTTTCAAACGTTAATAGATATATTGAAAGTAGAAGTTATAGAAACCAATGTTAATAATATTATACATAATTATAAGAATTATAAAAAAAAAAAAAAAAAAAAATTGTAGTTAGCTTTTAAAATATTTTTGGTATTCTATTTTTTTCTAAGTTAAATATTATAACAAAAATTACATATTTGTAAATTTATAAATATTATTATATAATATTACCTTTTTTCTGACTTTTTTATATATAGAAATTCTCTTTTTTTTTTTTTTTTCTCTCTCTCTCTCTCTCTCTATATATATATATATAGGCCTAAAAACTTTGTGTTTTTTAATTTTTTTTTTAATTTATTTTGTATAAATTTAATTTAATTTTATCTTTTATATTACTTTCATATTTTTCAATAAATAAATTTTCATTTATCTATTTTTTAATAAAAAGTTAGTAAAATATAAAAAATAAATTTTATGCTAAAATTATAAGTTTAATAATAGATTTAAAAAAAAAAAAAGACAATTTCTTTTTTTCTTTTTTTTTATAATGAGACAAAAAAAATTTATTAGGGATTGAACTCTGAAATTATACAAAGAGTCAATTTGTATATAAAACAAAATATAATAAAATGAGCTTTATATTTAGGTTATACTTTCTTTATATTATATAATTCATTAGTATTATAAAAGTTAGTATATACGTATAATATTATATACATTTACACAAATATAAATTCATTTTAATATAAATTTTAGAAATATGAATGAAAATAAGAGGATAGCGCTATTAGAAAAAAAAAATGAAGAAATTTCGACTGTATTGAATAAAAATATTCTATTTAAAGAATGTAGTAATACTAACGATTTAAAAGATACCTTTGTAAATATAAAAACAGACTATAGTTTAGAAAGTGAAAAAGAAAAAAGTAATATTTCTTTATTTAATATTTTTAAAAAAAAATTAAGAGAAGAAAGATATTTTAGTAGATTTTTAATCGTATTTAAAATATCAAATGATATAAAACAAAAAAAATATATTAGTGAAACATTAAATTTTATGCTTAAAGAGAAATATAAATTAATTACAGGAATTAGTCTTTTTGTAAATATATATTCTATTATGTTATTAGAATGTACTGATTCTAAATATATATTTTCTTTTTTAAAAAATTTAAGTAGTGTAAAATTTATCAATGATGTTGAAATTTTATATTTTAGTGAATTAAATAAACAAAATATAAATGATGATTTTTATTTTTACGAGTACAATAAAGAAGAACCAAAATATGTTAATTCAAACGAATGTAATTATGTCGACGAAGTGAGGAATCAAAAAATAAAAACTTATGTGTATATAAAATGTAGAAATATATCATATTTTTTCCTGTATAAATTTTTCTTAATATTTTTTTGTATTCCTAAATTATTTTAGTATTTCAAAAAAAATTTTAATTCTATATTTCCAAAAAAAATTATTTTAATTTTATAAACATCATCTATTAATAGGTATGGGATCTTTATATAAATATTTTAAATTTATGTTTTTTTGTAAAGAATAATAAAGATAAGGAAAATATTTTTGATCAAAATGAAAATATCAAAAAAAATTTCTCCTTACTTGAAAATTTTTATCATGAAAATGCAAAAGAATATATATGGAATTTAAATGGTATTTAATTAAAATTATAAAATTATAATAAATTTGTAAAATTTTTTTATTTAAACAATATTCTATATCTTTTTAGAGTTCATTTCTTTTTTTGTTGAAGATTTTAAATTACCAGTTGATGATTTTTCGGATGACTTTCTAGATTTTTAAAAATAAATTTCTTCAACAATTTTTATTATATCATTGTATATAATTTTCATTTTTCATTTATATTTTTAAAATGTCTTTTTTTTTTATGAAATAATTTAAATTCATTCAATACCAATAATCCATATTATAAAAGCTCAAAGCAAAAAAAATATTGATATTCTAAATTGAGTAAAAAGGTATTTAAATTTTATCTTATTTTTTTGTAGCTTTATATTTCTTTTTTTTTTTTCTTTTAATAATTTATTTTAATTTTTTTTTATTTTATATAAATATATAGCATATATTTTATTTTATTTTTTATTTTTACACATAAATATTTATACTTTTTATATAAATTTTTTCTTATTAAATTAATAAAACATGTTGATTCTTACCTTAACATGAAATTAATAATATATAATTTTTTTTTTTTTATCATTCGTTTTTTTATTTTATAAATTAAAATATTTGAATTATGAAATTATATTTTTTTAATATTTTACTTAAAAAAAAAAAAAATATCAAAAAATAGTGCAACAGTTTCTCTATTTCTATTAAAACATTGAATATATTTTATTTTAATATGTAATAAAAAAAAAAAAAGAAAAGGATAATACTTCAATAAGTCGATGGCGCAACAAAAAAATAAAAATAGTAAAAAATCAATAAATATTATATATTATTAATGCCCTTTAGTATATAAGACTTTATTATCAAAAAAAAATGATAATATAATTAAAAAAAAAAAAAAAAAATAAAATATAAAAAATCTAATAATGTAGAATATTTTAAATTATTATATAAAATTTTAATTAACAAAGTTTTAGGAACAAACCATTTTAATTTCACATTTATATATCAAATAAGAAGAAAAGAAAAAATTTTCAAAAAACATATATTCTATTAAAGTAAATTTGCACGTGCATAAATATTATTTTTAAAAAATGAATCTAGAATTAAAAAACAGTTCACATTTGTTTATGAAAAATATTTACAAATATACATTGTCGAGCAAATAATTTTTTTTTATATGTTTACTATAGTATTTTAATTGTAACATCTTTTCCTTTTACTAGGTGTTTTATATTAAATTAAAAAAAGGATAAAGAAGAAGAGCAGTGATGGTTTATTATACAAGATTATTTTTTCGAATAAAATGTAAAGCAAATGAAAATGAAAGAGTTTATGTTGTTGGAAATATCTTAGAATTAGGTAGACTATACTAAATTTATATTACAGATACATATATAGTATATTTTTTTTATTATTTTTTTTTTATTCTTATTATTTATTTTTATTATTATTTTTTTTTTATTTAAAGGCCAATGGGATCCTTATAAAGCAATTGAAATGGTACCTTTTGATGAAGATAATATTTATAATTTATTTTATACAATAAATCCTATATATGTAAAATTAAAAGAAGAAATAGAATACAATTATATAAAAATAAATAATAAAAATGAAGTAATATGGTGTGAAGAGAAAAATAAAGTTATTATTGCAACTGGTTATGATATGTTTATTGAAGATGATGAAGGATTATATAGATCACTACACAATTCATTTAATACAATTGATCATAATATATTAAAGCATGAAGAAAATTTAGAGAAAAAGTTAAAATTAATTCATGATTTAGGAAGGAAGCAAAAATTGGATGAATATTCTCGAATTTTTATGTGTTTTTTTAAATTACCATTGCTTGTGAAAATAGAAAATGAAGAAGTGATTTTAGAAAAGAATAAGAATTCTATGTTATCTATATTATTTGAGCAAAAAAGTAAAATAAGTGAAAAACTATTTTTTATTGGGTATCCTGGTATATATGTAGAATGTGATGAATTAAAAAAAAAAATAATAGAAAGATTGGATAAAGAAAATTGTATTCCTATATTCTTACCTAAAAAGGAAACAAAAGAGTTCATTAAATATTGTAATGAAAATTTATTATTTTTATTTCATAATATTTTTGATATTTACAAGCAAGAATCATTTGATACTGAAGGATGGCAAAATTATAAACTTATAAATAAAATATTTTATGATTCAATGATGAAATATGTAGAAACTTTTGATTACGTTTGGATAAATAGTTATCGATTATTATTACTACCTAGCTATTTATCCAAAAAAAGTTATAAAATACCTACTGCATTTTTTTTTCATATTCCATTTCCTTCATCGGAAATTTATCGGCTATTACCACAAAGAGAAGAAATTTTGAGATCATTATTATCTTGTGATTTAATTGGTTTTAATACATTCGAGTATGCTAGGCATTTTTTGGTTATCTCAAAAAAATTATTAAATTTAGATTTTTATTTCAAATTGGGAGGGGTATTAACAATAACATATTGTAATAGAGACATAGTTGTTAAAATATTGCATGAGCAAATTGAGCCATCTATTATAACTAACATTTTAAATAATTCAAATAATGTAGACAAAAATATAAAATTACTTAAACATATTACTGATAAGAAATATACATTTGGTTGTTATGAAAGAGGTAATATATTTAATGGCCTACTTTTTAAGATTAAGGCTTTCAATTATTTTCTAGAAAATTACGAATATGCTAGAGGAAATGTTATTTTAGTTCAATATATTTCAGCTAACTCCTTAAGATCACTTAAAACTGATGTCATTTTTAAGGAAATACAAAGCTTAGTCGATGAAATAAATAAAAAGTATCATACTTATTTAAAGAATAAGAAAACAAATTTTAATTGCAAAACCAGCTTTGCAAATGAAAATGATGATGAAATAGACATAAACAATATTAGCAGTTATAGTATTTCTAATAATATTAATAGTATTAATGATGACGCTGTTATTAGTAATAATAAAGGTGATGATATCATTAATAATAATTCTAAGGAGAATTTTCTATCTATTGAAAATAACTTTACTTTATTAGAAGGTGTAAAACGTATCAATGAAGATACAAATTTTTATTTTTGCGAGCAAAATGTCCCCAAAAAATTAAATAATGAAAATAATATCACTTTAAAAAATTGCAATACAAACAGTAACAACGATTTGAAAAAAATAGATGAAGAAAAAATATATTTAAACAAACAGAATTATAAGAGAAAAGGAATAATTTCTAATTGCAAAAATATATATCTTAATAACAAAAAAAAATATCTTAGTTTATATAAAATGTGTAATTCAAAAGATTCAAGTTACACACACAACTTTTTTGTTAACCATCTAAAATATACTATTAGTAAAAAAGGGAAATGCAAATGTAGTAATGGCAACAACGAAAATAATGAAGAGGAAAAATTAAATAAAAAATGTGAGTTAAATGATGATGAAAAACATATTATTTTGAAAATAAGTGAATTAAATTTGGAATCAAAATATTTTCTATTTCAGTGTTTTGACTGTTTTTTAGATACCTCTATTAGAGACAATTTTAATTTAAATCCTTTTGAATATATTGTATGTAAGCAATATAGTAACCATGCAAATTGTAATAATATTAACAAAAAAAAGAAGAATCTTATTTTATCTGAAATGAGTAGTTGTAGTTCTATTTTGTCATCTCCGATAAGAATAAATCCATGGAATATAGAAAAGGTTGCAGAAGCAATGGATCAAGCAATTAATTTTAATAAAAATAAAAGAAAACAATTTAAAATTGATGCTTTATATGTAGAAAAATTAAGTACAACAAAATGGTGTTTAGGTATCTTAAATGAATTAAAAAATTGTAGAAAAGAAGACAATAAAGTATATATTTCATGGGGATTTGGAAATACACAAAGATTATTTGAAATTGATAGAAACTTTAAATATTTGGATGCAAACATGGTAATACATAATTTTAAGAAATCAAGAAAAAGACTGATATTATTAGATTGTGAAGGTACTTTATTGCCGGATTACAGAAATGTTCATCTGTTTGGAGAGGAGTTAAGTGCTATAGGAATACCACCAAGTGAAGATATAATAAAATGTCTTAATCAACTTATTGAAGATAAAAATACTACAGTTATTATCTTATCAGGAAGAGATAAAAATATTTTGGATTCATGGTTTAAAGATGTTCCTAAAATTAACTTATGTGCAGAACTTGGATTCTATTATAAAAATAATGAAATTACAGGAGGAAATTGGAGGCAAACATCGAAGCAAAATGATTTTACTTGGAAAATAATTGTTTCAAAATTAATGAAAGAATATGCAAAAAGAACTCAAGGAGCAATTATATGTAATAAAGGAAGTTCCTTGGTTTTTCAGTACAGAAATGCTGATCCTCATTTTGGTAGTATGCAAGCTAAAGAGTTGCACACATATTTAAAAGATTTTTTGATTGGTTATCCTGTAAGTATTGTCAATGGAAAAGGCTATCTAGAGGTGAAATTAAATAATATAGATAAAGGGAAGATTGTTATTCATATATTAAGTCTGTATGAGTATCTTGGATACACATTTGACAGTATTCTTTGCATAGGAGACGATATATCTGATGAAGACATGTTTAGAGCTTTAAAATCATGGAAAAAAAATTTACAGGAAGGAGAAAAAAATTCTGAACAATCAGAAAATAATAAAAATGTTCAGGTAAAAAATAAAACAGTCTATATGTATATTTACAAAATTTTATATGTATTAGTATATACACTAATATATTTATTATATTTTTTTTTCATAGAGAATGGATACATCCTTATTTACATGCACCGTTGGGATGAAACCTTCAGATGCACAGTAAGAATTTTTTTTTAGAAAATAAATTTATAATTATGAAATCTAGTAAAAAATAATTTACAAAGAAGTATTTTAAATTATAGATTACTTATTTTGCTTTATTTATTTATTTTAAATCAGGTATTATTTAAATGATACAGAAGAGGTTTATGATTTATTGAAAAACTTAGCTAGTTTGTAGATATGGGTTACTATTCTTAAGCATTTTATTTTTTTCGTTAAATGATATGAAAGATAAAATTATAGTATTTAAAAATAGCTCACTCTTAATTTAAATTATATTTAATATTTTTTTTTATGTTTTTTATGTGTATTCTTTATGTTGTAATTTTTTTTAGTAAATTTAAATTTTGTAGTTTGTTATATTTATTCTATAAAAAAAAAAAAATATGTTCACATATATGCGGAAAATGTTTATTCAAAATAAATTTATATAGAAGTATTTTATTCTTTATTGATCATATTTTTTTTTTTTTTAAAAAAAAGTATTGTTTTTATGTATTTCATAAGACCTAATTTTGCATAAAATTATATTCATTTCTACTTTATTTGCGTTGCATATGTTTCAATTTTTTCAAGTTAAAAAGGGAAAAAATTTATCAATACATTTAATTTATATTATATTAATTTACCCTTATTAAAAATAGTAAAAAATATATTATATGTATACATAAATTAAAGCATAGAAGATGCACAATTGCACATTTTGTATTTACTGTATTTTAATAGAAATGTTAGATTTTTTTTTTTTATCATGAATAATTTCGCAATTATTCTTTTCTATTTTAAAGCTATGAATTTTTATTATTTAATGTGTTTTTGTGATTTTCTATATCTTTTTAATTTGTATTAATATTGTGTATATATATATATCTTAATTTTAAACATAGTATGAAAACTTTTTTTTTTGGTTTATAACAATTTGTTTTGTAATTTAAAAATATTATATATATATATATATATTTCTATTACCTTTTTTGGTTTTTATAAAAAAAATATATATAAATAAATAAATAAAAAGAAATATATAAGACTAAAAATAAGAAAGGTCTATATATTATTTATTTTTGAAATTTATAGTTTGATGATATTTTGTTAATTAAATCATTGCTTATATTTATATCTAAAGCTGTTTTAATTAATAAATCTAATTCAACATGTTTTGATAATATTTTTAATCTGTTTAGAATATCTTCAAATGATTCAGTTAAAATTATATCTTCTTGTAATTTAAAAAATGCAAGGGCAACTTTAAAAAGAAAGGTGTAATTATGTATAAAAAAAAAATCCCATATTCTAATAGAATATAAAATGTTGATATTGTATGAAAAAAGAGTAATGAACCATTGAGATGCATACATACTAGAATGTATATTTTCTTTTTGTAAATGATTATGTATCTTTGGAAAAAAGAATAATAATAATTGGTCTAATATATAAAGATATTCATTTAATAAAGGCATATCAGATGAAAACAGATCATTCAATTTATATTTATCTAATAAACTTATTAACATAAAAAAAGCATCTTCTTCACTCATGTATAAAATAAAAGTTGCCACGATAAAAGCCATTCCTTGACAATATCCTAAATCACTGTTATAATTACTATACGCCTTTAAAACATTAAATAGTATTGTTTGCCCTTTCTCATAATTATTTTTAAATAAAATATGTTTTGGGTATGTCCTGTTAATATCTTTTTTAATTGCACTTTCGTATTTATTATTTATACTTAAATAGTGTTGATACCTTTTCCCTCCATTGTTTTCTTTATACATATATGATTTCACTAATATTTGCCATGCAAATCCTCTTATATGATCAGGAATTCCCTTAATTACTTCATCTTTTATAATATTATTTATTTTTCTATTGTATTCAACATAATACTTTTTTTTTTGTTCTAAAGACATTCTAATAAATATATTTTTTATATAATTATAATTATTTGAAATTAATTTATTATTATAGTTATTTGATATATTAAAAGAACTGGTAATTTTTTTATCCATTTCAATATTTTTAGAGTTTCTATTTTTTAAATTTGATGTACATGGATTAACATAGTAGTTGTCATTGTTAGTATTTAGGTGTATTTTATTATTGATTTTTGTTTGTGTTTCATCATTAGAATTTTTGGTTTCTTTATTTTCTTTTTTTATATAATATAAGCATTTTTCATTTTTATAATGATCTTTATGTCTCTCATTTTTATCGTTATTATATTTTTTATAATCACAGTTGTTATTATCAGTTTTGATTAACAATTTCCTTGCTTTTATATCATTAGAATGCTTATTAAAGAAAGCATAATCATGCATATTCTTGTTTTTTTCATTTTCATCATCATAGTAACACTCATAAACATTATTAAAATTAAAATTTGTTTGATTTAAATTTTTCATATTTTTTACTTTTTTTTTTAGATTATTTTCATTTGCTTTAAAATCCTTTTTATTATAGCTGTAAATTTTTTTAAAGAGATGTAAATTATCTTTTTTATTGCATTTTATACATTCATAATTTATATTATTATAAAATCCAGATTTTTCATCATTAGAATTTTGGATCATAATTGAATTATCATTTTTATTGCTGTCTATGTTTATTTTGTAATTATCATTATTTATTTTATTGTTATTACTATCTATGTTATTATCATTATAAATATTGACTTCATCAATTTTATTTTTAACAGCATTCATTTTGCTATGGATATTATCACCACCATCGCTGTAAATGTTTTTAAAATTGTTGTTAAAGATATAAAAATCATTGGAGTCTCCAATTAAATTTGTATTTTTATTTTCTTTAACAGAATCATTTATAATAATTTTTTTTATACAATTCTTTGAATTATTATCAATAATTATTTTGTCATTGAGTTCCCCAGTATCTTTTGAAATTTTTTTACTATTATTATATATATTTTCATTATTTTTAACCAAAGAATATTCATTTATATATTCGACATTTTTTTTATCTTTTATTGTTGTATTATAAATTTCATCATCTTTCCTTAAATTAACATAGCTATCATAATACAATGGAGAATTTAAAAAAAGAGATTTGTTTATATCTACGTTAGTGTTGTTGATAACTGTTTCATTATCATCATTTTTTTTTTTTATATATACATTTTTTTTTTCTGTACATCCTTTTTGTGTGATAGAAGTTTCTTCTATTATCATTTCTTTCTGAATTAATTTCTTTAAATAAAATAGTTTTAATTTCTCTTTATAGATATATTTCCATATTTCAATTTTTCTAATGTCTGAAACAAAGTTAAGGATATTTTCATTTATTTCTTTCATTATATTTGCGGTTAATTATTTATAAAAAACAGCTTTTTTAATCAGAAATGATATAAAAATATACACAATTTAAAAAGAAACGACAAAAAAGTTTTAAATTCAAAAATTAATTAAAATTAGAAATTAAACTGAATGAATATTAACAAAAAAAAGAAAGATTAAAATGTGTTTTTTCAAAATTTATTTAAAAAAAAATATTTTTTTTTTCCAATATGATATATTCATTAAAATGTATTTATTCCACATATTTTTTTCATTTTTTAGTTCCTAAAAATAAAGAAAAATAAAAAAAAGATTCAATAATGTTAAACATTTTAAAAAAATAACTTTTAAGTTCTATGTTACTTTAAAAAAAATATTTTAACACATTTCATTTTTCTTCGTCTTTTTTGGGTGGTTTCCAGATCAAAAGAAAGTTACTTGCTACAATAGAAATAATAAAGGGGGAAAAAAAAAAAAAAATAAAATAAAATAAAACAATAAAATAAAAATAATAAAATGATGAAAAGTTAAAATAAAATAAAAGATATTTTAGAAGATATATGAATTTATACAATGAAAATAATAAATATATATATAATAAAATTCTTTTAATATAATTAATAAAAATGAAATAAAAGAATTTACTTGTTATAAAAGCAACTCTATTATAAATCCATTTAATAAACAAAATATTGTTTCCAATTTTTTTTTTGCACACGTAATTTCCTTTTATATTCCATACATGTATATAACCGTCTTTTCCACCTTAAAAAAAAATACATTGATATATAAAAAACAAAAAAAATAGTAAAGACGAAAAAATAAAACAAAAAAAAAAAAAAAATAAAATAAAATGATAAATAAAGTAAAAAAAAAAAAAATAAAAAAATAATAAAATAAAATAAAATAAAAAAAGAAAAAAATAGTTACCTGATAATATAAAATTTGAGTCGAATGAATAAATTGGATACGATAAAAAGAAAGATAAATGAGATGAATTATTTTCGTAAATGAAATTATACGAATATAATATATCTCCTGTGTAAGCATCTAATGTATATATATAGTTGTATTTAGTTGCTATAAGCATTTTTTTTTCATCAAAAGAAAAGTCGATGTGTGTACAGAAATTGCCATTATTTGTTATTTTTGAAATATCAAAATTAGCAAAATATTCATCATTATAATCATCTCCAAAACAACTACATAAATATATTGTATTTATATTAAATGTATAAGCATATATTATTCCTGTTTTGTTATAGCTAACTATGCAGTTTTCATTTTGAATATTTGTTTTATAAATTGTTGTTTTATCTTTTATATGATAAATTAACAATTCTTTACTTCTTAATGCAACAATAAATATATGAGTATTTGGATGCACAACAAAGCTATTATCAACAATTTCATTTGAAAATTCAAAGTTATGTATTATTTTTTTATTTATCATATTAAAATGATATATTTTACATTTTTTATTATTTTCATAAACCGTGAATAAGCATTCTTCTACATTGTAATCAACCATATAATCATTTTTTTCTTTGAATGTTTTTAATAATTTAATATCGTTAATAACTATATCCTCAATACTATAAGTTAGTTTTTCTTTTTTTTCATTCAAATCATATATTTTAATAATATTTTTTGTATTGGTTGTAGCAATGATATTATTTAATATATCTATGCTTGTTATATATCCTTCATCTTCAAAAGCTGCATATATATCAAATCTAATAAAAAAATTAAAATATATGAATTAATAAAAATTATAAAAATTATAAATTTTTTTTTTTTTTTATTTACTCATTGATACAGATTTTATTTATTGTAACCTCTTCATTCATTCTTTTAAATATAAAATTAAAAATTAGAGAAATATAAATATGTATACATATATATATATATATGTATATATTTTTGAGAAATATAGTACTATGAATTCTAAAATGATTGTTCTTCCATTTACTCATATATTACACTTAAATATTCTTTTATATAAATAGTTAATAGTTTTCTTTTTCTCTACTACTATTATTCATTTTTTTTTTTCATTATGCACTAAATTTAAAACTAATATTCTTCTATTTTTTTATATAGAAAAAAACTTATTCTATGATAAATTCACTGAGTGTTCTGATAAAAAAAAAAAAAAAAAAAAAAGTGGGGGCATAATGCATGCTTCAATATGAAATTTTGTTCATACACAATAAAAAAAAAAGAAAAAAAAAAAATATACATACATTTATGTATATTATTATTACAAACAATTTTCATAATATTTTTTAAATAATAAATTTTTTTTTTTTTAAATGAATTAAAGGATAAAAATTTATTTTTGTTAAAATATTTTTAATTATTTATATAATTAGAATATTTTAATTTTAAATAAATAAAAAAAAAAAAAAAATGACGATAGTGTTAAATCATTTCAAGAAAACCAATACATTTATACCAGGAGTTATCAATCAAAAGGTAATTTTAATTTTAAGAAAATGAAATTTTTTTAAATTAAAAAGAATAAAAATTAAAAATGGTGATATAAAACAATTGAATAAGTATTGTATAAAATAAGAGGTTATGTGTTTCATATTTAAATAGAGTAGTAATATATGTAATTTTTTTTATCACTTAATTTTTTTAGATATTAGGAAATTTAAGTAGAAATAATACAAGTTCATCAAAAGAATTAACAAAACATAAAAATGCAAATGTAGAAAAGAATTTACAAAATGTAAATAAAAATTTAGATACAGAAAATATAGAGTATAAATATTCTCCATATTTGAAGCCTTTAGAAATAAAAGGTATAAAAAGAGCTGATAGGAAGTTAGATTATAACAGTAGTTATAGTTTCATTATTGCACAAAAAGATTTTAGGGAAAACTTAAAAAAGAAAAATATATTTACAAAATATTTATACAATGGAATGAAAATACCTTTACCACCCAAAAAATATAAACTATCAGAATATGTAAAATAAGAATATTTTATAAATTATGAAATCAATATATCTTTTTGATTTATATATAAATATATATATTTTATTTTTTTTTAATTATGCTTTAATGTAATTTTTTTTTTTTTCTTTTTAGGTTGATGTTAGACTAGACATGTTTTCTCCTATAATCATTTCATGTATTTTATGTGTACCTTTCTTTATTGCCAGTAATATGTAAGGAAATAAGAGCTATGCAGAGATAAGAAAATGGTTATTTCCTTTTTTTTGTATTATTAACCATTTTAATAAAAAAAAAAAAAAAAAGTAAAAAACTCTTTAATTTTTTTTTTTTTTTTACGTTTTATAAAAAATTTAACATAAAAAAAAAAAAAGTTTTAAATTAAACATTGTATTCTGCAAACAGCTAATATTGAACTTAATATTTAAAAGTAATAATGAAAAAAAATTAATTTAAAAAAGAAGTCAATTTTCTATAAAAAAAAAGATCTTAAATTCTTCATATTTTTTAAAAAGTTAAAAAAGTTCTGTTTTTATATACATATTTATTAATTTAAAATTTATAATAAATTATGTTTAAATACAAATGAGTGAACATAAATTTTTAGTACAACGAAAACTTTATTCTACTTTTTTTTTTAAAGAGAAATTAATATTAAAATACAGTAAATAGGATATATATACATGAAATGAACAACAAAAAAAGAATTTGAGAATGTGAATTTTCTTAAATTTCCTAATTTTTATACTTGTGTAAAATTCACTATATAAATTATAGTTATCATAGAGAACTTTCATACTTCAATTTTTCAAAACTTTTTATATTTTTGTAATTAACATTTTTCTGATTCACAGTTTTAATAAAATCTAATATAATATTTTTACTAAATGCATTATTCATTTTTCTTTGCTTTGAAAAATTTAAAAGATCTTTTTTTTCAATTTTTTTGCTGTCATTATAATCTTTATGTTCATATTATTGATAATTTTTTTTTTTAATGGTAAATATTATTTTTCATACAATTTAAAAAATTTTTTTTATTTGACATAATTTCATTCAATAAATTTATAGTGTTATCTTTTTTGTTTGCTATACACTGCTTAATTATTTGTTGAAAAGATGAATTTAAAGAATCATTAATACGTTTCTTAGGATGTTCCCTCTCTTTTTGTGTGTATTCTCTTTTATTATTATGTATGAACTTATTTGAATCAATACTTGTTAAGCGGCTACTAGGAGAGTGAAAGCAATCATTGCTTACATTATTATTGGTTTCTTCATCAGTAAATAGCTGTGATGTTTTATTTTTATCAATATAATTTTCACTTTTTTTTAAATTGCTATAATCTGTTGTAGAATCATCAGTTGGTATAGGAGAGACTTGGGAATACTTCATATAATTTTTTTTATTATCTGTAAGAGTATCTAATATTGAGTTAAAATTTTCAAAACCTTTTCCGTTTATATGTGATTTATTTTTAATCAATGAGTTCTTTTTTATGTTCTCAGATTTATAAAAAGGATTCTTATATGTATCACTAGAAAGCTTACAAGATAAACATTCATATATTTTTGAGTCAAAACTACGATTCTCTTTTTTCGATCCTATGTTAGCAAAATTTTGCCATTTTTTATTGATATTTTTATTTTTATTTTTAATTTTTTCACTTTTCACTTTACTATTATCTTCATTAATATAATCATTACATTCATTAAAGCTTTGATGAGAACTTTGTTCTTTTATTTTTGTATTATTAACATTTAATTTTTTATTACAGCTAACATTAATATCAAAATTGAAATTATTCTTCTGATTTAACAAAGGTGTATTGCTACCATTTTGTAATCTATCTATATCCAATTCATCACATTTATTAATATTATTTTTTTTTTCATTTTTTTTAAAAGGAATGAGTAATAAATAATGATCACTTTCTTGATTGTCTTTGCATGTAATTGTAAATATATTTTTTTTATTTATGTTTAATAATATAGCATTTCTATCACTAAAACTATAAAGTAACTTATCTAAAAAATTTAACTCATAAACATTTTCCATAGCACTGTCAAAATTAGTTGTTCTTATATCATCATCATTAATTATTTTAATATTTTTTCTAATATGACTTATTAAACTTTTATTTAACTTATTATTTACAAAATTAATTTTATGTTTTTCACATTTCTTATTAAGGTATAAATTATTAATCATTTCAATAGAATTATCATTCGTGTAGATGAGATCATTTTTTATTAAGTTAATAATATCGGTCATTTCGTTTTCGCATTTATTTTTATCATAATTACAATTACTGTGGCAATTACAGTTACATACTTTAAAATAAGTATCTTCTTTTGATATATTTTTAATTTTCTTTTCCAAATTATTTGACTCTTCTAAATGAAAAGATTTGAAAGCATCAATATCATTAGTTGAACTATTTAAATTATTACATGAATTTTCTTTTTTATTATGCAATAAATTTTCTTTTATTTTATTAATAATTAATGATATGCAATCATCCTGAGAATTTCGTTTGAAGCAATTATTCGAATATTTGTTTATGCTAAGTTCTTCTAAAATTAATTTTTTTTTTTCATTATTAGAATTTTCTTGTTTTTCTACATTATCCATATATTCTTTTTCTTCCTTATGTATTTCATATTCCTGATATTTCCTTCTTTTCTTTTTGCTTTGCTGTTCATTATTGTTATTTACTTTTAAATCATAAGAAGAAAAACTATCTTTATTATTATTTTCATTACATTCTATCTTTTTTTTTTCTAAATTTATCTCATTTGACATCATATTATTAATAGATTTCGAACTATTTTCCAATATACTAAAATTATTATTGTTTTTAACATTTGCATTATGTTCATCATTACTGTTATTTCTTTCTTTTTTGAAGATATCAATTTTCTTTCTCTTTTTCTTTGTATCTTTATTTTTATTATTTTTCAATAAGTCACTACTATTACCTTTTTTTAAATATTGATTAAGAGGGTTTGAATTTTGCCCATATATTTTGTGAATTTTTAATGCTTCATCAAAAACACCAAATTCGTAAGAGAGTTTCCATAGCATATTAATATTAAAGAAAGGTAAGTTTGAAATACAAGCAGGTGGCTTAATTTTATGAGATAAAATATTTTTACATAAGGAAGTATTTTCTCTATATGCTTTACGAATTAATTCTAACATACATCTTCTCCCTTTTGCTCCCAATTGTTTACAAAAACCAGGATAATAATTAATCTCTTCTTCTTTTTCTTCAGAAATAATATTTTTCACATCAAAATTATGCAAACACGATAACTTTTCTTCATTTCTTTCTTCATCAACAATACCATTTTTACTTATTTCATTTTCCTTATCATTGTACGTACTTTTTTTTTCTCCTACATTGCCATTTTGATTTGTATCCTTTTTTTTTTCATATTCATGATTCTATAAAACAAAAAAGAATGTTTAATATTATTTATACTTTATAACTTTTTTTTATTTTCTTTTATTCATTTTATTCTTTATAAAAGTGCTTCTATTCTTACATCTTATCTTTTTATCTTTATATTTTATTATTATTATTTTTTTTTTTTTTTTTTTTTTTTTTTTTTTTTTTTTTTTTTTTTTTTTTTTTTTTTTTTTTTTTTTTTTTCTTTTTCTTTTTCTTTTTTTTTTTTAATTACTCTTTGAAAACAATTTTTTTTTAAAGAAATTTTCATAATTATGTCTAAGAGGTTTCTAGAGTATTTGAATGTTTCATAATTATATTTTTCATTATAAAAGTCATCTTTTATCATATTTTTACTTTCGTCAATGATGTGATTCAATGCAGGAATTGGAACATTTAAGTTTAAGAATAAATTATTTCTTAATTTAGCTGAGTCATTTTCCGTTTTATAGTCCTATAAAAAAGTAAAAGAAACAACATATGAACAAATATAGAAATTTATATATATAAAATAAATATATTAAAAGAAATTACATTTAGCTTATTTCTATTATTTTCTATATATTTTTTAAGAATATTTAAATTGTATATTTTATTTTCCATTTTAAAAGTATAATAATATCAAAAAAAAAAAAAGATAAAAACAAATAATAAATAAAATGATATAATATAAAAATGATATTTAAAAAAAAAAAAAAATATTAATAAGCAATATTTCTAATAAAAAATAAGGATATAAAATAAAATAATTATTTAATGAAAAAAAAATAAAAATGACAAATGATTAAAGAATTAAAAAAAAGAATATTCATAAATAAATTTCTATTATTTTTCATTTTAATTTTTTCTTTTTTTTTGATAGAATAGAATTTTTCTATAATATTAAACAACCATATATGAACAATTTATATATATATTAATAAGATAAGCCAATAAATATTTTTATTTTATTTTTTATATGCATAAAAAAAAATTTAAAAAAAAAAAAAAAAAACTAAAATAAATAAAGAATAATTAAAAAAATGAATAAATAAAAAGCAATGAAATAATAATAATAAATATTGTTGCATTCTTTATTTATATTGGTTATTACAACGGTTTATAATAAATTACATGAATTAATATACATATATTTATTTATATAGATATATTTTTACTTTTATAAAAAAAAAAATATAAGCTTTATATTACTTCGA
The DNA here is from genome assembly GCF_900005765.1 of Plasmodium relictum. NCBI lineage: Eukaryota > Apicomplexa > Aconoidasida > Haemosporida > Plasmodiidae > Plasmodium > Plasmodium relictum. The sequence goes on from NC_041690.1 coordinate 89,572, forward strand.
ACAAACATTCTTTAATTGTCTCTTATTTTAAATTAATGATAAAATTCTAAAATAAATTAAAAAAAATATAAAATAAAATATTAAAAAAAAAAAAATAAATAAATAAATAAACAAGTATTAATATATAATCTTTTTTGTTTAATTCTCATTATAGAGTTATTAACAAAAAAAAAGGAAAAAAAAATTCATATTGACAGAAAAGATAATAAAAAATAGTGTATTTTAATAAAAATTAAATAACTAAATAGAAAAAACGGTATTATATTAAAAAGAAAAGTAATGAAATACATATAAAATAATAATAAATAAAAAAAAAGTAATACATAAATTGTCATATGTATATATGTGCAAATTTTAATTAAGAAACACAAATATATACTTGAAATAAAATGTATATCTGATTATATTAAGTAAAATAGAGATAATAAATTAAATATGAAGTTCAGAATAAAATAAGGCACATTGTATATATTGTAAAAAGTCAATTAATTGTATCGTTTATATAAATATAAATTATTCTATAAATAAAAATTACATATAAATATTTTAGAAATATTTAAAAAAAAAAATAAATTTATGTATTAAAAAGAATATTTATATATTCATAAAAAAAAGGGATACCAAAAACTTTATTTGTTAAAAAATTGCATATCTTGTATAAATAATAAATAAGTAGCATTATAAAAATATTTTTACATATTAAGGAGCTATCTATTTTTTTTATTTTATTTTTTTTTTTTATATTTTAATTAGACAAACAATAAAAAAATTTGTAAATAAAAAATTATATTTTCAAAACAAAAATTAAAATAAAATATACAAAAGGTATTTAAGAAAGTTACAGTTGTAATTTCTTGTAATTATATATATATATATATATATATATATATATAATAGACAAAAAATTATATAAATATATATATTTTTTTTTATCGTAAAAGAATAATATAATAACATAAAAAATTCGGAATATATATAAAATGATTATTATATTTTTTGAATCATAGCAAGAATTATTAAAATAATTAATAACATGAAAAAAAAAGTGATTAATAAAATAAATGAAAAAAATGATTAATAAAATAAGTGAAAATAATTATTAAAAAATAAATAGGATAAATAAAATTAATAAGATGAAAAGGAATACTAATAAAATAAAAGAAAAAAATTAATAATTAAAAAAAAAAAAATGGAATAACTAATAAAATAAAAAACGTAATTAATATAAACAAAAAGATTAGTAATTAAATCAAAAAAAAAAAAAAAAATAATGAAATAATAAAAAAAAAAAATTAATAAAATTACGTAAAATAAAAATAAATGGCTAAATTAATAATAAAAATGATAAAATATTGAATTATTATTCGTATTCTTGTTAAAAAAAAAAAAGGACAACTTCATAACATAAATTATTCTCTAAGAAATACGTATTGTTTTTTTTTTTTTAAAATAAGTAGATTTATATTTTTTTTTTTTTTTGATTTTGGCATTAAAAATTTCATAAATATATGTATCGTAAACATATTTAAATAAATAGAAACGGATATGTTTAGAATAGTTTATTATTATTAATGAATTATTTCTTATGTTCTACTAATAAAAAAAAAAAAAAAAAAACAATGCTTAAGGGTGCAACAAAAGACAATCGTTTTTTTTATTTTAATTTTTTTTTTCGATACAACAATAAAAAAAGTATAAGAACATAAAAATAAAAAAGCACTAAGTTAAAAATTAAAAAATAATTAGATACTAAATGAAGGAAGAGATTCATAAGGAAAAATTAAAAGCACATAAAAAAAGTAAACATTCATATTTATTTATATATATATATTCACTAAAAAAAAAAGGAGCACAAAAAAAAATAAGAGTACAAAAATTAATAAGCATATATACATATATACAAATATATACATATATATAAATTACTAATTTCAAAGCTTATTTTTTTTCTTTTTTTAATAAATATACAACTTTAAATGAATGATACTCAATTTTCATCAAGCACAAATAAAAAATATTTTCAATGAAATATATATATACAAATATGAAAAATAAGTTTGTGCTTACTAAATTTTATTCGATTCTAAAATAAAAAATTTAAATGTTCTTTTTAAAAAAATAAAAAAAAATTTCCCTTCTGTTACACACGTCACATTGAATAAAAATATCATAATATATATTCATAAATTTTTAAATAGATTTATGCATTTTTTATTATAAATATTAAATTTCTAACAAAAAATTTTTGTAGCATAAAATTAATATACAAGAAGTATTAAAATCAAGTATATAATTAATTTAAAATTAAATAAATTAATAAAAAAGAAATATATATATATATATATATAATTTAATAAATGTGATATAAAAAAGAAAAATAAATTATAGTGCAATTCTTTTAAAAAGCTTATTATTAAAAGGAGTTTTCTAAATTTAAAAGAAGAAGAAAAAAAAATAATTATAAAACAAAAACAAGTGAAAGTAAAAAATGTAATAAAAAAAAAGAGAAAATAAAGCACTTAACTATCCTATGTATCTAGCTAATATACAGTTGCAATAAAAAAGAAGAATAAAAATTGAGTTAATTTATATAAAGTATTAAATTTAAAAAATTTCAATTAATGGATATTTATATTAATAGTTTTTTCCTCTTATTTATTATTATTATTATATATATAAATATATATATATACATATATACAGATATATACACGTATATATGTACTTATGATTATATTGAGATTAATATTTAAAATATAACATTGCCTATTTTAATTTTTATTCATGGTTTAATCGCATGCATACCTTTTTCAAAATTTTAACAAGACACATCAAAAATAAAATTATTGTACAAAAAAAGGGGAATTAACATTTTTAAATATTATATTGTGTATATATTTTTTATCTAAAGAAATAAAGCAAATTTTTCTAAAAAAAATTCATAAAATATTAGAAAACATTAAACATATCTACATATATCAAATGAACAAGATGACAATATATTTTTTTTTAATATTTATAATCATGTGTAAATTACATAAATTCAAGTATATGTATTTTTATTTTTTTATGATTCATATATAACTTATGAAATATATTTATTTAACTTTTCTACTTTGTTCTATTCATTTTAAAAATTTGTGAGACAATGGAAATCTATGTATTTTTTTTTTTTTTTAATGTATAAAAAAAGGATTGCATGTATTTTTATTTTATTTTTTTTATTTGTATTGTGTATTAGCTTTTTTTTTTTTTTTACTTTTAATCTACATATTTCTCTTAATTTATGTTTATATAAGTCTATTTTTCTATATATATATATTTTTGTTTAATTCATAGTTTTATTATTTGAGAATAAATAAAAACGGATAAAAATTGCTGAAAAATTATTACAAGCCTTTTTGAATGTAACGAGGGTTTTTTTTTAAACGTAATGAAGGTTTTTTTTTTTTAAAATAAACATATTCATTATTTTTACTTGTGAAAAAGTATATAAAAATAATTTCTTTTTTTTTTTTATTTAGAATTTTATCATTGAATTATATAACCTTTTTTGTTGAAATAATTAAAAAAATGTATAATTACACTTTTTGAAACATATCATATTAAAATTTAATAATTTAAAAATAAAGTTACACGATCGTTACTTTTCTAAAATAAATAGAAATTAAAAAAGAAAAAATAGTTCAGGAAATTATGTGTAACAAAAAATAATTTAAGGATATGTCACTAGAATATATAAAAGAAAAAAGTATTAACATTTGTTGGTTTATTTACAAATTTTTTTATTAAATAACTTTATAAATATTTAAAAAAAAAAAAAAAATTAACTAATCAATAAGACATAATTGAAATGAACTTTATATTATGTTCTTAAGAGAACTAAGAATTAATAAATACTAATTTTTTTTGAAATGTTACATCAATATACTCTCTTCATTAAAAAAATTTTTTTTTTATTGGATTTAAAACATTTTTATTTTAATGTATTAAAATACTTTAGATAGATAAGTAAATAATAATATATAATGTTAATAAATACTATTTTAAGAAACAGCTCAGAAATCCTATAATTTAAGAATAATTTTTTCTACTTTTAAAATGTATGTATAATTTTTTTTTTAAATTTCGCAAGAATATGTATTTATATAATATATATAGAAATATCTCCAAAAAAGAAGAAAAAAAAAAGTTTTATTTATTTATTATACAAGAATACTTAAAATATTTTTGTTTAGAAAAAAAAAAAAATAAAAAAAATATGTAAATTTTCACATATGTAAATGAAGAATAAAATAAAATAATATAGTAGTATTCTAAAAAAAAAAAAGAAAAGGAAATTTTTTTTTATGTATATATCAAATTTGCACGCACTTTTATATTTCAAAATAATTTGAAAAAAAAAAAAAAAAAAAAATATATTTATATGCATTTTTGTATAATATTTATATAAGTATGCACATAAAATATTTTTATGTATACTTATATTAGGTGTAAAATACAATATTATTCTTAGAAATGTAAAAAATATTAAAGTATTTTTTCATTTTGCTTCTCTTTTAAAGTATATTTTCTTTCTTAAAAAGAAAAATTTCAATTTTCGATTAAAAAAAAAAAAATAAAATAAAAATGTAAAAATAAAAATTATTATAATATGGATAAAATTAATTTATTACAAGAATTAAATGATGAAAACAGGAAAAAAAATAAATTAAATGAAAACATATTAAATTTTGATTTTTCTTATGAAAGTATTTTAAACAATGATATAAAAAGACCTCAAGAAATTGACTGTGGGATGTCTTGCACAAGTTCGTTTTTTGATTCTAATGAAAAGGTTATAAATGAAAATATATATAATAAAAATTTAAACAATGATTATTCAAATTGTGATAATATAATTTATAATAATATATATAATAACTATAATAATAACGATTTAAATGGTGCTTCGTACGATGCTAACCATTCAATTGCATACAATTCTAATGCTTTGGATGTTTCCTTTCAAAAAAAAAATGAATTAAATGTAAATGAGTTTTTAAATATAGAAAAAAATAGGTCTAATGAAAAAAATAATTTTAATACAAGTGAAAATAATAAAAAAGAAAAAAATGATGAAAATGATAATATACTTCATGAAAACACTATTATGAACAATCTCAATATATGTAATGATAATAATATTTTGTTAAATAATGATAATTTTATAATAAAAAATGTAAACGATATAAATCAAAAAATTATATGTAATAGAAATGATACCAATATTAATTCAAACAATTTAAATAATAATGCAAATAATACAATATATGACTTAGATAAAAAAGGAGAAAGTACTTTTAAAAATAAAGAAGACAGTTTTATTAATCATGATAAAAATGATAATGAAAAATGCGATATTATAAATAATGATTCTAATAAAAAAAGTCAAGAAAATGATTTATTTATAACAGAAAATGAAAAAGAACATTTTCTCAATGAAAATAACAAGAGTAGAAGCAACACAAGCACATATATAATATGCTCACAAAAAAATTCAAGTTCAAATATAAATGAAACAATGGTAAATAGTAATAATTCAACTAGTGGAATAAGTAAAAATAAAAACGATAATGTAATTATTTTAAATAATGAGGATAATATGAATAAAGATGATATAAATATAAAAGAAATATATGATATTGTTGAAAATGATATTATAAATTATAAAAATATAATTTTTCAAATGAAATCAGAATTACAAATAAGAAACTGTTATTTAGAAAATGAAAAAAGAAAAAATGAAGAATATGAAAAAATAATTGGAAATTACATTAATGAATTAAATAGTTATTCCAATAAAAGTAATTCTTTAGAATCATTAAATATAATTGAAATTGAAAATAAACAATTAAAACAAGAGTTGATACTAAAAAATAGTGAAATAATTGAATTAAATAATATAATAAATAATTTAAAAAGCCAAAAAAATATATTTTTTAATTGTCTAGAAAATGAATTAGAAATTAGTTTAAAAAAGGAAACAGAATGTTCATTAATTTTACATGCACAAACAAAACGGTTAAATAACGCAAATTGTTTTATAGAAAAGCAAAATATAAAAATAAGAGAATTAAAAAAAGAAATGGAAAAATTAGAAGAAACTTACGTTACCCATGTGAAAAAAAATGAAAAACAAATTGAAGAATTATTAAAGGAAAAGGAAGAATTCATAAAAATAACTAAAGAGTTGGAAGTTATAAATATAGATAATAAAAATAAGAAAGAAGAAATAGATAAATATAAAAATAAGTGCCAAGAATTAAATGATGAATTAAATGATTTATTGAGGCTAGTTGCCAGTAACCAACAAGATAAAGTAAACTTTGAAAACTTTTATCAGAATAATAAATATGACTCATTTAATTTCATGAATGAAAGTTATAACAATTCAAATACGGTTATTGGTGATAATAATATTTTAAAGAATCAATTAAAAAAATTAATAGAGGAAAATGATAAACTAAAGAAAGAATTGGATGAGTTGAAAAATAACAACTTAAATATTATAAATGAATTAAAAAAGAAAAGTGAAATGATTAAAGAGAAAGATATGAATTACAGTGTATTGTTGGAAAAATATAATATATTAGAAAAGGATTATGAAAACATTCATAATTTGTGTATAATACTAGAAAATAAATACAGAGAAGAATATAATAATAATTCTATTCACAAAAATATCAATATTTTAAGTAAAAGTAATTTTTCTTTAAGTGAACTAGAATTAAATCATAGTCAACAAAGTGAAAATGATATAAATAATTATAAGATATATTGTTCTGAACTGAAATTAGAAAATGAATCTTTAAAATCTATTATTGAAAAATTGAAAATTAAAAATAAGAAATTGTCAAAGAATATGGAATTTTTATTAAATGATTTAATTAACGCTGAAACGTTAAATGAAGATAATAGTAACAATAAAAGTACTAACCATAATAATACAGATAATATTGAATGTAATAATAATAGCAATAATGAATTAATAAATGATAATGAAAAATGTGATATTCGAAATAGTTCTAATATTAATCTTTTGATAGATAATAACAATATTAATAAAATTAATATTTCAAAAATAAATAATTATTCACAAACTAAGGAAAATATTTCAAATGATAAAAAAATAGATAACTTCACCCAAACCAGTGAAAAGATTTCAATTAATGAAAAAATAGACAATTTCACTCAAACTAATGAACAGATTTCAATTAATGAAAAAATAGACAATTTCACTCAAACTAATGAACATATTTCAAATGATGAAAAAACAGATAACTTCACTCAAACTAATGAACAGATTTCAATTAATGAAAAAATAGACAATTTCACTCAAACTAATGAACATATTTCAAATGATGAAAAAACAGACAATCTAACCCAAAATAATGAACATATTTCAGATGATAAGAAAAATAATCATCTAATTAATGAAGGTGTAAACACTGAAGAGAAAATTGTTTTTGATAAAGATACATATACAAGTGATAATGTATTATTAGTTAGTTCATATATAAATACAAGAAAAATTGATTTAATCGATAAAAGTATAAATACAAATGAAAATATTAAAGAATTTACAAATAATTGCAGTCAAACGGATGAAATAAATAGTTATATAAAAAGCACTCAAACAGATATAATAAAAAATATTGATAGAGAGGTTATTACTAATATTTATGGAATAAGTAATTTTAACATTAAAAAAATGATGATGAAATGCAATTTTTCTAAAAATAAAAAAATTCAAGTAACAACGACAAGTATGAATGCTTCAACTCAGACAAAAGAAATATTTTCAAATTTAATAGATAAATATAGTAGCAGTGATGAATATAATATTTACAAAAGATATAAAAAAAAAAAAAAAATTAAAGATTTTTCTTCTTTATATTCAAGTAATACGTCAAATAGTTTTTTTTTTAAAGAGTCAGATTCTTCTAACGATCTATCTTTAATAAGAAGAAAAAAAAATAAGTATAATAATAAGAACAAATATTACAACTATGATAATAATTATGAAAATTATTTATGTAAAAATAAAAATTACAAATTTACCAATAGAGATAAAAATTATATTTTATCATTTGATAAAAAAAAATATTATAAAGAAAATGATGTACTCGATAATTATTCTGAATTATATTCAAAAATGAATAAAAAAGAAAGATATAAGGATTACAATAGAAATGAAGATAAAGAAGTAGAATCCTTAATAGAAATATTAAAATACTCTTCTGAAAATGATGATAGTTTTTATATAGATAATGTTTATAATACAAAACAAAAAGAAATGATTAAGCAAAAGAAAAGAGAAATAGAAGAAATAGAAAAATTAAAAGAAGAGAGAAGAAGAGAAAGGAATATAAAAAAAAAAAAAAAAGACATATATAGAAAACATCAAAATGATGTTAACTATAAAAATGTTTATTCATCTGAGGATTATTATGATTATGCATATTCCAACAAAAATAAATTATTAGCTCAAAAAATAAAGAGAAATAAGATAAAAAAAAATATGTACAATTATAATCATATTATTAAAACTGAAAATAAATATGTACAAACAACAGAATATTTTCTTAATTGTGATATTTATTATGAACAAAAGGAAAACGTAAAATTCCCAAAATTTAGTGATAATGTCCTTATTTTAAAAAATAAAATAAAGGATTATTCAAAAAATTTATATTATAACGTGATTGTTTGTGAAAATTGTAATGGCTTTTATATTGATTTGTTATTAATAAATATATTTAATGAATACATAAATTATTACAATTGTTGCAATAATTGTGCATTGAAAAAAAAAATTTTTGAAAAAAAAAACATAAATAAGGATAAATTTATGCATAATAGTGAATCATCTATTAAAAATAATTCTAGTATTTTTAATTTGGAAAATTTTTCTACAAGTAAAAATGATGTTATTTTTACTTTAAAAAAAAAAAAAAAAGAAGAAATGGAAGAAGAGAAAGAAAAACAGGAGACAAATCAGTATTATAATGTTTATAATATAAAAGATGGTTACTGTTCAGAAAAAAGTGAATATTCTAATGATATGAATGATTCATATGAAAATAGTAGCATTGATGATAATGAAGTTAAAAATAGTGAAACAGATGAATATAATGATTTATATGAAAGTAGTAGATTAAGTAAAGGAGAGAAAAAAAGAAATTGCAAAATTGAAAATTTCATAATTAAGCATATTCCGTTTAAATTGCATATATGTACATGTGCTTATATTAATGTGAAATATAAAAAAATGCTAATTAGAAAAGAAGAGATAAAAAGAAATAATAAAATAAAAAAAAAAAAAAAAGATGTATGTAATAATAATTTATTTTTTAATCAAATTTTTAATTTTATATCTAAAATAAAGAATGAATTAAATGAAGTAAAGTTTATTATTCAGAATTTTTTCTATTTAAATAAAAACAACATTTTAGGCAATTTTATTTTAAATACAAAAAAAATAAACGATATTCCTTTATTCTTATTTAATTACGTGGAAAATAAAAATATAAGTTACGTAAAAAATGGAGAAAACAGCTATATAAATGAAAACGAAGCAGTAATAAATAAGCATAATTCACAAGTATCTTGTCATTCTTTGAATACATATTGTTTAGAAGAAGCGTACACAGCAAATCAGCAAATTGTTAATTCTTGTAATTATCAAAAAAATTTTAATAATTTTATTAATTCTAATAATTCTAATTTAGTTCATTTTAATTTAAGAGATACATATGATCCCAAAAAAACTAGTAATATAAATAAAATAATGAAAGACAATGATAATGATAAAAAAAGTTATGAATTATCTAATGATTCAGAAAATCAAAATAAATACTGTGGAAATATCAATTATTCTTTTATAAAAGATAAAATAAATGAAGACAAAATGAAAACAATATATGATTATAGTATTATAAATAGAAATGATCAAAATATCTCTTTATATTATCCGAACATGAATTATGATGATATTAAAATTCATTTTAATGAGAAAAATTATAAAAAAGGAAAAGTTTGTAATTTTAATGATTTAATGCAAAAATATGAAATAAAGAATATAATGATTTTTTTTATTTGTTGCTTATTTTATTTAAATGAATTATATATTAAAAATACTTCATCTTTTAAGGAGTTTCAGACTTGTGATATTAAATGTGAAGATAGCAAAAATGAAAATGATATTCAATTAAATAATAACATACATAATGATAGATGTTACAATATTGACGATGCTAATTATAATGATGGCAGTATTAAGAAAAAATGCAATTTTTATAATACTAATCACAGTAAGGATGATAATATAATTAATAGTAACAAAATGTGTGATTCTATAAATTTAAATGAAAGGAAGTGTAATAGCTTGAATCATAAAGAGCAAAGTAAATTAAACACAAATAATATAAATGAAATAGAAATATTTTTAGAAAAATACAATTCTGTTAATGTAATAAATGAGAAAAAAGAAAATAATTTATTATTTGATGTTGTTAATGATATTCTAAATAATATAAAAAAAAATTCAGAATCAATTTGCTCTGTATATATATTGATGAATGAAAAAATAAACATAGAAGAATTGAAAATAAGTGATTTGTATAAATTAATAGATAATTATACCAAAATTGAGGTATATATAAGTAATTTAAATAAAGTGTGTAGGGAAAAAGTAAAAAGTTTAGAAAATATAATAAATGAATGCAATTCAAATAAAGAAGAAATAATTAATATACATAAAGAAAAAATTATAAATACTGAAAAATTAGTTGAAGAAAAGGATAGTATTATTAATGATTTAAAATTGGAAGTAGAAATATTATTAAAAGACAAAGAAATTACAAATAATTTATTAAATGAAGTAACTGAAGAAAAAAACAGATATTTTAATTTATATATTGATTTTCAAAATTCTATAATACAAAAAGATAAACTGCCAGATAATGAAGAAAATGAATTGAAAAATAATAACAGTAATAATAATAAAATTAATAGTTGTATAAATAAAATAAATGAATTAAATAAAGAAATAAATTTACTAAAAAAAAAAGGAAAACTATCTCCTGTTAATAATAATAATAATGAGTCATCTTCTTCATATAACAATAGTCACATATGCAAAAAAGAACAGAATGAGGAAAAAAATTTCGATAATTTAGTTAGTAATAATATTCTTAACAATAAATTACTCTCAAAAAAAAGAATTGAAAAGAAATGTAAATTAAATAAAATGGATGTTTTATTTAATTTAGAAATGAAAAAAATTTTTAAAATTTTCTTTATTTTAAAAGAAAAAATAATTGTTTTTGCTTCTTATATTTATAAAAAGTTATATAAAAATATTCCTATTAATATTTATTATGTTAAACAATATTATACAAATATAATAAATTTATTTTTAAATCTACCAAAGCACATTAATGTAAATTTTTTATTCATTAATGAAAATGAAATAAATTATAATATTTATCTAAAAAAAAATTTTAAAAAAAATTATAATATTTTAGCATTAACTGACAATTCTTTCAATGATTTTTCTGATGATAGTTCATTAGAAACTAAAATCATACAAGATAAAAAAAAAAATAAAATAAAATATGAAAAAAGCAGGCAAGATTATAGAGATAATACAACACAAAAAAAAAAAAATAAAAATAAAAATATTCACCTAGGCTCAATGGAGCAATCTGATAAAGTTATAAAAAAAAAAAAAAAAATACTTTAAAGATATAAAAATATTAATATTTTTTAATTGTATTATTTATTGTTTTATATTGCATTTATTACTATTCATTACAAAAGATTCTGTATTTATCTATTGTTTTGCTTTCTTTTACTTTTTTTCAGTATATATATATATATATTTGTATGTATTTTTTTTTTTTTTAGGATACTTCAAGTAATGTATCTTTATTTTTTGATTTTTAAATAAATCATAAAAAAATATTGAAGATATATATTATAAATATTCTTAATTATTTTTTTATTTTAGATTTATGAATTTTAGTGAATACTTGTTTTAACTTAGTAAACCTCTTATAAAATTTTCGTTACCTTATATAATTTATTTAGTGATTAATTTTACATTATTATTATTATATCTTTTTTATTTCTAAATCATATGAATATATTTTGTCAATATAATAATTTCTTTTTTTTTTTTTTTGTTTAATATATATTTTGTATAATTATCACAATTTTTTTAATATTAATATTTATCAACCAACACTATTTTTTTTTTTTTTTAAATAAAAATTATTATCATAAAATGAACTATTATAATTTATTTTTATTATTATTTAAATTATAAGAAAATATCATATTTGAAAACATAATTTTTGACTAAAATGAAGCCCTTTGTGTTCTGGTACTGATACTATCATTCCCAAATTTCTTTTTTTGTTTGAAATTTGTTGATGTATTATCATGTATCATATTGGAACAACTATGATTGAAAATATTTTGATTTTTATTATATTTTATTTTATTATCAAATATTGAATTATTTAAGACTATTTCCTTGCCATTTCTATTATCACATGTATTTATTTCATTAAAGCAATTTTGAAATTTTCTCTTTAATATATTTTTGCATTTTTTTGCATTTTCTAAATCTTTAGGTTTTTTTAGATACAAGTCTTTTTTTTCATCCTTTTCAAATTTATAATTGTTTACATTTTCGTAAAATATATCATTACAATAATTATTTTTATATTTTATCTCATTAATTTGCATTTTAAAATTATTTAAATATATGTTTTCGTTTTCATTTTCAGAAATTGATTCGTTGTGGTATATTTTAAATGAACACAATTTAATATATTCAGTTAATTCTACATAGCTTTTTATATTGTCTAAATGAGATAAATTTATTTTAGTATATGTGCTTATAATTTTATGTAAAATTTTAATTTTTTCATCGTAATAATTTATTTTATCAACTAATTTGTTTATTTTATTATTTTCAAGAAAATTGTAGGTGTTCTTTTTTTTAGCCTTCTCACAATGAATTAAATGATTTTCGTTCATGTATTTATCATAATCACTAACACTATTCATTATATCTTTTTCATTGAGATATTTTTCATTGATATCTTTTACATTGAAATATTTTTCAATGAAATCTTTTTCATTGGAACTTTTTTCATTGGAATCTTTTTCTTGGTTATAACTTATATGATCTAAATAAAATTTACAAGTTTCTATTTCGAATGAATAATCTTTTTTAATATATTCATAATGTAAAATTCTTTTTAATAGAGATTCATAATTATATAAAACATTTATGACATTTACTTTATCATGATTATTTAAATAAATAAAATTTTCACTAATTTTTTTTATTACACTAAAGTTATCAATTTCTTTTTTCTCTCCATCAGAAGAAACTTCATTTTTAATAGGTAATTCTTCATACAAACAATTTAATAAAATTTTACAATTATTAGTAATATTAGAGATTAAATAAGGATTATCAATAATTTCTTCTTTTCTATTAATTATATTTTCTTCTTCAAAAAAATAATAATTTTTAATATTATCATTTTCTTCTGTTTTTCGATTTATTTCATTGTTTTCTATTTCTTCATTTATTTCTATATCATCTTTTAAAATTTCATCATCTTGTAAATCCTTATTTTTCAGTTCTTCATTATTTTCAGTTTTTTCTTCGTTTTGAACATTTTGGTTTACTCTTATTTCTTCACTGTTTTGGATTTCTCTATTATTCATATAATTTTCTGGATTATCATGATTAGAAAAACTAGAATAATAAGAACAATAATCATATAGATTAATTTGATTTGTATGATCATCATCTTTACTATTTACATTATGTACAGAATTTATTTTATTGTTATTATTTTCATATATATTAATAAGTTTTTTTTTTCTAATTTCATTTAAGTTTCTCAAATTTTCATTTTCCCTCTCTTCTTCATTATTTTTAGAGAAGTCTATTCTATTTCTAACATTATTTATACATATTCTATTTTCTTTTGAGTCATCTTCGATAACCATTTGATCAAAGATAATATTTTTATCTGTCGATATTTTGTACTCTTTAATTTTTCTCTTATTCCCTGAGTTTTTATATAATTCACTCTCTTTTTTTTTAAAGTTATTAAATATTTCTTCACTTACACTTTTGTATATGTCATCATTAGTAGTATTTTCACAAATCTCTTCATAATTGTTTTCTCTTATTTTATTATCGTTTTTATTGAATATTTCTTCATTAAGACTATTTCTTTTTAAATTTAAAATATTGTTATTTTCATGCTCTTTATTCATATTGTCTTTTTCATTAGTATTAATTAATTTATCTGAATTTATATTATCTATATTTGTATTTGTGTTAGTATTATTTTGTACTTTATTTAATAATTTTTTATTATTATATTCTTCATGAAGATCTACTGATATTTCTATATCATTTCCATTAAGAGTATAAAATAATTCAGGAGATGTTATATTGTTTATACACTTTTTATCTATATAATTTTTTAATTTATTGTCTCTTTTTGATTTACTATCATTTTTTATATCATAATGAATTTTTTCTTCATAATTTTTTATATTTTCACAAGACTCATTATTAATGCTCATAATATCATTTGTTTTATTAGTTGATTTAAAATTAAATGAATTTCTTCTATTATTTGAACTCAATTTTGCATTATATGAATTTTTTAATTCAAAATGTTTTTTATTTTTATTGTTATTATTATTATTCATTTCTATATCACTATTATTATTATATTTGTTATTTCTACCTCCACTTTTATTATTTTTCTCACTGTAATTACTATTTCTATCTTCATTTATATTATTTCTTATATTACTATTACTTTTATTTATGTAATCATTCTTATTATTTATATCAACATTGCTATTATTATTTTTGCAATGAGTTATAATATTATTTTCGTCATGTCTACTATTTCTAACTCTATTATTCCTATTATTGTGATTACTGTTGCATGGCTGAATATTCCCAATATTACAATTATTATTTTCATTTATTTCTGTTAAATCATCACTTCTAATAGTATATTTTTTATGAGAATATTTACTTTTTAATATATCATAACAAGATAATCTCATTTCCGTTTTTTTCTCATTTTCCTCATTGCTTTTATTACTATCTTCATTGTTGTTATTATGCATGTTAGTATTATTTTTAAGATTGCTAAATTTATTATTTTTTATTTCGTTTAATTTACATTTTAATGAATTATTTTCTAAGCATGTATCTTTTTCATTTATATTTGTCTGTTTATTATTTAATTCTTTTTTAACTATAGGAATATGATATTCACCGTTTTTTTTTAATTCATTTTTATTATAAAGAAGACCCTGATTATTCCTTTTAAAATTTTCTAAATCTATTAATTTAAATGAATAAAAGGATTTTACAAATGAGCATAAAAGAAATTCATCGGGATAAGTCAAATTTTTTCCATTCATTAATCTTTTTTTTGTTTCTTCAATTAAAGAAATTAATGAATCTATTATATTTTTTATACATACTAGCTTACTATTAAAAAATGCTTTTTCAAAAGAATTTTGATTTTGTTTTATAAATCTTAAATATAGACTACATATACATTCGTCATTTCTTTTTGTAAAAAATAATTGAGCACTATATTTCTGAATTCTATTTTTATCAGCTAAAATTCTAACAAGTAAGGAGATTATGTAAGCAGATGAATGAATATCTTTAATATATTTGAAATAATCAACAAAATTTGTAACATTTTTGTAAAAAATGAATGAATAATCTTTAATATCAAATTGAAGTTTATTTAAATCAATTCTGAAATAATCTTCGTTGTATAAAAATTTGTATATTTCTTCATTTAATAAAATGTAATTAGTTGTCTCCTTTACTCTATAAGAATGATTAATTTTTAATTTTATATTATATTTGTCTATCATATAAAAAATTAAAGAGTCAAAAGTATCTTTTAAGACATCTTTTATATTTGCAACTACGTTCCCACAAACTTTCAAATTAATAATGAAATTTTTTTTATCGTTTATTTTAATGGTTTTGTTTCCTTTTTTATTATAACTTTTTGTATCATTTTTCTTTTCTATTCCATTTATATTCTCCGTTTTTACACCAAATTTTGATTCTGTTTCAGAAAAAAATACATGCACTCGACCTTGATACATATTTCTTGTAACTTTTAAAAAGGAGAAATTGCAATTTTTTATTAAAAAATTGTTATATTTAAAAACATCTATTACTTCATCGTATAATGTTAAAATATTTAAATCAAAAAATGTATGTCCCTTATAATTATTTTTTTCTCTATTTTTTAATATTTCATGATATTCACCTAATGATATATCAAAGCTATTATCTTTTAACAAATATTTGCAAATATTATCATATGTCGAATACAAACCTAATTCATCCATGCTATTTAGTTATATGAAATAATTAATAAACATATAATTTAACAAATATTTTATATATGGATAAACCGATATATTTTGATAAAGTAGAAAATATTTTTTTTACAATAAAAATAAAAAAAAAACAATTTTTTTTTTTTTTTTTAAAGTGATGCAATATATATAGGGGGCGAAAAAAAAAAAAAAAAAAAAAAGGAATAAGGAGAATAAAAAAAGAGAAAAAGGAAAAACAGAAAATTAAAAAAGAAATACAAAGGAAATTAAATAAAAAAATAGAAAAGATATACAAAGAAAAAAAAAAAAAAAAATTCAGATTTACATGTATATTTATATATACACCCAATTTATAAAATAACAGTTTTTATATATGAAAATATATACTCTAAGAAAAATTCGTAACTTCATATAAAAATACCAACTCTATTATTTTTTTCATAAACAATTAATAGAAACTTTTTTTAAATTTTTTTCTTTATTATATTTCATTTCATTTAATTTCAATTTTAATATTTTTTTTTTTTTAAATAATAATAACATACATAATAGATAATGTAAAAAATTTTGTGATATATTCATTTTTTTATTAAAATTTCCAAAAAAAAATTTTATTACATTTTTTTTTTCTATATTTTTATAGTCGCTTATAAAAAATTTAAATTTACCATTGATCATTATTTTATCTATCTTTTTTTTTTTTTTAAATTTAGAACTTACAATATATTATCTAATGTTCATGCTGTGTGTTATTAAGGTTCACTTAGATTTCATCATTAATCATAGGTAGGTGTACATCTTTTTTATTTTTAAATTACTTCACCTCCTCCAATCATCTACTTAAAGATTATATAAATAAGAAATACTTAGATCAAGGAATATTTTTCTCTTTTTCTTATTGTGATAATATATTTTTTAAATGTGACATGTATATAATTATAATAAGAAGTATTTTTTAATGTCAATAACACATACTATTTTTTTAGATATAACATTAAAATCTTTTATTTTTCAAGGAGATAAAAAAAAAAAATATATCAAAATTTTTTTAATTTTTCAAATTCTCTTATTATTGCAATTTTGTATCACTATTTTTACATATTTATTACCATTATTTTACAAAAAAAAATTTTGAATATAAAGAATATATTTAGTTCATTATGGAAAAATATTTTATTAAATTTATTTTAAAACTAAAATAAAAATAAAATTGACATTAAAATTAAAATAAAAATAAAAATATTATTAACATATTAAACATTAAAAAAAAATTAAAATTTATATAGCATTATAAAAAATATATTTTTACACGACTTTATTTTTATAAAAAACACAATTTTCTTATATTTTATCATATGATATTTCAATAATTTATTAAGCAAAATTTTTAATTTTTTTTTTTAAATTTAAGACTTTTCAAAATGTTTAAAGTTATTTTTAACTCATCTTCATATCTTTACTCTTTTAAGGTGAAGAAATTAAAAAAAAAAAAAAAAAGATGAAAATTATAAATGTTATTATAATCATACTATAGATAATATTATTGCTGCTATTGTTTTAAATAAACATAGACTAGGAATACTATTGTTTTATTAATATATTTATGAACTTATTTCTAATTATTAGTATTAATATTTATGGCAATTTATATTTATATATATTATTTTTTATAGAAAACAAGAGTTCTAAAGAAGAATTTTTTATACATACAAGTAATAACAATTATTCCTTTTATATAATATATATATATACATATGCGTTTGTAAAATGTTTTTGTGTATCATTAATTTAATTTTTTTTTTTTTATTGTTATCATAAAGATATTTTAGAGAAATTCTCTTTATATCCTTAGTTTTTTTTAAAATTTATAAAATAACTTTCAATCTCACTTTATTTCTATATTTTACTATCATAATATTATAAAATAAAAATATTTTTAATGGCATTACTATTAATTTAATAATTATTTATTATATATATTTAGTTTTTTTTTTTTTTTTCAATAGGACAAATTAATATGTAATCAACAAACACCGTTACATATTTACAATGCAACTAAACATTCTAAGAAGTCAATGAATCATAGATTATTTTATATAAATTGGATTTTTATTTTTTTATTTCTAAATGCTTGCAATAATCACTTAGATATATAATGATGAAAAAAAAAAATTATAATAATAAGAGAAGTTTTTTTTCTTTTACAAATTATTTTAGTATATATATATAATTTTGTTTTTGAATTGATTCTTTTAAAAATAAAAAAAAAATACTATAGTTTTATTAAACTATTCATTTTTTTTCTTTTTTTTCTTTTTTTTTGTTTACAAAGAACTATGAAATTTATAAGGTTTAAAAAAAAAAAAAAATAACATAGAAAAAAATTTTATACAAAAAAATTAAAAATATTTAAAAGATTTAAAAGATAAATATATTCCACATACTGTAAGTGCAACCAATAATGCACCTATTAGCCCATCTGATGATATCAAATCAAAAAGTAAACTTTTTAAAGCTAGTGCATTACTATTCCTAGCATCTATTTTTAATAAAGCATTTAAATAATTTTTTGCTTTTTTATAATCTCTTAATTTTATATGTGCTATAGCCAACTGATATAAACAATCAATACGATTATAATTTATAAGTAATAATTCATGTAATAATGAAGAAGCAAACTTTATATTTTTCATATCTGACGAGCATATTAATAAACAAGCATAGTCAAATTGAGTTTTAGGCATTACGTGATCAACTGATAACTCCTATATATATATTAAGTAAAAAGTATAAATGTAGTATAAATAAATATATAATATTCTATAATATCTATACAAGTATATTTATTACAAAGTTTAAGCTAAACAACTTTAAAATAATGTAATCGCATAAATATTTTATGATAATTTTTATATAATGTAATAATTTACAAGTTGAATGAAGTTAAATATTAATTTCTTAAACTAATTTAAAATAAATAGAATAATTAATAAAAAAAAATATATATATTCTTACAATGAATAGTCATCAATATATTAAAAATATTTAAACATTTTCTCTTTCCCATTTACATATGTATATATATATTTATTAAAAAGTTCTCAAAATTTATTTTGCATATATATATATATATATATATATATATATATAATTAAAACTTTTTAAATTGAAAATTTAATTTTTGTATTCTTACAGTTTCGTAATCACTTTTTAATCTTTGAAGTTCTATTTTAAGAAATTCTGGACTGTCCATTTTTTTTTTTTTTTTTTTGTATTTATAATTTTATTTAGTAAAAAAAAAAAAATATATTGTTTTAGTTATACATATTCTTTCTCTAATGATTTTATTACTGGTATACATATCAGCAAGTTTAATAGATATATTTTCTAATATTTATGTATTGTTTTAAAAAAAAGAGAAAAAAAAATTATTAAATAAAATGAATTTTAATTACGTATAAATATATAAAATAGTATGTAGCATATATATTAAAATGTTCAACATTTTATAATATATATAAAAATTTATAAAATTTTTAAATAAAAAAAAATTTATAAAAGTTCATTTAATTTTACATTTTATTTTATAATATTTTATTCTACTCATTATATCCTTGTTTTCTGTATTTATGTTATATTTTATATTTTCTTCTTTTGTGCACTCTATTAAGTATAAAAAATCAATGTATTTTGAAAAAAAAAAAAAAAAAATTATTTGTAAAAACATATTTACATTCCTTAAATATTTTTAATTTCATCATTGCCATGAGAAAATTTAAGAATCTATTAGTCTAAAGCACACAGATCTTATATGCCATGCATTTTGATCAATACATAATATGCTAAAAAAAAAAAAATAAATAAAATGAAATAAAATAAAATAATTAAATTAATATATATCTTATGCGAATATATAATTAAATAGAAAAATAAAGACATCAAGTAAATTAATAAATAAATAAATAATTAAAAAATTTATATGAAACAAATAGACTTTTATATAATAAATAAAAACTTAATTTTTTAAGAAATTTAACTTATTTTCAATGCTACAGGAATTTTCATATATAATGGATATACTTTTCTTTTTATTCTCAAATACACATTTAACAATATTCAAAAATTTGTGATAATCAGAGGTTGATAGTTCAACTGTTATGAATAACAAACCTATAAAATATAAAAAAAAAATGGATTTTTAGAATTTAATTAAGTTAAACATATTGCATATTAAAAAAAAAAAAAATTAACCATTTTTTTGTAATATATCTGAAATAAAGTTTAAATATTTATGAATTCCTTTAAATGTTACTACATGTCTCTTTCCATATATACTTGTATAAGAATTTTTTCTGTAAGTAATATTGCTCTTTGTGTTAAAAATAATTAAATCAAACCTGTTTAAAATTAATATATTAAAAATTTTGTTTATACGAAAATCATCTTTATATAATTATGTATTTATATTATTAACATTATATGTTTAGTCAAAATAATAAATGATAAAAATATTACTTTAAATTATTTAAAGACATATTATTTAATTCTTCAAGAATATCTAAAAAAAGTTATATAATTAAAAATAAAGAGAATAAATTTTTGTGAAAATATAAAGATATATATATATATATGTATGTATTACTTTCTCTATGTAGTAATGTGATATGTTTACAATTATTAATAGAAATATTTTTATTTATGTAGTTAGTGTTTTTAGCACTATCACTCAATATAAGAGATATGTTTTCGCTATAGTCATAATTATTTATATTTGTTTGACTTTTAGAAGTGTTTATTATGTATTCACCAACATTTCCATATATATTTAAAATATTAGAAGAATCACATAATCTCTGCAAAAAAATGCGATCATGCTTATTTTCTATATCAAAAATGTCATATGATATATTTGATATATTGTTGTAAAAGATATAATTATTTTCATAATAATTTAATTCAAGATCATCTCCTTTTATTTGTTCTAAGACATATTCTTTTCCTTTTTGTGCTCTTTTTTCTTTTTTACTAATTATTTTTTTGCAAAATATATTTTTTGCTGAAAATATTTTTTCTAATTCTTTTTCAAAAATATAGTTATATTTTTGTATAATTAAATTATCATATCTTATATACAAACTTTTATCAAATACATATACAACTAAACCAGGGAGTTCATCGTTAACTGAATTAACAATTTTACAAAATATTTTTATATTATTTCTTATATTAAATGAATAGATATATTCATATAAGTTTATATTATAAATAAATTTAAATCTTCTTTTAATACTTTCATATAACTTTTTAATAAAAAATCTATCATCTATTACCTTTGAAATATCTCTTTCTATTATTCTAACAACTATATTACTCCTCCTATTTAACAAGCCAATACCTATTTTTTCTTTATTGTAAAAATAAACATTTACAATTTCACCTGGTTCATATTTACTTAATTCAGAAATATTGTAGACCTCAAAATCATATACATACATATGATTTTCTTTAGATAATGAATTATATCTATTCAAAGGTAAAAATTTTAGATTATTTTTACTTTGTTCATTTTTATTATTATCAATTTGTAAATTATTATTTTTATTATGTTCATGTTTACCTATATTTTCGTCGTGTATTTCATCTATTTTTTTAATATTATCATCATTTAATTTATTTATTTCATTTTCTTTATCATTTATAATTATTGAATTTCTTTTATCAATCAAATCTTTACAATTGTATCTTTCTTCAGAAATTATATCTGTTTCTAAGGGTTTTAAAAAGACGTTTACTCTATTTTCAAATTTGCTAGAAAATGTAATTTTTTTATTATATATTAGTTTTAATTCTTGCTCTTCCAAATAATTGGTTGATATATTTTCATCAGTATTAAATTTAACATCATGAGTTTTTGAAGAGAAACATAATTTATTTTTTTTCAGGAGAAAATAAAATATATTTGTTTTACTATTTATTTTTAAATTTTGCATAAATATATTCAGTTTTATTTTATGTATTATTTGAAACATATTTTTATAAATTTCTAGTGTTTTATTTCATATTCAAAAAAATAAATTACAATATTTAAAGTTGTCTTATATTTATGTAAAGTTCAAATATGTACTGAGAATAAAAAAAAAAAAAAAATTCTTAATAGCATTAATATATTTTAAAGATATATATATACATTCATAAAACAAAAGAAAGAATTTTTACAAAGAATATAAAAAGAAAAAATAAAAATATCAAAAAACAAAATAAAATATATATAAAAAAAGATTGTTTCAAAAAAATAATTAACTTTAAAAAAAAGAAATACATTTATTTTTTATTATCATAAAAAAAGGTTCACAATATTGTATGTTGGGGGAAAAAAAAAATTGTATTGAATAAATATAAAAAATTCTTACAAAAAAGGTTCAGAAAATATAAAACAAATATTTTAATGTAGACTAAATAAATTTAATTAGATTTTTATATTTTAATCATTTCTTAAAATATATATATATATACATTTTTATTATTTAATAATATACATAATATTATTAGGAAATTTAGCAATATTTTTAAAATATCAAAAAGAAAAATTATATTTTAAAAAAGAATTTTTTTTTTTAATTTTCATTTTTTAATAAAAAGAAAAAAAAAAAAGAAGAAAAAGAATAATAAAAAAAGAAATAAATAATATAAATTTTATAAAATTGATATATATATATATATATGCCTCTTGTTTAGGATATGCTTTATTTTTAATAAAATGAAATATATATATAATGTATAAAGGTATGAAAATGGAAAAATAACTAATTTTTAACTAATAAAAGTATTTTTTTATTATATTTTTGTAGTAATTTAATATTTTTCTTCGCTTCTTTAAGTTGTATTTTTGTTTTACAATATTCATAAAAAATTAATGATGGATTAGTTGCATACGCTTTTTTAATAAATAAAGAAACGGGGATTCTTTCTTTTAATGCTAAATTGACATTTTTGCTACCAATTATAATACACCAAATTGCATATATTACACTTGTTTTAATGTTAATATGTAATTGCTTAAACATAAAAATAAAATCATCTATTCCAATTATTTTCTCCTCGTTCTTACATTTAAATATATCAAATACCATCAATTTTAAGTATGTCTCCATTAAGTTATCACTTTTATTAATCTCTTTAATGGTGTTAGACTTACTTATAAAAGAATTTACATAAGTGTTTTCTTTATTATTATTTCCAAAATGATGAGAATTTTTTTTATGTATATTGAAGTTTTCCTTTTTTGATAAAATTTCACTTTTATAAGTTCTATCACTTATTTTTAATTTATTTGTTTCAATATTTCTTAAATTATAAGAATTTCCCAAATTATTATTTAGCTTTGAATCATGAATATTATTGCTATTCAATTTAGAAAAATAATTTATTTCAATTTTTTGCCACATGTGAAATAATATACTCATAAATTTATTATCTATGTCTAACAAAGGATAACTCAAATCATCATATATATTATTTTTATTATTAGTTTTATTTATTAAGTTAATAGATAATAAAGCACTTTTATTATGACTATTATTCACTGTTTTTGAATTATTCAAGATTGTATTATTATAACTGTTATATATATTATTAGATGAAGGTTGCAATATGATTTTATTTAGAATAATTAAAAATTGCTGATAAAAATATTCATAATCTATTCCAATATTTAATTTAAAAATAATATTTAAATATTTATGAATTATATCAATGTTAATAAAATGATTCTTTTTAAAAAAGAAATTATTATATAATTTTTTTTTCAATAACTCATCTTCAAAATATTCAAGAAAATTATTGCTATTAATAATTAAATTATTCAATTTCATATGTTCATAAATTTTTTTAAATAAGAAACTTGCATAATTTTCATTCTCTGTTAAGGTATCTTTCTTTCCATTTTCCTTTATTTGTATAACCATTTCATCAGCATAATTTGAAATTAAATTAGGAATAATATGTGAGTTATAATTAAATTCTAATATATCATTCACAATTTTATTTAGATCTTTATTTTCCTTGTCAGAATAAAAAGAAGAAAATTCTAATTTCATCCAATTACAAGAACTTTTTTTATTATAAAAAAAATCTTTACTATCATTTAAACTATTAAAGTAATTGCTCAAATAATTATTCATATCACAATATGGTTGATTATTAATATTGTCACTTAAATTATTTAAACTTATTAAACTGTTACAATTATTAACTGATTCTATTATAAATTTATTTTCTTCTATTTGATTATTATTTTTTTTATTATTTAATTCATTTAAAATGTTATTATTGTCGTCTCCCTTGTTATTCTTAGTATTACAATTTGAATTCAAATAAGAAATAAAATGCGCATCGTTTTTGCTTATATTAAAAATAGCATTTATGTGAAAATTAAAAAAAGAAAATATGATAAATCGTATAATTTTTTTGATTCTATATATTTCATAAATAATTTTATGCATTTTATTAATTTTTTCGTCTTTTATTATATTTTGTATTTTATTTAAATAATTTTTTAAAATGTCAAATAAGTCAATATAAGAATCAAGAAAAAAAGTGTTACCATCATAGCTATAAAAATTTAATATTTCATTAGTAGTATTTTGCAAAAAATTAATAATATTTATACAGTTTTCTATTTCACCTTTTCTTATGTAACTATTTATTTCATTAATTCCTTTACATAAATGAATCAAAATTAAGAATAAATCACTAGAAAAACATATTTCAAAAAAAGTTGTAAAATCTTCTACAAAATTAAAATGATTTTCTTCTTTTTTTATCATATTATTTTCGTTATGATTTAAATTCATTGAATTAATATTACTTAACCTGAATTCTATTTTTTTCGAATTATTGTTTCTATTATTATCTATAAATGGAGATCTTTCTTCTATTTTATTTTCATTTAATTTTTCAATAATATTTTCTTTTTTATTTGTAACATAGTCGTTTGCAGTATCTTCATTATAAGAATTTGATTCACGCATAATATATACTGAGAAATCAAAGAGTAAATTTTTAAAATTATGAATGTCTAAATATATATGATTTTCATTTATAAATTCATTAATATAACATATATTAGTATTGATAAATAAAATGTCAATTGAGATGGTATTTAAATATAACAGGATATTAGAATAATCAATATCATTAAAATTTTTGTTTTCTTTAAAAGTAGATATTTCTTCATTTATTATATCAACATGTTTCATTATTTCTAATGCCTTCTTCAAAATTTTCTCATATATAGAATCTTTTTCTCCTAAAAGAAGTTTATTTATTTTCTCTAATTTATCAAATAATTTTTTATTTGATTTATCTAATTCTATACACATATTCTTATAATTTTTTACTTCATTTTCTAATACTTTTATGTTCTTATTACTTTCATATATGTTAAGTGATTTATCTAATTCCTCCTTGAAAATATGATATTCTTCACTGGACATTCTTTTATTAGATAATTTTTCCCCTTTATCATCAAATTTTTTGTCTAATGAATATTCTAATTCATCTAATTTTTTGTTTAATTCTTTATTCTTTTTATGTAAGTATACATTACTTTTTTCATATTCACTAATTAATAATTCTAAAAATATATATTCTTTTAACAAATCTTTATATTTTACTTGTAACTTTGACATATCTAAGTTATTTATTTCACTACATACTTTATCATAATTTTTATATAATAGTTTGCTTTTGTTGTGTTTTCCATCCTTTATTAATAAATCCTTTTTATTTTCAAAAAATTTCAAACAACTATTATTCAGTGAATTTATATTTTTATTTTCTTTAAATAAATTATTTAATATCTCTTTATTAATTTTTAATTCTACATCATCTTTTTTTTCATCACCATCACTACTATTAGTTATGCTAGAATTATTGATCAAATTATTCTCCTTATTTTTTACTTTTTCTTGTATATTAAAAATTCCTTTTTGTTCTCTTTCATCTCTTAGAACTATGTAACTCTTTTCAAAACTAAAATTTTCATTTTTCAATTGATTATTTTCATTTTTTAATGGCTCTATATTATGCATAATTAAATGATTTTCTTCTTTCAATTGTTTCACTTGTTCTCTGAGTTTTTCTATTTCATTTTTATAATTTTTTGATTCTTCTAGAATATATTTTATTTTATTTTCATTTATACTCATATTTTCCTCATAAATTTTTATTTCCTTTTTTAGAAGAACTTCATTTTTCTTCATATCGTTAGGTTCTTTTTCTCTACATTCAATAATATTTTTCATATCTTCCAATTCTATTTTTTTTTCCTCTTTATATTTTGATATTATTTTCTCATTTTGAATTTCATACATATTTAATTTACTCTCAAGCATTTTTTTCTCTTTATCTACTTCGTCTATTAAATATTTCTGATTTATTATTTCTTCTTCCTTTATTAGTAATTGCTTATCTTTATTTTTTAATTCTTTTTCTAAATCTTTTAAGTCAATTTTTTGCTTCTTTATTTGTTCTTCTAAATAGTTGATTTTTAGTATATTGCTCATTTTTTCTGTTTTTAAATTTTCTTTATCATTTAATAATAATTTATATTCCCTTTCAATTTCTTCGATATTTTTTTTTAAGTTTTCATTTTCTTGTTTTATTATATGTCTTTCCTCTTTTAATGTTTCTATTTCTTTCATATATTTTTCATTATTATATTTAAAATTTTTTAATTTCTTTTTTGATTCATTAAATTCATTTTCTGCTATTTCACTTGATTCTAATAACTTTATTTTTTCATTATTAATATTTTCAATTTCACATTTTAGCATATCAATTTCCATTTTATAATTTTCTTTATCTAAATTAAATTTTTTATCTTTGCATATAGTACTTAAGTTAAGATTTACCATTTCACTTTTTAAGTTATCATTTTCACTTTTTAAGTTATCATTTTCACTTTTTAAGATATCATTTTCACTTTTTAAGATATCATTTTCATTTTTTAAGTTATCATTTTCACTTTTTAAGTTATCATTTTCATTTTTTAAGTTATCATTTTTATTTTTTAAATAACAATTTTCTTTTTCGAAGTTATCATTTTCACTTTTTAAGTTATCATTTTTATTTTTTAAATCACAATTTTCATTTTCTAAGTTATCATTTTCACTTTTTAAGTTATCATTTTTATTTTTTAAATCACAATTTTCACTTTTTAAGTTATCATTTTTATTTTTTAAATCACAATTTTCACTTTTTAAGTTATCATTTTTATTTTTCAAATCACAATTTTCATTTTCTAAGTTGTCATTTTCACTTTTTAAGTTATCATTTTCATTTTTTAAATCACAATTTTCACTTTTTAAGTTATCATTTTCATTTTTTAAATCACAATTTTCACTTTTTAAGTTATCATTTTTATTTTTTAAATCACAATTTTCATTACTGAAATTACCAATTTTATTTCTTAAAATATAATTTTCATTCTTTAAGTTATCAACCTCATTTTTTAAAGCATCATATTTATTTCCTAAATTATCATTTTCACTTCTAAAAATATTATTTGTAACTTTTAGGTTATCATTTTCATTCTTTAAAAGATTAACATTATTATATAAACAATTTAAGGTATTAATATGCTCCAATTTTTCTTCTTCAGAAAATAGTAATTTCGATTTCTTACTTTTTATATCTTCGTTATATTTAAAATTTTTGATATAATTCAAAAGGTTTGTAATTTTTGTTTCCTCTATTACCCTGTATGAACAGTTTATTTCTTCATTATTGTTGTTAATTTCATTGAATGATTTACAACTTAATATTTCATTACTTAAAATATTTTCATTTTCATAATTAATTATTTCATTACTTAAAATATTCTCATCTTTTTCATAATTATTTATTTCATTATTTAAAATGTTATCTTCTTGATTAATTATTTCATTAATTAAAATATTATTGTTATTTTCACTTTTTTGTAAGCGATCTTGGTCATCTTCTTCTTTTATTAATATATATGACTCATGATTATCATTACTTTTTGTATTTATATTCTTTTCTTTTTCTTCAAATTGTTTTGTCTTAACTATAAAGTTTTGCAGCAACTGTTCTATTTTATTTATATGATTTTTTCTATCAGCAGTTAAACCTTCTTTGTATTTAATTAAAGAATCATCATCTTCTCGATTTAATATACTAGAGTTTTTATTATTTGATTCTAGGCAATATATGAAGTTTCTATTTGAATTATATTTTAAATTCATATTATCATCTTTCACATACATAAACTTTACATCTTCATTAATTTTATTAATACCAGTTATGAAGTTTTTATTTATTTCATTTTTATTTTCACATTCAAAAATTAAATGATTTCTTTTGTATGTATTCGTATTATCATTTAAATATGCATTTCCAACCGATTCTAATTTCATATACTTAATTATATCTTCATTTAAAGTATTATTATTATTTTTTTTTTGTATAATAAAATCTTCATCCTTTAAATCATACATATTGTTCATTGAACTATTTAATTTTTCTATATGTATTCTATCACTAACTGATGCATTGTGAAAACTATTTGTTCTTTTATATTTGATTGTATCATTTAAAAATTTATTTTCATTTAAAGATTCATCATATATAATATTCTTTACATTTTTTTCTTCATTAATATTAAAATCCCCAGCATTTTCATATTCTTTATACGCATTTTTGTTACACTCAGGTTTATTTTTCTTATTACTGCTTTCATTCAATTCATTTTCACTTAACTCCCTTTTATTAAATTCATTTTCATCTGATTTATTTTCATTATAATAAAAATTTTCATTACTCTTCATTTCATTTTTCTTAATATTAATTTCATTTAAAAAAACCTTCATTGAGTTTAATTTTTCTAATGGATAATATTTTACATGTCTAGAATTTACAACATAATGATTTTTATTGCTACTGATTTCTTTTTGCTTTTCTTCTTTGTTTTTTTGAAGATTATTTTTATTTTTCATATCTTTCAAAAAGTCTTTTTTTGGTTTGCTTTTTTCATTATTAGAATTTGAGTTTTTTTTCATTTTTTCTTTATCTTCTTTGATAACCTTTATGTTATCACTTTTAATATTTTTTGATTTATCGAAATTTCGTTTTATATCATTATCAGAAAAACAAATGTTTATTTTCTTATTTACTAAATTATTCTTTCTAATAGTGTAATAGTTAATATAAAAATCATCATTAGTATTCTTAGAAATTTCTTCATTTTTATTTTTTAATGATGTTTTCCTTTTTATAAACATTCTTTCTTCCTCATTTTCAGAAATAGAATCACTTGCTGAGGATGAAGAATATACGAAATCAATCTTAAAGTTATCATCATTATTCATATGATCATTATTTTTTTCTCTTAATTCTTTAAAATTTTCATTTGAATCATTTAAATTAGTAGAAAATAAATCATTTTTTAAATTTGTATCATTTTTTTTATATTCATTAAAATTGTAAGAAACATTTAAATGATTACTATTATACTTATCAATATTATCATTTATATACACGTCTTTTTTTATTATACTTGTACAATTATTATTTTCATTATAATTTTTTTCATTATTTTCATCGCAATAATAAATATTAGATGTATAATTATTTGTTATCCTTACGAGACTATCATTATCATTCTCACTAACTGTTTTTATTTCCTCATTACATTTTGTTTTATCATTTATAGTATTGCTTATATCATTTGTATCTTCTCTTACATATGTATCATCTCTTATGTATATATTTTCTCTTACATATGGATTATCTATTACATATGTATCATCTCTTACATATATATCATCATAAATTCTATCTTCATTATAATAATTCTCTTCATTAGATTTAATTATTTTATCTATTTGATCATTATTTTCATTATGCAAATACTTTTCTTGTTCTTTATTTTCATCATTCATATCACATAATAAATTATTGGCTTCTTTTATTTTTTTACTATCTTCATCATTTGTAATATTTACCTCATTCAAATTATTTGATGATTTATGATTTTTATCCGATGTTCTTATATCTTCTAAACTATCAACATGAATAATAGATACATTATCACTTTTTTCACTATTTAAAGAGTAGCTAAAAAATATTTTTTGCATTGAATCATATTTTTTATCTATATCTTCTTTTTTTATACTTTTATTTACATCTGTACTATTGTTACTAAAATTAAAAAAATCGCAATTATTAGTACTATCATATAACATATTATGAGAAATACTCATTTTATTTTTCATATTTAAATCTGTCTTGAAATAATTATCTGAATTTGATAATTTATTTAAATTTCTTTTTTCCTTTTTTTTTTTTAAAATTGTTGAAGAGCTTAATATTTTCTTTTCCGTAGTATTTTTTCTATTTTGTATAGGATTCCCTTTATTTCCTTTTTGACATAATTTACTGTAGTTATTCAAAACTTTAGGATTTCTGTTTTTATTAGATCTTTCATTTGATAATTGATTTTTTTTATTATTATTAGATGAAATCAATTTACTACAATTTTTTTTTTTTTTTTTTTTTTTACCTAAAGTAAAATTTTCATTATTTTCATTTTTTATTTTAATTTTATTATTCATATTAATTACTGTATCACTATAACTAGGTAATATATTAACAGAAAAATCATCATCGTGTGATTTTTCCTCATCATTTAAACTTGATTTTCCTATGTTTTTATTATAATTCCCTGTAGATATATTGTCTTCTATTTTAATAATATTCAAATTTAATTTAGAACTAGAACTAAAATTAGAATTAGAATAAAGACTTTTATCATTTAAACTAAATAAATTATCATTACTACTTATTAAATTCGCATCATCGGGTATTTCTGGTAAGTGTTTTAAATTAAAGGATTCTGATAAATGAGAAAGAGATTCATATGAACTATCAAATATTTTTAAATTTTTTTTGTTTTCATCTTTTGTTATATCACCCAATATATTTCCTTCTATAACGTTATATTCTGACTCATATTCTATTTTTTTTATGTCTCCTTCATAGTTATCACGAAAGCTTTCCTTATCATTTATGCTTAATCTATGTGTATTATCTTCTCCTAAAATTTTAATGAAAATATGATTTTCCCTGTTTTTCATATTTGAATTCTTTAAATCATATGCGACATTTACTTTATTGTTATATTCTGTAACATTGATATCATTTGTGCTATTTATATTTTTCTCCATTTTACTATTATTTGAGTTATTTTTGAGAATGTATTTTTTATAAGTTATGTAATTATTCGAAACATCAGAAGATAGGTTACTTTTCTTTAAGAGGCAATCTTTATTCATTTGATTAGGCAAATAGGAATTATCATCATGATTATTTTTATTCAAATCATTTGTGTCATAGTTATTTTCATAAAATGCATTTTTACTACTAGTATTATAATTATTTATATTATCATCATCGTTATAACAATTATCATTATTATTATTTGTTGAAAGACAACCAGAATATAATTCTTCGTTAGAATTATTAGAGTTGCAATTAATCATATTACATTTTTCTTTCATATAACAATTATTATTTAAAATAATTTTATTATTACATATGGATGCGCTACTATTTTCTGGAAAATCATAATTATTTCCACAATTTATTTTATAATTTATGTTATTTTTAAAATTTTTGTTATAAATAATATTCTCATTTGATATGGAAGGATTTTCATTATTTAAAATAGAAATTTTATCATAATTAATATTCCTAGAACTTTTATTTTCATTATTCTCACTAAAATAATGTAATTCATTGTTAATTATATTATATTCAATTATATTACTATGATTTAAGCAATTGGATTTTATATCATCATTTTTATTATTTTTATCAAATGATTTATCAGATGTATCACTATAATATGTATTACAATTATTTAAGTTACCATCAGCATTTTTTAATTTATTAGAATCTTTATTTCTTTTAATTGCTTTTAAATTATTTACATTTTTTGATTCTTTTATATGTTTGCTCTTCATTAAAAGATTTATATTTTTATTTTTTTTAAATTTATCAACATTATATGTTTCAAAAGAATTATATATTTTATTGTTCTGTTTGCATTCATTTTTTTGATGAATTTTATTTTCACTATTAGCATTATTATTACTATTTTTCTTCTGTTTCTTATTTTTTTTTAATAAGTAATTTAATTTAGTTATCTTTGATTTTTTCGGTTTTATTAATAAAACAGACGATTTACTGAATTTAATGCTTAGCTTTCCTTTATTTTTCTTGGAGTTACATATTTTATTTAACTCTCTTTTCAACAAGCAATTTTTACTTGAGTTATTTTTATTTTCCAGTGACTGCTTTAGTACTGTATTTTTTGTTTTTAATGAATAATACTCACTTAAATTTTTTTTTTTATATATTCTGCTTTCAGTATTTTCATTTAGATTAAATTTAGAGTCTTCATCGGAATTTTCAACAAATTTTTTTCTATCCTTTTTTTTTAATGATTTTATAGAATTATTTGTTATAGAAGAAGTTGACATTTTTTAAAAACATATTTAAAAAAAAAAAAAAAGAAAGAAAATAAGAAATATAAAATTTTCTGAAAAAAATATTATCATATATGTATAATTTATTATAAATTCTAAAAAATTTTTATTTATTAATACAAAAATACATTATATATGTATATGTCTAAACTAATAACTTAACAAACACATCAACTATGGTTGAACAGACATAAAAAATGCATATCAAACTTTAGAAAAAGAAAAAGATAAAAAAAAAAATTGAAATAAAGTTACGCACGAATTGTCTTAATTATGATTTTTTTTTTTTTTTTTCTTTTTTTTTTTTTTTTTGTATATTATTTTTTATTTTCATAATACAAGAAATTTTATCTAATTTATTTTAACAAAATAATAAAAGATATCAAAACATATATAGTATGCACAAATAATAAAAATCTTTAGTAAAAGAAATTAAAGTTACTAAACATTATTTAATTACGAAAATTGCATAAAAATTTAAATGTGAACAATTAAAAAAGTCAATAAAAAATATTGTGTTCATAATTTTATTTTTTTTATATTCTATTTTTACAACATTAATATATTTTTTTTCCATTTTAATATTTATTTGTAATTTTTATAATAAATATTTTTTTTTTTATTAAAAAAAAGTTAATATTATTGTATGCACATATGCGCGAGAAAAAAAAGAAAAAAGAAAACACTATATAAATATATAAAATAGTGTATTATTACTTAATAATTTCCCCTTTTTTATTAACAACAAATTATAATGAATAATGTTAAATAATCAACAGAATTTTAATTTATTTAATTTTTTTTTATAAAATAGATAATTTTTTTATAAAATATTAAACAAACAAAAAAAAAAAAAAAAAATAAAAAATTAAGAATATAAAATTTTTTTATAATTTTCCACTAATTGAAAAAAAAAAAAAAATAGTTTTAAATTAATAAAATAAAGTAAAATATTATGATATAAAATATGAACAAGCCAACATTTTTATTATATATAAAATAGTTCATATATATAAATATATATATATATATATATATATATATATATATATATATAAATTTTTTAATCTAATCACCAATATCTTCCTCTATCATGTGTATCCTTTCATTTAATAAGGAAATAGATTTATTAATTGAGGAATTTTCGTTTTTTATTGATACTAAAATATTAAATAACTTTAAGTGCTTTACGTTTTGTTCTTCAATTTTTTTTGTTATTAATTCATTTGCTTCTTCAATTTTTTTTTTAATATCTTCTTTAAATTCATTGAGTATATCACTGAAATCATACTCATCAATTTTTTCTTTTTCTCTTGATTCTTTTAATTGATTTTGTAATTGAAGAATTTTAGTTTCTATAATATTTTCTAATTCTCTAATTTTCCTTTTCAGTCCCTTTTTTTCATTATTGGATTCTTGATTAATATCATTTAGTGAAATATCTTCTATTTTTTCTATTACATCATTTTCCATTATATACAAAAATAAAAAGTGATAAAATACAAAAAAAAAGAAAAAACAGAAAAAGAAAAAAAAATATATATTTAAAAATAAATATTGTTAGATATGTTTAACTTGTTTAATTTTTACATTTTTTTCTCTGAATTGTCATTATGATTTTTATTTTTAGTATGCAATAAAAATAAATAATTTTTCTTTATAATATTGAGTAAATAGAAAAAGGAAAATGATGAACTTATTTAATAGTCAAAATAAATTATCTTTATTAATTATTTATTTTAAATGTATCTTTAAAAATTTTTTGTTAATAAGTAGAATCTCCTTTTTTTTCTTTTTTTCTTCGTTTCTTTGTTTCTTTTTTATATAATATATTTTTTATAAATAGAAGTCCTTTATACATAGTTTTTCTTTTTTGTATTTTGATATATTGAAATTTTATTTTTCATATTTTATTTTTTAGTATAATTAAGATTATGATTTTTAAGAAAAAAAATGAAGAAAAATGTGTTCATAATTATTTGTAGAACTGATGTGTGCAAAAATAGTACTATTATTTTGTCTTAAAATGTTTAATAATAAAAAAAAAAAAAAATAAAATAAGATAAAGTTTATATTGCTATATCTTAAATTTTGTTTTTATTTTAGTTTAATCATTCTATTGTAGGTGAAAGCCTTAAAGTTCCAAAGTGAAAATCTTGTCATTGTTTATATAAGTACGCAAGACAATATGAAAATTAATTATAGATAAAAAAATCATATATAAAAATGTATTTTTTGTTTTTTATGTATGTATTTCTTTTACTTTAGGAATATATTTATATATATATAATGAAAATATTTAGCTTTTTCTATATAAAAATTTTTATTTAATAAACTTCTTTTTTTTTTTTTTTGGAGCTAGTATATTATATTATTTTATTTTTTTACATTTTATTGCAAACCCCGATGTAAAATAAAAATTTTATATTTCCTAGCACTATAAAAATCCGCCAAAAAAAAAAAAATCGATCCTATAAATATTATATATATATATATATATATATATATATATATAAGAAATAAAAATTAAATACTATTAGAAATATTTTTTGTTGATAATTCTTATTATTATATGTTTATTTTTTCTTATCAAAAAAAAAGAAAAAAATAATTAAAAACAGTTATTAGATATGTCTTAATATTTTCTTAGTTTAATTTTTCTTATATTATCAATAAAAATTCTTATACATACTAATAAGTAAATATTTATTATTTCGTGTTATAAAAAAAAAAATAAAATAAAATATAAATTAAGGAAATATTCATAAAACTTTGTAAATACACATTTTTTTGTGAAATATTATATATATATATATATATATATATATATATATATATATATATATATATATATATATATATATATATATATAATATAATATAAATATTATATATATGCATATTTTCTTTTTTTTTTTATTATTGTTAAAAAAGAAATAATTAAAAAAAGCATAATATTTAGTAAATTTATTATTATTTATAAAAAAAAAAAGATATAATATATAAGTAAAATTATTTGATACATTATTATTTTAAAATGACTTCAGTCAAACACCCTAAAATAAGTGTATTAGGTGCAGGAGATATCGGTTGTGCTTTGGCTCATATGATTTGTGAAAAAAATTTAGGTGATGTTGTTTTACATGATTTTAGAAAAGGTAATAATAATTTAATTAAAATTTAAATTAGAGTAATGAAAAAAGAAATGAATATCAATTAATGTAACATACTTATATATATTTATTCATGCACATATATTTTTGTATTCATTTTTGTTTTAAAAAAATTTTAAAATTTATAATTATTACTAATTTATTTTATATCTAAAAGTACTACCCAATTTTAAATTTGGAGTTTGATTATAATTAATTAAATTTTTTTTTTTTTTCTTTTTATTAAAAATTTTTAATTAAAAGTTTTTATAAAAAAAATGTAAGTGTATTTTTAGTACTATAATACAATATATATATATACGAATGTATTTTTTTTTTAATTTAATATAGATTTACCAAAAGGAAGAGCATTAGATATTTTACACACAAGGCCTTTAAATAGATCTAGGATAAATATATTAGGAACAAATGAAATAACAGATATAAAAGATTCATTAGTTGTAGTAGTAACAATAGAAGTATCAGAACGTGAATTTGCTGAATTCGATGAAGAAGACATAGAAAAACAAGTATATACATCCAATGTAAAACTATTAAAGGATGTAGCAAAATCTATTAAAAAACATTGTCCTCAAGCTTTTGTTGTAGTAACTACGAGTCCTGTTGATTGCATGGCAAAAGTTTTACAAGAGAATGGAAACATACCACCTCATAAAATTTGCGGAATGGCTGGTGTTTTACATAGTGCAAGATTCAGACATAATTTAGCCGAAAAATTAAGAGTAATTATTAAAGAATTATAAAAGATTAATATTTAGTTAATTTTAAAAAAGAAAATACAATATATATTATATAAATTTATGCATTGAACATATAGCTATCTTTTTTTTTTTAACATATAAATTTAGATAAATCCAGGTGATGTTCAGGGATTTGTAATAGGAGCACACGGAGATAAAATGGTCCCTCTACCAAGATATTGTTGTGTAAATGGTATACCATTAAATGATTTTACAAAAAAAGGAGCTATAACTGATAAAGAAATTAATCAGATAGTTGAAAAGACAAGAAATACAGGTTTAGAATTACTAGAATTATTACCTGAAGGATCAGCGTGTTTTGCTCCTTCTCTAGCTATTGTTGAAATTATTGAAGCTTATTTAAAAGATTTAAAAAGAGTTCTCGTTTGTTCAGTTTTATTAAATGGCCAATATGGCCATAAGGGAGTTTTTGCTGGAATTCCAGTAGTAATAGGAGGTAAAGGCATAGAAAAAATAATTGAACTTGATTTGAATGCGCAAGAAAAAGAACTTTTTGATGATTCTCTAAAACATATCAGTTATTTATTCGATAATTACAAACATGAAGCAGTAGTAGATGAAGAAACAAAACCAAACTAATGTATACATATATATATATATATATATTTATATGTATTATTTCATTTTAATTCTTTTTTCTTTTTTTTTTATTTTTCAAATATTTAAGTATTCTCCCACATTATAATATTTAATTATATACAATGATAATTTTTTAATTAAAAAAAAAAAAAAAAAAAATAGAATAGAATAGAATAAAATAGAAGAAAAGTTTTAACATCATCTCTGAATAAAAGTAAAAAAAAAAAAAAAAGAATTCCCACGTATAAACATTTTCATATTCTCGATAAATTAATAAAATTATTTTACCTTTTTCATAAATCTAAACTCTTATTTTAAAAAAAAAAAAAAAAAACTTTCCTTTAATGATTAAAATTACACATAAATAATAGTGCTCTTGTATTCCAAAAAAGTACTAAAAACAAAAAAATTTGTAATTATATGACTGAAGATAGTAGCTATGTTTTGAAGTTATAATAAAACATTTCTATATTATTGCATTAATCCTTATTTAGAAAACATGTAATTGGTTCTTAAACTTATTATATAGTTTCAATATAGAAAAGTAAATAAAAAGAAGAAAAAGTTCTTTATAAAATTTATAAATGTTATAGATAGAGATATTAAAAATATTTTAGTAACAATAAAAGTATAGAAGAAATAAAAATTCTAGTAAAATACAAAAGAGTAAATAAAAATTGTTTTAATGATATCATTAGGTAAATAAAAAAAAAAGGTATTTATTAATATAATTTTTAATTTTTACCAAAATTTTATACATAAACTATTATTATTAATTATACTATAACATATTAAAAAAGTACTTCATATATATATGCATATTAAATATCAGGATAAAAAAGGACTTACTTTGTCTTATAGTATTATATTATTATTTAATGATATATATCTATTTAAAAAAACATTTTTTAAACAATTTACTTATTTAACGATTATTTTATATTATACAGAAAATTTTTTTTAAAAGTGTTATTTATAAAAAAAATGGCTAGATGTGTAAAATTCTTGAATTCAATATACATAATATTTGAAAAAACTAAAAACTTTTTTTTTATAAAAAACTCACCTATGGAATTGAGTCTATATTAGAATTGGGATCATTTTTTAAATAGTATAGGAACTTCATTAAAATATAATATAAACACATTTCACTTTTTAATTCTCAATAAATTTAAATTTTTTTAATATATTTTATATATAATAATAATAGTAATAATAAAATAAAAAATATTTATAATGAATATTTATATTTATCTATTTAGGTTTTTTTGTTTTTTTTATTATATGTAAAAGTTTTTTGTAATTTTTTATATTATCTATAACAAAACTATGAGAGTTGAATATATTTTGAATATATTTTTATCAGAAAAAAAAAAGTTTTAAATAATAAAAGAAAATAAAATATCTTTTTTTTTTTTTTTTAATTATATTATTTTCTTTTTTTATGTTAGAAATTGAATTTTCTGTAAAAATGCCACGTAATCGTTTTTATTTTTTTTTTTTTCATAAAGTGTATATATATATATATACATATATCTGCTTCGTATGTTAGAATAAAGATATATACATATCAATGAATCTGTTTATTTTTTAATTTTATAACTTTTCAGGTTTCAATGAATATATATATAAAAAAAAAAAAAATTAATATTTTTTTTAATTTTTGTAATTTAATTTTTTTTTTTCTTCCATTGTTGGATGAAATTTACAAAACACGCCAAAGAAAAAACATATGCTCATACATAAATTATATATATTTTTTCAAATTCGTTTATTTATTTTCTTTTTTTTAATTGAATCACTAAAATGAATCCTTTGTTATTTAAAAAATGTAAAATAAATTTGTTTAAGAATAATAGAATTTTTAATAAAGAAAACTATGGAATAAAATTGGCCTTACTAGTAAGCAGTGGCATTGGATGCTATTTTTTAAGCAGTGAATCAAATAGAAAAGAGTTGCGACGATGTTGTATGGACTTAAAAAAAAATATAAATAAAATACTTTATAATAATAAAAATTATATTTTACTAGAAAATAGTGTTTTTTGTGATAATGCAAATAACCACTACCATCCGTTATGGAGATCAGAAGAAAAAAGGCCTTTTGAGAAAAAAATGGAAAATGCAATTTTATTTAGTGGGACATCTAACCCTACATTAAGTCAAAATATAGCAGATCATTTAGGTACTATTTTAGGAAGAGTAAATTTAAAAAGATTTGCTGATGGAGAAGTATCAATGCAATTTCTGGAGAGTATAAGAGGAAAAGATGTTTACATTATACAGCCGACTTGCCCACCAGTAAATGAAAATTTAATTGAATTGTTATTAATGATATCAACATGCAGGAGAGCATCAGCAAAAAAAATTACTGCTGTTATTCCATATTATGGATATGCAAGGCAAGATAGAAAATTAAGTTCAAGAGTACCAATATCAGCAGCTGACGTGGCAAGAATGATAGAAGCTATGGGAGTTGATAGGGTAGTAGCTATTGATTTACATTCAGGTCAAATTCAGGGATTTTTTGGACCTAGAGTTCCAGTTGATAATTTAGAAGCCCAGTTAATAGGTTTAGATTATTTCACAAAAAAAGATTTATATAAACCTGTTATAGTATCACCTGATGCAGGTGGAGTTTATAGGGCAAGAAAATTTCAAGATGGCTTAAATCACAGAGGTATAAGTGAGTGTGGTATAGCAATGTTAATAAAACAAAGAACTAAACCAAATGAAATAGAAAAAATGGACTTAGTAGGAAATGTTTATGACTCTGATGTTATTATTGTTGATGATATGATTGATACATCAGGTACATTATGTGAGGCAGCAAAACAATTAAAGAAGCATGGTGCTAGAAGGGTTTTTGCTTTTGCTACTCATGGATTATTTTCTGGTCCAGCAATTGAAAGAATTGAAAATTCTCCCCTTGAAGAAGTTGTTGTTACAGATACTGTTAAATCAAATAAAAATATTGATAGCTGTAAAAAAATTACCAAATTAAGTGTTTCAGTTCTTGTCGCTGATGCTATTAGAAGAATTCATCAAAAAGAATCATTAAATGATCTTTTTAATATTAAAGGTTAATAAAATAGAAAGTCTTGCTTTTAAGTCATTTTTAAAGTATGAAGTTTTATAAAAGTATTTCCAAAAATGTATCTTTATTATTATTATTATTATTATATATATATATATATATATATATATATATATATAAATCAAATTATAAATAATTTTCGATTTTTCAAAAGTATCTACACATGTATATATATATATTTTTACTTTTTTATAAGAACAGCCAGTGACTTATTTCAATTTTGTTTTAAGAAAATTGATTTATTAAATATATAAATCTTTAAATCTTTAAATTATTATTTTTAAAAAAAGTAAAAAAAAAAAAAAGAAAATTAAAAAGATGAAGTAAAAATTAGTTTATTCACATGAATATAAATGCATAGGAATAGATAACTTTTAACTACAAAATTGAAAAATAATATTTGATTTTTTTTTTTTTTTCCTTATATTTTTGTTCATTTATATTATAATTATTCAATTTTCCAATATATTCTTCATAATAATATAATGTATATTGATTAAACAGAAATGTACTTTTTATTTTTCACTTTTATAAATTAAGTGATAACAATATTTAAAAATGTATAATAAAAAAATAACAAATAACAAAAGATTACATTATTAAATAAATAGAATAATTCAATATATATTCTATATATTATTATAAAATTTATATTGATATTTTATTAATTTTTTTTTAAATATGAAAAAAGTTTAATTTTGTTTCTTAAGTATTGATTACTTTTAATTCTCTATTTAAATGTAAATATTTCAATATTTTAATAATAAATATTTTATACTAAAACAGAAAAAAATTATATATATATACATATACATGTACAATAGTTTTTTTTTTTTTTTGAAAAATATATGAACTTTTATTAGTATTAATATTTTACTAAATTATCTATTTTAATGCATAATCTATATAAAATATAAATAAATCAATTACAACTCTTAATTATAAATAAATTTTATTCTTTTCTATTTTCAATGAATAAAAAAATGTAATATTTTTCAATTACTTAAATCATTTACATCCAAAAAAATACCTAAAATTAATTGAAATATATATTTTCTATCAATTTTTTAGAAAATAAAAATTTATAATTTTTTCTTTTTTTATCTATTTTTTATGAAACTTTATGGAAAATTTAATTTAAAAATTTTTTAAACTTGTATGAGATTTTAATTTTTTATTCATTTGAATTTTTGTGTAAGTTATTATTTTTTGTTTTATTTCAATAAATCAGTATCAAATTTTGAATTTTACTATATATATATATATATATATATATATATAATAAAATTATCACTAAAAATATTCTTTTAAATATAGTTTAGATAACAATAAATGTCAAAAAATACCAATAAACTTCGATAATAAAAATATTTGTGAATGAAATATTCATATAAAATTATTTAAAAATTATATATATATATATTTGGTTAGACGAATTAAAATAAAAATATATAGAATATGGCATCTAATTCACCAAAAGATTTTGTAGAAAATTTGAAAGGACGTGCTGTAATAGTTCGATTAAATAATGGTACAGATTATAAAGGCATATTAGCTTGCTTAGATGAACGTATGAATGTTGCATTAGAGCAAACTGAAGAATATTTTGAAGGAGAATTGATTGAAAAATATAATGATGCTTTCATTAGAGGTAATAATGTTTTTTATATTAGAGCAATTGAAGATGAATAATAGATTTTTTTATTTTATATTATTTTATTATTTTTATTTATTAATTTTTTTTTTTCCCCCTCCTCCTTTTTAACATATTTTTTGATACGTTAAATTTTTTTTTAACGTGTTATTTTATTATCAATGATGTACAATAAAAACAATCATTTTAATAAACGCTTTTTTAAGTAAATGAACTTTATTAAAAGAATAGACGAATTAAAAAAAAGGGAAAAAAAATTTAAATTAAAATTTTTTTTTAAAAAAAAAAATTAAATTGATGTTAATTAATAATTAAATATAAAAATGTACAATATGATGTATTAAAAACAAGATAAAAATTATTTTAATATAATGAGAATTTTAATTACTATATTCGTAACAAAAAAAAAAAAGATAATATAAATAAATATATTTAGGTATATGTTTTTTTTTCTATTGCTCCTACATAATGGTCATGTAAACCTCTTTATTTTTAAATATTAAGAAAAAGACATGTAATATGAAAGTTTTAGTTTTTAACTAACATATGAAGAAATAAGAAAGAAATTTATTTCACTTTTCATTTTAAATTTAAACGTTTTATATATGGTTTTATTCACTAAAACGTTTGTCTATAACTATAGAAAAAGGAAAATGTTTTAGTATACATACCTTTTTTTAAAAATATACTAATAGAATAATATTTTATTCATGTTAAGAAAAAAAAAAAAGTAAAAAAGGAAAATAAGAATAAAAATTTTATTTCAATTTTTTTTTTTTTTTTTTGCAAAAATATAAAGAAATAATTTTTAAGCTAGAGCTTTCATTCTTCTTGTTTCAGCAATAGCTTCATCAAATTTTTCTTTTTCTTCTTTAGTTAATTGTAACTCAATAACTTGTTCAACACCATTTGCTCCTAAAACTATTGGTGTTCCACCAAAAATATCAGTATGCCCATATTGTCCTTCTAATAAAGTAGAACAAACTAAAACTTTCTTCAAGTCTCGAACATAAGATTCTGCCATTTCAATAATTGCAGCAGCAGGAGCGACGAATGGAGAAGCATATAAATTAACAATTTCTAAAGCAGTGTTGATAGTTCTATCGAATATTTCATCAATTTCTTTATTAGTTATTCTTTTATTATTAATAAATTCTTGTAATGGAATACCTCCAACAGTTATATATCTCACTAATGGTACCATTTTATTTCCATGTGCACCAACAATAAGAGCATTTACGTCTCTTGGGCAGACATTTAGTTTTTGAGAAATATAATATTTTAATCTAGATGTATCTAAAACACCTCCTAATCCAATAATTTTATTTTTTGGGACTCCTGAATGTTGATGTAACAATTGAACCATTACATCAACTGGATTTGTTACAACAATAATAAATGCATTAGGGCAATTTTTTTTAATATGACCACCTATCTCAATCATAATTTTATTATTTAATGGTAATAAATCATCTCTATTCCATTCTTTATCACTTTTTCCAGGAGCTTTTGTAAATCCAGCTGTAACAATTACCACATCTGCTCCCTTTAAATCATCATAAGAATTTGATCCTGTAACTTTGCAGTTTGAATATGCCATTACATTTGTATGTGAAGTATCTAAAGCTTTTCCTTGAGGCATGTTTTTTACGATATCAAATAAAACAACATCTCCCAAGTTTTTCTGAACAATCAATGTAGCCATTACTCCTCCTATCATACCGGATCCAACTAACACAAATTTTGGTTTAGGTGCCATTTTTGAAATATTTTTTTTTTTAAATTTATATATATATATATATATAATTTCAAAGGAAAGAAAATTATAAATAGAAAAGAGGAATTTAATTTAATATAGACAAATGTATAAATATATATTATGCCTATGAAATAATAATACTATTTTTTGAAACTATTCAATAAAATGTAGTAAAAAAAAAATATATATATATATATATTTAAAAAATATTATATTTATTTGAAAAATTAATATGTATATGAAAAAAACTAGAAACCTGATTATTTAAAAAATTTTGTCAAAATGTTTTAAGTGATGAGAATGTAAAGAAATATTATACAAG
Source organism: Plasmodium relictum (assembly GCF_900005765.1). Taxonomy (NCBI): domain Eukaryota; phylum Apicomplexa; class Aconoidasida; order Haemosporida; family Plasmodiidae; genus Plasmodium; species Plasmodium relictum. The sequence goes on from NC_041690.1 coordinate 133,967, forward strand.
TATATTTTTTTTTTTTAATTTTGATTTTAATTTTTATCAAAATAAAAAATTTATTTATGTAAATATAAAAATATGTTATCTAAATGCTGCATATGTATCGTATTTTTCCCTTTTCATGAATTGTCCGCATGCATGAGTTTTTAATAAAATAGTTCCAATATATATAAATATTTTTAAATATAAAAGAAAATATACTTTAATTTTTAAAGAATTAGTATAAAAATACTTTATATAAGCATTTTTAAAAAATAATGAACATATAATTAATATTACAGTTAAAAATAAATACAGAGAAAAAAAAAAAAAAAAGAGTTAAATTTTTTGATATATTTTTATTTTTTCTATTACTATTATATTCATATGCAGTTAGTATCACATACTTCAAGTTATAAAGTTTTGTCTTTATTTTATTCATTTAAATATATATTTGTTTCTAATGAAAATATAGGAAACTAATTCTTCATTATTTTCTTTATTAAATTTCACATATATGCATGTGAATAATTATAATTCAAAATAAAAAAAAATCCTTTTGTGTGTAATAATGAAATATTATAAATTAATAATTTTAATAGAAAATTTAATATCTTTTTTTTTTTATAGTATTTCAATAATTTTACTATTTATAAAAAAAATTAAAATATTTATGAATTTTATTTTATTTTTTTGTAGATATAATATTATAATGGTGCTTCAAGATATTATAAATAGAAATACAGAATAGATGCACTAAGTTAAAAGCATTATAATTCTTTAAATTTACAATATAATGTTATGGAAAACAAAAAAAAAAAAAAAAAAACAGAAAAAAATATTTAAATGGAAACTAGTATATTACTTTTCATAAATTTTTGAATAAGAAAACTCTTTATGTTAAATTATATTTTTTACAAATTTTTTTTGAATAGATATTTCTCTTCTTATATATTTGAATTTTTTTGTTCTTTATTGTTCATATATTCTCATAGAAAGCATAAAAAGTAAATTTTCTTATAAAAATATTTACTTATCTAAATTTTAAAATTCAATTATGTTTTAATTATTATTTTTCAGGTTTTTTTCTTTATAAGTAAAAAAAAAAAATAGTATTATATATATGTGAGAATGAAAAAAAAAAGATGTATATATATTGCTATATTTGTTTAAAGTTAATCTAATAATAATTTTTTTTCTATTTTATTTTTTATTTTTTAATTTGTTGTTACTTATTAATATATAATAATTTAAAAATTTTTGTTACTCTATTTTTCAAGACATGGATGAACAGATAAAAACTTATTCTGAATGTTTAAATAAATTATATAAAACACATTCTTTAAAATTAAGTCTTGATAACCCAAAAAAATTGAGCGAATCATTTGATAATCCTTGTGATAAATATAAAACAATTCATATAGCTGGTACTAATGGAAAAGGATCAGTTTGTTATAAAATATATTCTTGTTTAAAACTAAAAAAATATAAAGTAGGTTTATTTTCTTCTCCTCATATATTTTCATTAAGAGAAAGAATAATGGTAAATGATGAATTAATAAGTGAAGAAGATTTAATTTTTCTAGTAAATGAAATATTAAAAAAAAATAAGGAGATTAATATACAGCCGACATTTTTTGAAATTATAACAATGGTTGCATATTTGCATTTTTTAAATAAAAAAGTCGATTATGCAGTCATTGAAACTGGAATGGGAGGAAGATTAGATGCTACAAATATTTTAAGTAAACCAGAATTAATTGTAATTACTTCTATTGGCTATGACCATTTACATATATTAGGCAATGAACTAAATCTTATATGTAATGAAAAAATTGGTATCTTTAAAAAAAACGCAAATGTAGTTATAGGTCCTTCGGTTTCTATTTATAAAAATGTTTTCAAAAAAGCAAAAGAATTAAATTGTAATATAACGTCAGTTTTACCTGAACCAAGAGGAGAAACATATAACGAAGAAAATTCAAGAATAGCTTTAGAAGCATTAAAAATTTTAAATATAAATGTAGATAATTTTTTGAAATCAGTTATTAATATTAAGCCACCTCTAAGGTTACAATATTTAGCTCAAGAACAAATTTATCATATAAAAAAAAAATTTATTTCAGATAATTCGGAAAATAATTTTTCTTTATATCCTCATGCAGTTATATTAGACGTTGGCCACAATGAAACAGCTATTGATAGATTATGTAGAGATATAAACTATTTTCATAAAGATAAATTAATAAGAATTTGCATATCTTTGACAAAACCAAGAGATTTAAATATATTCCGTCCTTTTATTGCTCAATTTTCTTATACACTGAAGGTATATTTTTCATATAAAACAATTCAAATTGTATTTTTAAGTTTTTATATTCATCTCCTTTTTATAAATATTCTCAAAAATAGTAGATATATTTTTTTATAATTCATAAATACATAATTTTTATAAATATAAAAATCCTTTTGCTTTATATATATGATCTTTTTATAATCATGAAATTCTTTTCTCATATTTATTTAAATTTTTTTTTAAAAAATATAATTTTTCTTTTAATAATAGGATATTTTTTATTTTCCTTCAATGAACCCTCGGACATACGACTTTGAAGAGATTATTCATATTATAAATAATGATGATAAAATAGATGATAAATTAAAATATTTAATTTTAGATAGTTCTCAGAAAGTAAAGCAATGGTTGATATGTAATGACAAGGGAAATATTAATGATGAAGGAAAAACTGACAAATCATATAAAAGGGGTATTCATTATTTTATTAAACATATATATATATATAATATGTCTATATCAAATGTAACTTTTTTTTTTTTTTTTTTTCAAAGGTACTATTCCATTAATTGTGAAAAATGCTTTTCTAGAATGTTGTAAAGATAATTCTATTTTGTTAATTGTTGGAACATTTTTCATGTTTGATGAAGTTTTAAATGCGTTTGATATTCATTCAAGTAAAATAAATAAAAAGAAAAATTTTATAAAAATATTCACCTTTTAAAATGTAAAAAATTTAATTTTTTTATTTTTTTTCTAATTCCTTTTAATTAGATATTCAGGATTCAATTTATATGAACGAACCATTTTTTGTTTAATTCTAATTAAAAATGTTCAAAAGAAAAATATAAAAAAATAGGGAATGATAATAAATTTAAATGAATTGATATTAGGTAAAATAGAATAAGATATATACAAATACATTAAAAAAAACAGAAAATAGGAAATAAAAGTACAATATATTTCTAAATTTAGAATAAAATATACTAATAAAAATGAATTATGTTTTTTTTTTTTTTTCATTTAAAAAATCATTTTATAAAAATGTCAATGAAAAAAAAGTTTTTAAATAAAATTCAAAAAATTATAAAAAAGCTATGTTCATAACAACATATGAGGATTCAAATCAAAAATATAATTAACACTATGTATAATTAATATTTTTCAACTAAGTTTGAAGTGACAAAAAAAATAAAATAAAATAAAAATAAAATAAAACGAAAATAAAAGAAAAAAAAATTCAATAATGTATGCGTATACATATACATATTTTTCTTTTTTCTATATATAAAAATATTGTTTAATTTTTCTTCTAATATATGTATATATAAAAGTGTTAACTTATTTTTATTTTTTTATGAAAATATTATTGAACAAACATAAATTTATGAAATGTCCATAAATATTTTTCATAAAAGACTAAATTTTTTTTTATGTAAAATATAAATACATTTATACTTTAATTATTATTAAATATAAATCTACTAGCAATAAAAATAGGGGATAAATTTCAACTGAAATATAAAAAAAAAAAAATAAATAAAAACACAATATTTATGTAAATATGAAAAAAAAAAAAAAAAATTATGAACAACCTATTATATGAATAAATAATTTTAAATTATATAAAAATATCAATACTAGTTCTTATACATATTAAAACTAATAATAAACACATAAAGTTTTTTCTTTTTGCCTTAGAATATCACGCTTCAATATAACTTACAGCATTGGTTATTTTTTTTAGCTTGTCTAAAAAAAAAAAAATGTACATATATATATAAAAGAAGTAAATATATATATAAATAATTTACATAATAAAATTAATTATTTTTCTTATATCTAAATGAAAAGAAAAATACCTATAAAATTGATAAGATGAATTAGAAAGGTCTTGACTTTTTTTCATTAAATCATCTAATTTTTCTCCTCTTTGTAAAAGATCTTCTATATTTTTTAACATAACGTCTTTAACTTCATCTAGATCTTTTTGTACTTTTAATAGTTTATCTGCTTCAGAGGGATTTTGATATTTTTTTAATAATTCATTTAATTCATTATTAAATAATGATCCTTCTTTTAAATCCTGTGTAATATTTTCATATTGGCCTTTACACTTTTCTATAAATAATTTATGTGCATTATCTATTAATCCAAAAGCAATTCTTAAAGGATAAGATGGTGTAGAAAGCACTAATATACTAATATTATTTTGGATATTTGTGTAAATATGTAAGTGCCCAATCCCTGATTCTAATTCAATAACTTCTCTGTTTCCTTTTGGAGTTCTACTACATACTAATCGAGAATGAAAGTAAATATGCTCTTTTAGTGATGATCTATGAAAAAACGGAAATGATGATAAATCAAATGATGCTGACAAAAAAACTGGTTGTGCTATATCATATTTATAAATTAACAATGCATATAATGCTATTTTATTTGATTTTTCACTATAAGGTATATTACTGGAAGAATCAACCATTTTAATTATATCAAAACGTCAGACAAACTTAATAAAAATAAATAGTAATGGATATAAAAAAAAGAAATAAAAAAAAAAGAAGAAGAAAAAGAAAAAGAAAAAGAAAAAGAAAAAGAATAAAAAAAAAAATAAAATTGTTTAGTTACATAAATATATATATCAACGTTTATTTTATTTTATTTTATTTTTTATCTAGCCAAATGAGTTTATTCTTTTTCTTTATTTAAGACTTTTTAAATAACTAAAAATATTCTGTTTCTTTTATTAATACCATTTTATATTAACACAAGATAAAATTTAAAAAAAATAAGAATGTAAAAATAAATTTATATTATTAATAATAATAATATTTTAATATTTTCAAAAAAAAAATGCAAAGAATATATTTATAGATATTTTTATAAAAATTAAAAAAAAATTATATTTATATAAAAGAGAAATTCATCTAGAAAAAAAAAAAAAAATATATTAAAAATTATTAATTATAAATAACTTACTTATTAGTACTATTGAAAATAGTTTTTAAAACATATATATATATATATATACATGTACACAATGTATATAAAGCAATGATATGCTTTTTTTGTTTTATATATAGTACAATAAATTTATAGTAAAGAAGTGTAACATTTAAATCATAAATTTTATTTTATTAAAAGAAATACAATTTTCACTCTTTTAATAATATATCAAAATAATCATTGTAAAAATGCAAATATTAGAAACAAAATAAAATTTAATTGAAATTATATATATATATATATATATATATATATATATATTCATATGTAAGGAAAAAGTCAAATTATTGTTAATATTTAAGAAAAATGAAAATAAATTTTTATTTTTAAAATTATATAAAAAACGCTGAAGACAGAAATAATGAGATAGAGTTGTTTATGAAAAACTTAAATTTCATTAAAGAACACATATACTAAATAAAAAGAACAAATAATTAAAACATGATTAAAGGAAAAATAAATATTTATATTTATTATTTTTTCATTTTCATAGAAATAATAAAATCTTATTTGACATAAAACTATATAATTATTATTACACTTTTAATCATACATTTAATCTAATTTTTTCTTAAGCTTTTTTGAAAATATTTTAAGAATATATATAAATTTATCGTTATGGCAAACATATAATATTTAAATGCACACAAGAAAAATATTTCTGATATTATTACTATTGATTCAGAAGAATTTCTTCTTCAGATATATATTTTGATAAATAAATTGCAAAATATAAGATAAATTATAAATTGAATGTTCAATATAATACATTTAATATATAAAATTTGTATAGATTATTTAAGTAAAAAGTAAAATATCAATTTAAATAACAAAAAAAAAAGTTATATAAATTTAGTTGTTTTTTTCAAAAATAGGTTTTTGATATATGCATTTGTTTTTATTAATTTCATATGTCTAAAACCCATTTTTGATTAAATAGTTAACGTTTTCCTAATTTTCATTATTAATCATAGAAATGAAGAAATTGAAAAATGCTTATGTATTTTTTTTCTTAATTTTAAGAAAAGAAAAAAAAATTTTACATGTAAAATATTAAACTTCTGTTTTATTTATAAATTAATAGTTATTTCTTATTTACTATTTATATGAAAAAAAAATTTTTGCTTATGGTATTAATTTTCGTTATCTTTTTTTTTTTTTACAACTCTTCTACTCTTTATTTAAAAATAAGGAATAGAAATATGTTTAATATAAGATTAAAAAAAAAAAAAATATATAAGATTATATTTAATAATAAAATGTGTTCGTTCATCAATATATTTGTATAGATGTTATTATAACACTATTAATTTAAAATTTATTAGAATTCTATTATTAAACTAATGATAAATTATAAAAAAGTAGTTGTATACATATAACTGCGCCTAAAAAAATAAATATATGTGCTTCATACCCAATTTTATAAATAAAACAAGAAATTTGAAATAAATACAAAAAAATAATAATAATAAAATAAAGCTGAGAAAAAGGAGTTACAGACACACTAAAAAAATGAAAATAAAATTACATACTTCAAAATTTTGTTACAAATAAAAAAGCAAGTAATGTATTAAATCTAATGCAATTTGAATATCTAAAAAGCTAAAAAAAAATGTTGATACATAACTTAAAAAAGAAATATGAAAAAAATTAAAAGCATCAAGAAATAAACGAAAATAATGCTTTTTTTTTTTTTTTAATAAATTCATATCAACAGTGTTAGTTTTTTTTAAAACTAAAACATAAAAATTATGAATAGATAATTTTATGAAATAAGTAAATAATTTTTTTAAAAAAGAAATAAAAACTAAAAAAAGATTTTTATAGAAAAGAGAACAATTTTTTAAAATAGTATAAAAGATTAAATACATTTTTTTATTTTTACTAATTTTATAACTGTATATGTTTTTTATATTGTCAAGAAATTTACAATAAGCTATATCTTTATTTAAAATATAAAATAATTGTTCACATAATAATAAAAATGATTCTATTGATATTTTTTTTTCAATTTTTTCATTATGTTTTAATTTTTCAATCAAATAATATATTTCATGTGGTAATCCAGAATATTTCTTGCTCATATTTTTATGCATTTTATCATCTATAAAAAATGTACTGCATAATTTTTTCTTATCGTCATATTTTATATAGAAGCTTTTTTTAACAAAATAATTAAAATTAATTCTTTTGTTTTTTTGTAAATTCATAAGAATAGAATTAAATGAATAAAGAAGATGATAATTATTTAAATTAGTTAATCTGAAAAAATAAAAAACATCATCAATAGTGTCATCTTTGTAATTCAATAAATTATTTTGATAATTATCCAGAACAATAAATAAATAGAAAATGAATTTTGCAAAATTAGCCGATAAAAAGGAAGTTATCTTTATATTATTTGTACTTACACTATTTATTACATTATTTAAATTATATTTATTTTTTTTATTTGAATTATATTTTCTATTATGCAAACTTATATTAGTATTACTTATATTGCCCTTATTTTTATTTAAATTTAAATTATTAATATCATTTGAATCATCATTAATATCATTTAAATTATTGTTAGTATCGCATGGATTTGTAATACTACTATGTAGCAATGAATTAACTATATTATTCTTAAGAGAATATTTAACAGTCAAAAACATATCTTTTACAAAATTATGAATTCTAATAATTAAAATAAAAGAATCATTAATTATTTCCGAATTTAAAATGTGTTCAACATATAAACTTAATTGAATTTTCTTTTTCGAATTCTTTTTTATAACCCCTTTATAGGGATATATATAAACATATCTTAACATATCAAAATTATTTTCATTAGTTAAGGAGTTTTTACTTTTTAATATTTTATCCTTTCCTTCTTTTTTGAAGCGAATATTTTCTTCAAGATATTTAAAAATTGAATTTTTTTTTAAGTGCAAATATGAATATAAATTTATTGGAATGGTGGAATTATTTTTTGAGTCTAAACATAAAATAGAATAATACAATTTATCTTCACTAAATTCATTGTTGCCATTTAAGTAAGTATCATCATTTAAGTAAAAAATATTACTTTTTTTATGATAGATATAATCATATTTTTCTTGAAATTTTTTTATACCATTTTCATCATTCACATTATTTGAATAAAATTCTTTAGAATTATTTCTTTTTTTATCATGAAAGTATTTCTCATCATAAATAAATTTTTCATTGTGAATGTTTTTTTCCTTCTTTTTTTGTAGGGAATATTTTCTCTTTGATGAACCCATATCTAAAATATTTAGCAAATAATTTTTTTTTTTTTTTTTTTTCTCATTTCTTTGTTCTTCATCTTCATTTCTCAGTTCTTTTTTATTTTCATAATCTTTTTCTTCATTCATAACAAAGTATTTGTTCTGTCCATCTTTATTATACATATTTTTGTCATATTTATAATAGCTACTATTTACAAAGATTTTATCATTAAAAAAGAAACTACCGTTTTCACTATTACCTTTATAATCATAAGATATTTCAAAATTTGCTTGATATATTTGATATGTATGAATTAAATTAAAATCAATTACTTTTGGATATAAAGAAATAATTGTATTTTTGTTTTTTTGCTTAACTTCATGAAAATGCTTATAAAAGAAATCATCAATTATATCTACTTCAATTTTCATAAATAAATCGCAAGGAAGTTTATACCCTATAAATGTTAATTTTCTTTCCTTTTCTTTAGTTAAGGTAGAATATGTCTTTTTTTGTAAAAAATATTTTCTATTTTTATTTAGAATAGTAATATTTTGATCAAAAAAAAATGAATTATTATTTAAAATATTTTTCTTTTTATAATTAAATAAAATGAAGTTGTCGAAACCTAAAAAAATTATTATATCAATATTAAATAAATATAAATCTTCATTCTTTGTTTCAAATATTATATTGTTAATAAAATAATTATAAATTTGCTTACAATACATATAATAATTTTTTATATAATAATCCATATAATTAAAATTAACAGTGTCTTCTTTATTATTATTTCTGTTATAATCACAAAAAATATATTTATAATAGTCTAACTTTTCTATATATTGATAAAAGTCAAAATTAGAAAAAGCTATACAGAAACTAGCATTCTTAATTTTAAAGGTTAAGCAAATTAGTGAATTATCATCATACTTTTTTTTTCTTTTAATATCTTCTTTTATTTCTTTTTTCATAAATATTTTTTTTCTTTTATCAATTGAATAATTACTAGATATTCTCATATTTTTCATTATACTCTTCCCTTTTCTACTAGAATCGCTACTACAATTAGAAATTTTTTCATATTCATTTTCATTTTTTTTTTTTTCTTCTTCTTCTACTTCATATTTGTTTAAAAAAGAATTACTTACACGTTTATTATCTTTATCTATTTCAAAATATTTATTTATAAAATTATTATAAGTGACATTATTAATTTTGTGTTGTATCATATTTTTATATAAAGCTGTTTTGTAATTGTTATTACTACTATTATTTTTTTCATTTTCTAATATATCCTTTTTATTTAATTTATCTTCTAAATATTCATTGAAGTAAAATTTTATAATCTTTCTATATATTTTTCCATAATTTTTTTTTGTGTAAATTTCTATGTTCTTATAATAAATATTTTCAACATCATTGTATAATATCCGTTTTACCAAGATAAGAAAAGCATTTCTTTGGAATGTGTATTTTAAATTTAAAAACTTATAATCCTTTGTTATGTTAAAATATTTCTCTATATATGTTTTAATAATATTTATCAACTCCTTTTTAAATATATTTTTTAAACTAAAAAAAAAAAAAACACAAAAAATTTCAAGAAATCATTTTAAAAAAAATGATAAATAAAAATTAAAATTGTAATACAGTTATAAAAAAAGAAATAAAAAATTATAATATATTTTAAAAGAAATATAAAAATATATACATATACCTTATAATAATAATATCTTCATTTTGTGTAAAATCTAGGTTTTTCACCAAATTTATAGGTTCTTCACACAAATGTAAATCAAAAACATAAAAGCAAGTAGGATATTTCATATATTCATTCATCTTTTTTCATTTGTTCCTAATTACTTTTACATATTATACAATTTTACAATTTAATTTTTAAAAAATGCTTAAATTTTTTTTTTTTTATAAAGTACTTTATGAGTACAAATATAAAGGGTAAATTATATATAAGAACTAATCAAAATATAAAGTATTATTAAAAATGTATATAAAATAATTTTTTTTTTTAAATTAAAAAATTATTATGTGTTAATGTAAATAATAAAAATAGATATTATTTTCATTTTATTTTATTTTTAATTCTCACACGTCTATTCTTTTTTTTTAAAAAATGTTTTTTCAAAATGTTTGTAAAAAAAAAAAATAAATAATAAAATTATAAACAGATAATTGACAAATTATAAACAAAATTCAATATACTTTACATATGATTTTTTAATGATTATTAAATATTAGTAAGTTTCTTTTAATTTTTAGTTTATATACTTGAAATGTTTGATTTATTCAATGATGAAATTTGCAAATTTTTTCCTTTTGATCCTTATGAAGTACAAAATAAAAAAGAATAACAAAATAAAAATATATTTTTAAATAATATTTGACAAATTTAATACATGAACAGTTTTTATAAATATAAGTTGCATAATAAATAATAACTCCACATATATATATATATATTTCTTTTATTCTATGATATATATATTTTCCTTTTTTTTGTTTTCACTAAAAATTTACTTTAGATACAATTAGATTTTATGAGAATTTTTTATGAAATATTAAAAAATTCTAATATAAAAATAAATGAAAATGTGAAGTTAGTATATGATGTTATTAAACAAAATGAAAATTTACAAATTATGTTAAAAAATGAAAAAAATATAAGCATAAATATATGTAATGATAACAACACAATAACAAATGAACTTAATGAAACTTTAGAAAAAGATAATAACTCTTATGAACATATTATTTGTGAAATGAAAACAGGATCAGGAAAATCACTCACTTTGTTAACTTCAGTTATATATTGGTAAAATAATAAAATTGAAAATAAATTTAAAGTATAAAATTAAAAATTATTAAAATATTTAGCAAAACACAAGGAAGTTCATAAAATGAATGCATCTACGTATATATTTATATATATAAAATAAAAAATTATTACATAACATAAAATTTATTATATTTTATTATTTTATTTTAAGGTTTTTCAAACATAAATTTGATTTATTTCTTATAAAAGAAAGAATAGAATTAAAAAAAAACGGTGCAAACAAATATATATTTTTTTAAATGTTATTATTCTTTTTAGATTTAATCTTATTAATTTTTTTTATTATAATATTTTTGTTTTTTCATTTTTGCTCAGAACCAGAATGGATAAAAGAAAGTGTTATAGAAAAGTTAATAGAAAAGTATATACACATTTCAGAAATAGAAAAAAAAAAAAAAGATATAGACATAAATATTTTAAATAAATATTTTTCTTTTTCATGCGATAAAATAACTTTGCGTAAAAATATAACTATAGAAAAAAAAGAAGTTCAATTAGAAAAAAGTGAATTCAATGAAAATTTTATATTAGAAGACAAAGGTATATTTAAAAAAAAAAAAAAGAAATTGAATTAAAAATAACATAAATTATATCATTTATAATTAAAACTATATTCTAACTATATTTAATGTTGTAGAAAAGCTAAAAATTTTTTTTTGCTTTTTTTTTTTTTTTTCTAGATAGTGATATCATGAGCGATTATTCTATTGAAGAAGTGAGTAAAAAACAGGTAAAAAAAAAAAAAAAGGTAGATTTTTTTACCTTTTGAAATTTAATGTGTAGAATACTTAATAACATAATTTTAATTTTTTATTTTAATATAACTAGTTTACATGTTTTTTTTTATTTTCAGATTTTTATATGTAGTAGAACACAATCACAATTAAATCAATATTTCTGTGAATTAAAAAAAATAGAGAACAAAATAAAAAATGAAATTTTTATAAATATGATTATAATTGGAAGTAGAAAACATTTATGCATAAATGAAGTAAATAAGAAAAAAAAAAAAGAAAAAATAATAATAAATAAAATAAATTAATAATATAAAATAATAGAAATACCTTTTTAGTTTATACATTTATATGCATTTGTATATAAATACTTTTTTGAAATTTTATTTTTTTTCAGAATTTTTTGAGAAAATATAAAAATGTAAATGAGTTAAATGATTGTTGTAGAAGCAGCCATTGTAAATATAAAGAAATTTTTAACGAAAAAATGGTACAAATTAAAAAAAAAAAAAAAAAAAAGAAAAAAATTTTTTACGATTCTTCATCAAGTAGTGATAATCTAGAATGTGAAGAAGACGGAAAAATAAATAATTATAATTTAGTAACAAAGTTAATAAATACAAAAAATGTAAATATGAATCAAATAAGAGATATATGTAAAAATGAAAAAATAGAAATATGCCCTTATTACTTGAGTAAAGAAAATATAAAGAATGCAGATATCGTTTTATTACCATATATATGTATATTAAATGAAAACATTAGAAATAATTTAAAAATAAATATAAAAGATAATATTGTAATTTTTGATGAATCACAAAATATTGTAGAAAATATAAATAACTGTAATTCTACTTTTATTGAAAATCATCATATTCTTTTTTGTAAATTAATTTTAAAAGAATATATTAAAAAATATAAAAATGTTTTAAATAATAATAATATTATTATGATTAAGCAAATTACAATTTATTGTGATTTACTTTTAGACTCATTCATATCAATTGATGAGAACATTATGAATATAAGTAAATTTACCATTTTATCTAAAATAGACGCATTAAACTTAAATAACATCTCTAATTTTTTAAACAATTCTCTTTTTTGTAGAAAAATTAAAATTTTCGGGGAGTCTTATATAAGCAAAAATTTCAAAAATTACAAAAATAATAGTATTATTAAAACATCTTCAATTTATTTATTAAGCGAATTTACGAATAAATTAATTAAATCAAACAAATATGACTACATATATTTAAATAAAAATGATAATGACATTGAATACAGTGATACAGTAAGTGCAAATGAACATTTAGGAAAAAATGAAACATTTGAAAATATGGATATTAAAATACATAAAATAGAAAATTTTGATAATAAAAAAAGAAATAAATTAAATGAAATGTATGAAGTAGATACAAAAAAAAAAAAGAAAAAAAAAGAAATGAATAACGATAATAATGAAAAAGAAGAATTAGTTTTAAAAGGTGAATCGTTTGACATTTTTCAGAAGTTTTTTGAAGAGTTACTTATAGTTAGAAATAAAGAATTATTTAGAAAAATAGAAATAATAAGTGTTAGCTCATGTAATAATTTCCAACTCGTAACTAAAAATTGCAGTAATGTAATTTTAATTGGAGGAACGTTATATCCATTAGAAGAGTTTTTGTTATTATTTTTAAATGAAAAAAAAAAGAAAATAAAAGTATTTTCTTCTGATTACATTTTTAAAGAAGAAAACATTTTTTCAAGAATAATAAGTACGAATTTAATTACATATGAACCTATTGATAATACGTTTAAAAATAGATTTAACAAAAGGCATTTATTAAATTTATCAATACAAATATATATTTTAACATTACACGTTAATTATGGTAATATTATTTTTTTTCCTTCCTATAATTTTTTAAATACTTTTATTCATTTTTTAAATAAAGAAGGAAATTATGTATTAAATAAAATGAAAAAAAAAAAGTATGTTTTTTTTGAAAAAAAAAATGATAATAACGTTTTAAATGATTACATAGAAAATATCGTAAAAATAAAGCAGCAAGATGAAAAATTAAGAATTAAAAATGGATGCATTCTATTTTGTGTAATGAATGCAAAATTAAGTGAGGGAATAAATTTTCATAATGAATTTTGTAGAAACATATTAATTATAGGTATTCCTTTTTTTAAATATGAAAGAAATAATGAATCTAATAAATTTATATTAGATAAAAACTCCCTTATTTTAAATTATTATAAAACTTATTCAAAAGAGATAATGAGTGATGGAGACAATTCTAATAAAGATTCAAATACAAATACCATTTTGATGTGTAAAAAATTATTTTTTTAAATTTATTAAATAAATTTTTAATTACTATTTCTTTTTATTTTATTATTTTATTTTTTTTTTTTTTAGCTGAAGATATATATAAAATGTGCAATACCTATCAGTTAAAATATGCAATGAAAATAATCAACCAGTGTATAGGAAGGAGTTTACGCCACATAAAAGATTTTTCTTCTTTTTTTTTTCTTGATTATAGATTTACAAAAAAGGAAATATATGATAACTTTCCTTCATTTATTAAAACACATTTAAATAATATTAGAAATATTTCTGTTGATGAAAAAAAAGAAAATTTTTTAAAAGTAGAAGAAAATTTTTATGAAATCTTCCTAGATTTTAAAAATTATTATAACAAAAGTTTGTCTAGTTTGCAATTTGAAGAATTTAATAAAATACATTTAAATAATTTTATAAGTGATTTATATTATCTTTATGAATTTCACGAAAAAATGAAAAATATATGATGCCACAAGCATAAGGTATTTTAACTTTTAATTATTTTTTTCTTCATCTTTTTCATTTTTAATCCAATAATTTTTTTTTTTTTTTTTTTTGTTATATAAATAATAATATTGCAAAATTAAAAAATTCAGAACAGCTTATAATTTAATTAAAAACTTAAAAAAAAGTTACATAAAAAAAAAAAAAAAATATATATATATATATATATAATGATAAACATATATGAATTAAATGAAATTTAAAATTAATATTGAAAATTATAAAATAGGTTAATATTTTACATTTAAAAAAAAAAGTTAAAATTTAAAATAAGCAAATATTAATAAGAATTTTTTTCTTTTTTAATTATTCTAAAGCAAATATACAGAATTTAAGAAAATTATACGAAAACAACAACAAATATATTTATTGTTTTTTCTCTTTTTGTAAATTATCAATATATATATTATTATTATTAATGTTTATATTATCACTAATCGTCTTTTTAATTGTATCATTCATGATACTAATCCCTTGTTTGCTTTTTTCTTTAATTGTATTTATTATTGTCTAAAAAAAAAAAAATTAATATAAAACATAATGAAATATTTTATAATATAAAGAAAAGTTTGTTTTTGTATTTTTTTTTTTTTTTTCTACATTTTCTATAAGATTTTTCATATAACCAAGCCCATTTATATTTAAGGTTGTAGTCTGTTTATAATATGTTTGAGTTTCTGTATTAAAAATAAAATAAATTATAATGAAAAAGAATAAATTTTTCTTTTTCTTTTTTTTTCTTTTTTCAGTACCATCATTGTCTTTTTGAAAATACACACACTTTTCCGTAAGGTTAATAAAAGGATTCAGTGTATGATTAAAAGTATTTATTGTTAACTGTTTTTTATTTAAATTTATTGAAATTTCCTCAATAGCTAACCCTTTTCCATCAATATTAAAAATATTTTCTATTTTAAAAAAGATAAAACAAAGTAAAGAAATGAGTGATAGAAAAAAAAAAAAAAGGTAAATGCTAATAAAAAATTGAATAAAATAGTCAGCAATTGTTAAAAAAAAAAGAAAAATTTTATATATAATATTACTAAATATTTTAGGTATATAATATTGAAGATAAATAATTCTTTTTAAATTCAAAGTTTTTTCTTTTATATTAATTTTTCTGCCAATAACATCGATATTTTTTATATGTTTTTGAACATTATTAGGATATTTTAACCAAAATGCAGACTAGAAATATTTAAAATTAAAAAAGAAAAAATTATGTATACATATACATTATTATTTAAAATATATATAAAATGTAATTAAATTTAAAAAAAATAATATATTAAAAGAAGCGTTTTTCTGTTTTATATTTCTTTTATTACTGTTACTGTACCCCAGTCATAATTATACTTATATTCTTGTTCAAATAGTTTCATTTTTACAATTAAACTCAGAAAAAAAAAAAAAAAAGATACATGTCAAAAATTATATATTATTGTGTTTTAAATTAAAATAATTCATATTTAATAAAATTTTAATGAATTTTTTTTAATACTTACATAAATTATAATATAACCGTGCAATTTGAAATTTTTTTTATAATGAAGTATTTTTTTTTTTTTTTAATGAATGCAAATGAAAATTAATGAACTGTTATTTTTTTTTAAATTTTATTTTATAGTTATTTTTATAGTTTTTTTTATATATTTAAATTTTTTAACACTTTTTTTTTCTTTATGATATATTATTTTAATATAATTCTTTTAGATTTCTTATGAATGCTATTTAATAAATGATTTTTTGTTTTAAATATTTGTAGAAAAAATCTCTTCATAAAAAAAAAAAAAATACATTTTTTTTTATTTCTAATGTTTCACTTACAATGTTTATATTCTCTATTTATTATTTTTTTTTTTATATATATTTAGCTCTATTTTTTATTTTATTCATTTTTTGTTGTTTTCTATTTTATTATGATTGAATTTTTTTTAATAATTTTAAGTTTGTATAATTTAGCTTTTTTTTTATTTTTATTTTTTTTTTTTTTTTGTTTTTCTTTAATATAGAAAAAAAAAAAATTAATATATACTAAATATTTCTAATATGAAGAAATTTTTTATATAAATTTTTTTCTCATCTTTTTTAGTGTTTTTTTTTTTTCATAGAAATTGTTAAGGAATGATTAACGGTTATTTATAATATACATTTTTATAATAGAAAAACTTTTTATACTTATATTTTTAATTTACTTTTTTTTTTTTTTTTCGTAATTTGTATTCTATACTTCTTTTTTCTTTTTCTAATTTATATTTTAATTAATATATCTTATATATATCATATTTAAATAGTAAGAGTATATCTAAAATATGTTAATATGCTTTTTTTAATTATTTTATTTTAATAATTTACTAGTATTTTTTTATTTTTATAATTATTTTTATAGTGTATGAGCTTTTTTTTTAGTAAATCTACTAATCCTTTTTTTTTTTTTTTGTAGCATTTAATATGAAACTTGTTTTTTTCATCAAGTATAATATTTTTATTTTCTCATTTATTTTATGTTAATTTACATTTTATAGAAAGATAGAAATAAAAAATACAATTAATTTTAACAAAATTTCTCATAAATATTTATATTGTTATTGTTTAGGTTATAATTATTAAAAAGATGAATATATTAAAATTTTTAAAAAATACAAAATTTCAATTAGATAAAATTAATATAAGTTTTCTTTTTTTTCAGAATATACTTCTTTTTAATTTACCATTTAAAAATATTGAAGTAAGAAATATAATTTTTGAATTTGATTTTATAAAACGAATATTTAGCTTTTTTAACAAAAAAGAAAAAAAAAGAAAAAAAAAGAGAATATGCTTTGATAAATTAAAAGTATCATTTGATTTTGAAGATCTTGAAAAGTACAACTCTTATTATAATTTTTACTTTAAGTTAAAAAAACCAAATATTTTTAAGGGAATATTTTCCAATATATGTTTTAAAGTGTTTATTTTGTTTTTAAAAATACTTTTAAAATTTTATTTTATAAGAATAAAAAAAATTTATATAAAAATATATTATAATCATAAACATAGACACAATAAATATTGTGATAATAAAAAAAATATTTGCAATGGAAAAAGTAAATATCATCTTTTATTTTATGACATTTATATTTTATATAATAAAATAAAAATAGAGAAAGATAAGATTAGAGAAAATAATGATACCATAAAGGAAATAGAAAGAGAAAAGCAAGTAGTTAGCGTTAATAATAATATTAATAATAATAATGATAAATTTAGTTACATTTTTTCATGTGAAAAAATTGTTTTTAATAAAGAAAATAACAGAAGTAGTTTAATTTTGATTAAAAATTCTTTTTTTTTTATTGAGGAAAAAAAGATATTTTTTCCTATTTTTTATATTAAAATAAAAACATGTGAGTTTAAAGAAATTTTATTTTTAATAAGTAATATAAAAAAAAATGGTTTCATAAATGATCTAATAGAAGTCATTAAAAAAGAAGATTTAAAGAATTTAATTTGTCATTATAAAAGCAATAATAATTGTAATTTTTTGTTAATAAATTTCCTCATTTGTTTTAACAATTTATTTATTGATATTCATTTAAAAAATAAAATATGTAAGAATAAAATAAAAAATGCATATTTTAAAAGTATAAAAAATAAACAAGGATGTAATGATTTCAAATTCTTTTTTAAATCTTTTTTTTCTTATACTCAAAAGAATTTAATTTTAGTCAGTGAAAGAAAGAACTCGTCAGAAAAAAAGATATCATTAAAGAATTCTTTAATTAAAAATAAGAACAAATATAATTTAAAAAAATTGGATATGGTATATAATAAATTTAAGTTAATAAAAAAAAAAAAAAATTTCGTTTTTAAAAAATTATATAATAAATATCACTTTAATTTAAGTAATTTATGTTTAATTTTCGAAATAATAGAATTTTTATATATTTATCATATACTAGAAGATGAATTTCAATTATATTGGTGTAATGAAAATATAAAAGAAGAAAAATTATGTTTAAGTTATACTGTAAATAGTATCAATGATATTTATTTTGTATGCATTCAGAATAGCGCCATATACTTAAATAAAAATATAAACAAATTCATTTTATTATATGAAAATCCAGTATTAAGAAAATATGAAGAAGAATTATTCTATGATACTTGTCTACATGATAAAGGAGAAATAATAAAAATAGAAATAAAAAATATATGCAATTATAAAGAGAAAAAAGAATTCTTTGCAAATTTTAATAATAACAATGAAATGCAGCATGATAGTAAAAAGGAAAATTCTGTATTTCTTTCTTATGAAGAGAGATTTTTATTCTCATTAAATGAAAAATCCTGCTATTTTTTTCTCAATGATATTACATTTAAAAGTACTTATTATGATAATAATATCTTATATGAATATATACTAAATGATAAAACAAATATCATTTTAAAAAAGGGAAAAGAAAAAAATCTATTAACAATTTACTTAAATAATTTTATTTGTAATTTGTCAGCTTTACATATAAATTTTTTTTTTTATATTTACTCCGTTTACTGTTTTAATATAAAAAAAAGATTATACTACATCAGAAATCCTTTAAGAAAAAAAAATAAAAAAGTAAAAAATACCAATTTAAACAATTCATTTTTTTTTTTAAGTTTGATTGTTAGTAATTGTTCACTAAGGTTGTTTTGTATATCTTATAATTTTTATATAGATAACAATAACGTACATATATTAAAGAAAGAAAAAGAAAAGTTAACATATATATTATTTACATTTGATTTGAAATATATTTTAAAAATTAATGAAGAAACAAAAAAATTAAATAAAGCTAATATGATTTACCTGAATTATTTTTATTTTAATAATGTAAAAATTCAAATGAAAGAATGTACCAATATATTAAGGAATTTATGTATTTTTAAGAAGAAAAAAAGAATAAGTAATAACAAAAAGGATAATATCATTAATAATTATGATTTTTCTATCAAAATTAAAGATAAGAAAATTTATGTGGATATATTAAATAAAGCAAAAATAATATTTTTAAATTTTGTCATATATCAAATTTATTTAGCTATTAGGAGAATTATTTACTTATATAACATAAATGTAAAAAGTAAAAATGTAATAAAAAAATTTAAAAAAGAGAAAAAAAAAATTAAAAGGAATGTGTATAACTTTTTATTAAAAAAAATGAAATATGAGAATAATAGTCACAAAAGCAGAAATGATTTTCATTATTTAAATAATTTTTTTACTGATTTTTATATAAATAAAACTGATGAAAAGTATTTAACCAAGGAATACTTTTATTTGAAACATTTTAATAAGAATAATTTTAAATATAAATTAAAATCTGTTTATAACAATGATTCGATGTTAAAATATTTAATTCAGATTAAGTTAAAATGTAAAGTGACATTTATATCATTTGATTCTTTTTTAAATTTGAATTATTTAAGAAAAATGGAAAATGAACAATTGCTAAAAAATCAGTTTAACGTAAATTTAAATGGCAATATATGCTTATTTTATTTTGATATATTAAATAAAAACAATATAGAATGTAATAGATTTATAAAATTATACATAAATTTTTATAAATTAAAATTAAACAAGATTACGAATTTTAATAAAACATATACTATTTTATATTTTAAAAATACCAAAGAATATAAAGAATATGATGTTTTTCATAGAAATTTTAAAAAAAATTTTATAAAAAGAAAAATTAATCATAATACAAGTAATGAAACCAAAGATTACTGTATTTTAGTGTCAACTATTAGTAACTTGGATTTTACATATGAAATAAATAATTTTTACTTTAAGAATAGACACAATTTTTGTTTAGAAAACTTAGAAAAAAATAAGCGTTTAATGAATGAAATAAAAAATTTTAATAACAAAATAAGTAATGTTAAGAAGTTTAATACGAAAACAAAAATATACGGAAATAACTTATCTTTAATATTTAAAACAAACGACTTTTTCCATTTTTTGAATAAATATTTGTTCATTGACTTTTTTAATTTATTTTCATTAAAGAATTTTTGTGAAACAAGCATTTTCAACAATGAGGATATTTTTTACTTTGAAGAAAAAGAATTACACAATAAATTTTCATTTAGGAATTTTATGATTTTAAAAAATCAAGTAAAAAATTATGTAAATAAAAATGAATTATTAAAAATTAAATTATTCCAGGATAATTTAATTAACAATAAATATAATTTAAATAATTTCTATAAAATTAAAAAATGTAATATGAAAAATATTTTAGTAAGTTTAAATAAATATAATATAACTTTTGACAATGTAATTTTATTTTTACCTTCTATTATGGATAATAAAAATTTCATAATATCAAAGAATAATTTTTATATAAAAAATAAATTAATATTTAAAAGAAATCAAGTAGAAAAAAGAATTTTATTATATGATAAAATTTATGTTTATTTTTTGAACAGTTTTTGCTATTCGAATGAAAAAAATAGCATAATGAAAAATGTAAATATTTTGATAAATTATTATAGAAATGTTATATATAAAATAAATCTATTCTCATTATTTATTTATGTATCAGGAATAGTATATTTATCACCAATGAAATTCAAGCTATTTCAAGATATTCTTATAGAAAATATATTAAATAATAATTTAGAATATTTTTATAAAAAACTGTATAAAAATAAAACTGAGAATAAATTATATGAATATAATAATTTAACAGATAAAATCTATTATAATAATAGCAAAAGTAGTAAAAGGAAAAATAATGATAATAAAATTTGTAAAAATGCAAATTGTAATAACAGGAATTTTTATTTAAATGAAAACAAATTCCTAGTTACTAAAAAAGAAAGAAAAGATTTAAATATTGTTTTATATTTTTTTAATATTCACATAAATTTAGAAAATGATCATTTAAAAAATGGAATAAATTACATTTTTAGCAAATATACATTTGTTAAAATTATAAAATATGTAAAAGAGCATACTATTTTAACATATATAAAAGGAGTTATTCCTGTTGTTCTAAATTATTTTTATGAATATCCATTTGATGTATTATTATACAATAAAAAAATAAAAAAAAATAATTACATGAAAATTCTGTCAAATATGAATAATATAAAAAGTATGTTAGATTTTAAAAAATTTGATTTATTTTTAAAAAAAAAATTATCTAGTTATAATAGTCTACAAAAAAAAAAAAAAAAAAAAAAAATATATGAAATTTTTTATAATAGATTTAAAAATAATGATTTTGCATTCGATATAATAAATGACATACATATAAAGGTTAATAAAGTTTTTCTAAGTACTGATATTTTTGAATTGCTTAATTTATACATTTTTTTTTTTATTGGAGATAAAAATTTATTTATTAATCAAATAGAAAAGTTGCTTAAATTTGAAAGTTATTTAAAACGTTTATATTACAATTTATATATAAACGAAAAAAAAAAATTATTTTCAAAAAAAAATAAGACACAAAAGGTGGATAAATACAAGAGAAAATACATAAACAATTTCAATTTAAGAAAAATGAAGATTAATGTATTAAGAAAAGTACAAGAAAAAAAAATAAATGACTCGTTAATATATATGTATAAAAGGATGATAAAAAACTTAAGCTCATTTGATTTCAATAATTATAACTGTATAATAAAAACTAATAATATATATAAAACTATTATAAATGTTAAATATGTTAATTTTATGTTCAATTTTTTATTCTATGAAAATTTTTTGAGTACAATAAAAAAATTGTGTAAAAATGATATTAAGAAATATAACAAAAACATATTCAGTTTAATTTATAAAGGATCTTTACATTTTTGTTTATTCTTTAATTTAAGAAAAAGTATATTTTTAAATTTTGTTAAAAATTCGAAATATATATTTTTTAATAATTTTATTTTCGATAACTATTTAGAAATGGAAAATTTCTCAAAGAAAAATATGACATATTTAAAAAACATTATATTAAATATATTTAAGAATATCAAAGAAGAATTAAGTGAATTCATTCATTTTAATTTCTCATTAACAAAAAAAAATAATTTATATTTATTGAATAATAACTCTTTTTATTGTATAAGTAAAAACATAAATATGAGGATAATTATGAAAAGTTATAAACTTGTATATTTTCTTAACAATATAAAAAATATAAAACTTAATGATTTCTACCTTAATGATATTTTGTTAAACAATTTAACAGATAAAAATAATTATATTAAACGAAATGATTATAATTACAATAATAAAGATAATAAACACATTTATGACTTGCAATTATTAAATAATAAAAGTGAAAATGTAAATAAAAGTAATGACATTTGGAATTGGGAATTTCGAGGAAATAATATAACAAGATTACTAATAAATAATAATAATAATATAAATAATAATTATATAAATAATATAAATGATAATAATAGTTATAATAAGGAAAGTAAGTATAAATATTTAGAACCTAAATATTTGAATGTAACATTAAAATATGTAAATATCGTAATAAAATTAAAAGACTTTTTATATTTAATAAATAAGTTATATGAAATGATTTATTTTTTAAATTATTATGAAGAAATGAATGTATGCTTTTATAAAATTTGTGAAAGAATATTGAAAAATAAATACATATGTAAAATATGTAGAACAAAAGAATTAAATTATTCTACATGGATAATAAATACTTTAATTAGTAATTTGCATATTCACATATACGAAAACATATATCATAAATTAAAAAAATTGGAAAAAAAAAATATAATTTACTTAAATATTAAAGGGATATATGAATATATTTCATGTAGTAAAAAAAATTATACTTTAGTAAAAAAGCATGATTTTAATTTAACTTCTAATATATTTTTTTCAAAAAATAATATATATGAAGAATTTGCTAAGAATATTCAAATACATTTTATTTCCTTAAAAACTAAAGAGAAAACTAACTTTTTCTTATTTCTTAAAAATGATTTAAATATATTTCTAACAAAAAATACATTTAGAAAAATTTTATATTTATATGATGAATTAAAAAATAAAAAAAATTATAAAATGAATGAGAAGAAACATGTATGTAGGATATCAAATTATAAAAAAAAAAGGATAATTTATAACAAGTATAAAAAATACTATAGAATGACAAAATCAAAGAGAATTATAGAAAATGATAAAAACAAAAACCATTTATATTACGATAAAGTTTCAGAAAACTATTCACTTCATAATATTGACAATTTAATTTTATCGTGTAATGAAAAATATTATGTTTTAAATTATACAGAAAATATGAGGAAGCAAAGAAAAAAAAGTTATATTGAAAATAGATATTTTAAATTATCTCATGATGACTACGTAATAATAAATTATTTCAAAGAAAAGATTTTTTCATACGAAAGTAAAGAGATAAAAAACAGAAAAACGCAAAAAGGGGATCTTTTACATATGTTTTATTTAAAAAAAGGAAATACAATTATATTTCCTTCATTAGAAGAAAATATCACAAAAAAAAATCATTTAATTATGATTAAAAAGAATAATTTTTATAATTTTATTTCAAATATATGCCTATTTAATAATACAAATTATGATATGATCTTTTTATATAAAAATTATAAATGTTTCTTATATTCCAAAAAAAATTCATATATAAAATCTTTTAATATGAAAAATGATAACTTCTGTATACTTATCTTTTACAACAAAAAATTATATTTTTCTGAACAAGTAAATCTGAATTCATTAAAAAAAGGAAATTTTAAAAATAAAGAAAAAATTTTACAAATTATTCAAGATAAAAAAAATAACTTAAGTAAAATGAATATTATAAATAAAATTGATAGTATGTATTGTGTATTTAATAATTTAATATATTTAAAAGAAATTAAAAATATCAGAAAATTTTTATTTTTAGAGGTTGAGTATAATAACAATGATAAAAACTATTTAAATAATTTTCAATTTAATAAATATAATATATATAATATTATTGACAGAAAATTTATAAAACTAATATTAAATGAAGAATATATAAGTAATATTAAAAATAATGATAGCCTTATATTAGATTTAACTGCAATTAAAAATGAAAATAGTTTATATATACATATAGATAACAAAATGAATTTAAAAAATAATTTACCTTTAAAAGTGCATTATAAATGTGAACATAAATTAAAAGTTTTGAATAGTTTTAAGCAAAAAAGTATATTATGTGATGACTTTGATTTAAATGTGAAATTCAACAAATTTCAAGGAAATAAATTAGAAATATATGAAGATATAGGTAATGAAAAAGAAAGAAGTAATAATATAAATAACGAAACTAAAAATAGTCATAAAAAGTTATATTACACTAATGTTATAAAAAAACCCAATGAAATTATAATAACATGTTATACATTAATTTATCTTTATAGTTATAATATAAGAAATATTGAATTGGACAGAAAGAAAATATATTTTAAAAATGATTTAATTAATAAAGAGATAAACAAAACATTATATACATATTCTTTAAAAGAAATGAAAAAATTTATTGGCTTTTATAATGGACCATTTAATAGTGTTGTTTTTGAAAATAATAAAATAAACAATATTTCAATAAATAATTGCAAAGAAGTAAATATATGTGAAAATATAAATAATAAATCTTACATTTCTAGTTATATATTAAATTATATGAAAAATAATAATATTAATAATAAAATAAATTCATTATTAGTTATTTATCCACGGTATATAGTAATAAATAAAACAAATTATAATTTAGTTATGTTTGCTGCTAATAGTGTAAATTATTTTTTTCAGAGGAAATCTAGAAATGTGATTAATTTAATTGAAAAAAATGAAAATAAATTTTTTTTTAAAATAAAAAATACTAATAATTTTAATGATTATATGCTTTTAAGTGGATCAATAGATATAGCAAAAGAATCATCATATATTTGTTGCTTCACAAAATTGTTTGAGTATGAAAAAAGAAAAGAAAAAAATAATAAAGTTTATAAATTAAAAAAGTTAAGTAAAAATAAAAATAAAAAAAAAAAAATTTTTATTAATTTAAAAATTACCATATGCGAAGGTATCAAGTTAAAAGGAGATATTACTTTCAACAAATGCTTTTATATATACATAAGTGAATACAGAACACCTATCGAAAAAAAAAAAAAGTACATTACATACATAAATGATAATATATCAAATTTTATAGAAAACAACGATAATTCTATTATGAATATAAATAAATATATAGAAAAAGAAGAAGAAATAAAAAAAATTTATATTTATAACAGTATGAATGCAAGTATAATATTTGATATATTTCATTATAGCGAGATTATTTATTTAATAAAAAATTCAATTAATAAAAATAATGAAAAGGAAAGTTATTTTAACATGGAAAAATTATGCAATGACAATAAAAATGAAAAAATTAATAACAATAAAAATAAAGAAAATTTTTTTTTCAATATTTTCAATATAGAAAGTAGCGAAAACACCAGCTCAGTTGAATTTCATAACGATAGTGAAAATCCAAGCTGTGATTCAAACAAATTATCAAAATATGATTTAAATTATATAATAAAAAATAAACATCATTTTCAAAAATATATGAAAAAAAATAAGAAAAAATTTCGATATATAAAAGAGAATAGTATAAAATATTTACCTTTGCGAAAAAATAAAAACATTAGAAATTCCTTTTTTATTATATATCCTTATAAATATTCAAAGATAAGCGAAATTATTAAATTTTCATTAGAAAAAAAAAGATATATATTAAAATACAAAAAAAAAAACAAAATAACATTCATAGAAATATTTTTAATTCAAAAGAAAAATAAACTTCTTATTAAAATTTCACAATATGTTGACAATATAATACAAATTAGAGGTAAAGTAAACATGAATCTATTATTTAAGGAAAAAGTTGATATGAAAGAATTTCATAATAAAAAAAATAACAATATAAAAGAAGGGGATGCTTTGAAGAAAAAAAAACACGAGAAAGAAACTTATTTAAGAGATGATAAAATAAGTAAAAATGAATACATTATTAATGAAAGCGATTCTTTTAAAAAATATATTTTTCATTCTATTATTAAAAGAAAAAATAATAAAAAGTTTATAATTTATAAAAATAATATTTACAACTATAATAAAATAATTGATAATTCTATATTGTTTAATATTCTTGATTGTAAACATAATAAACATTTCTGCAAATTTAATAATGTCGCAAAATTTTATAGAAAAAAGTATACATATAAAATTATTTCGAATATGTTGAAATATAAAATGAATGAAAATATAATGATAGAAAAAAATTATAAAGTAAATAATTCATTAAAAAAAAAATCATACTATCAACATTTTGAAAATAAAAATGTTACATTCATTGAGAGTATGAATAAATATAAATTTTTTTTCAGATCAAAAACAGAAAAATCCATAAACATTAATTATTATTTTGAAATGAAAAATGATATAAAAATAAATTTCTTTTCTACCTATTTGATCGTCAATAATGATATAACTAAGCAAAAAGAAGTGGAAATTAATTATATGAGAGCATTAGATCAAAAAGAAAAACATTTCATAAAAGCATATAATAGTAATGATAGAAATCCATTAATAAAAAAGAAAAAAAATTCTCATATATGTACATTTGTTTTACATAATACTAATATATTAATAACAAAAGAAAATAATAAAAATAGCATTTCATTTCATTTAGAGGATTTTTCTATCTTTGATTTATCATCGTATAATATTAAAAAAATATTTTTCAAAAAAATAATAGATAATAATTTATATAAGCAAAGAAATAATGAAATATATAATAATGAAAGTAATACAAATGAAAATTTTAATATTAATGATATAATGAATTTAGAATTAATCTATGAAAATTATAAAAATTTAGGAAAAATAAAAAAATTTGAACTTTCTTTATCACATATATGTGTAAATTTATCATTAGAAATTATTGAAAAATTCTATTATTGCTATGAAAAATTTTTTAAAAGAAAGAAAATAAAAAAGAATTACAAGAAGGATCGTTTTCTTTTTGAATCAAATAATAGTGTTTCTACTAGTCTAAGAGAAGGAAAAAAAGGGAAAATAAAAATTGAAAATTTTAAGGTTTATCCATTGAAAATAAATTTATTTTTTATAAAAAGAAATGATTTAAGCATATATAAATACAAAGGAAAAAAAAATTTTATATTTAATGTGAAGCCTTCTTATTTAAGTGATATAAAAGATGCGGAATTTTTTATAAATTCATTGTACTTAAAAAATATAAAGGAAAAAGATTTTACAAGCTTTACTAATTTTGTTCTGAATTTTTATATGAAAGAGTTATATAAGAATTTGTTTTTTTATTTAACCAAAATGAATTTAATAAACAAATATCTCAAAAATTATTATAACTTTTTTCATTTATTGATGGACAATAACTTATTCAATATAGATATATCGAGAAATTTTAAAAATATAAAAAATGAAATAGAAAAGAAAGAAAGCTTTTATATAAGTCAAAATAATTCAAATGAAGAGCAATTGACTTTGAAAGATTTAAAAGGTATTGAACATAATAATGGTAATAGTAAAGATAAAAATAAATATTATAAAAAATCTAATAGTATAATAATAGAAAATAACATGAGCAAAAGAAAAGAAAAATTCCATCAAGGTTGGGAAAATCTTAATACATTTAGTGATTCAAACTTTTATGTAAAACCAAAAAAAAAAAAAAAAATTAAAAATATTAATAAAAAACTTTTTTATATTCATAATGATAAAAAAGTTTTTATTTTTAATGAAGAAGATGATAGTGATTTACATGATTATAACATTAATAGTATTAATAATAATTTTATTCCAAATAATAAAAATGAACAAATAGAAAAGAAAGAAAATTTAAGTAATTTTAATTTATTTAATAATAGTCTTAGAACATTAGGAAAAGATATCTTATCTAGTATCAATTATTATTTATATGATAAAAATAATCAAAATTTGATAGATAAAAAGAAAGCAAACGCGAAAAAAGAGAAAATATATATTTTGCAATACTTTTCAAATAATATAAAAGGGGAACATTGTAATAGAAACAATTCCTTGAAGGTAATAAAATATTTTTTCTTTTATCTTTTTTTGAAACTTATTAAAAATAAGAATTTACATTTTTTTATTATAGGTTGATACCAAAGAAAAAAATGAAAATTTTATAACGTATTTTTCCATTTATAAGAAAAATAAAATCGTATATGATCATTATTCTTTTAAAATTTTGAACTTGCTTGATAAATTGTTAACGTAAGAATATTTTAAACTTTTCCTTAAAATATAATAATTTATTTTGCATAATCTTTTCTTGTTTTATTCAATTTTATTTTTGATTAAATTATACTTTATTTATTATTTTTTTTTTTTTTCTTTTCTTTTTTATTAGAAGGAATTTAATAATTAGTAGCTACATTTACGATAAGAGAGAAAATTTCATATTTTTATTCTGCGATGAATATTTTATTAAATTAAATAGCAAAAATAAGACTGTAATGAAAAAAGAAAATATTGTTAAAGTTGAAATCAGTTGTATTTATTTTAATTTGATATTTGATAAAGAAAAAAGTTTGATATTAAATATAAAAAATATAATTAAAAAAAATAAAAATAATTTTTTGTGTTTTTATTTTGATATTCTTTTTAAAAAGAATAAAAAAAGATTGATAAGTAAAATCCAGAAAAAATTATTGAGAATACTGTATTTTTTATATCATATCTTTCATTTCATTTATAATTATAATAAAAAGGTAAAACATTTAAAAAAAAATGACTCTTTAAAAAAAAAGGATTATCCTTCTGTAACTATTTTTGAAGATCATCAAAAAGAATTTTTTTCATTTTCATCAATAAATCATTTAAATTTTTTTTACTTGCACATTAAAAATTTTCTTTTTAATTTATGCCAATAATTTATAATTTATTTATTTTTTTATTTATTTTTATTTTGTTTATTCAAAAATTTAATTTTGTTATATTAGAAATTAATTAATATTCATTATTTTCAATTTATTATAACATTTGGCAATTAATTTATGTATTATATTTGATATTTATCATAATATTTTATTATCTAATAATTTTTGTTCTTTTTCGTTTTCATTATATTTCATAATAATGTATTTCATTTTTCATATTAAAAAAGCTTTACATCAAATTCAGAAACTATAATTTTAAAATTTGCTTTAAGTGCAATATTTCATTTTTATTTTGATAAAAACTTTCTTTTTAATTTTTTTTAGTAATATAAATAAACATATGAATATATTTTTTTTAAAAGTAAACAAAGAAGAATTTATATTAATATTTTTTGAAATTTAAAATTAAATAGTAAAAAAAAAAATTTTTAAGTTAAAAAAATTTTTTTTTTTTTCCCCATCATATGTACATATAAAAGTATAAAAAAAATTTCTTATAATTGTTTTTTAACATTTCTTTTTGAATTTCAAAGTAAAAATGAAAAAATAAGCAAAAGAAAAATTAAAAAAAAAAGAAATGAGCACAGTAAATGAACTTTTAAATTATTTTGTTGTCAATGATGATAATGATTTAATTAAAAAGGAGGAAGACCAGAAAGAAAAAACAATAATAAAAAGATATTTTCCTGGAAAAGTAAAAACTATTTTCTATTTTTAATTTTAAATATATATATCTCATATTTCTCTAAATTTTCTTGATTTTATCTTTAATGTTTTTTTTTTAGAAACCGCATTATGCAAAGAATGCTGGTGATGAAGATGACGATGAAGATGAAGATGAATATAACGAAGTATTTAATGAACAAACAAAATATATAGAAGAAACTGTAAAGAGTGATGAAAAGAATAATTTAGTGACTCAACCGTATAAATATATTAATGAAAATGATAATAGATATATAAGATTAAAAAATAAGAGTAAAAAGAAAAGAAAAAAAAAAAATTTCATATAAAAAAAACCCTAAACTCTTTAAGCATATATATGTTTTAATTATTCTTTCTTTGATATATATATATATATATTTATTTATATGTATTTTTTCCTTTTTATAGATATAAATGGAGATGAAAAAGAAAGAATAAAAAGAAGAATAAGAGAAGTAAAAGTTATTGATTACAATGAACAAGCTAAAGAAGAAGACATGTTATCAATAAAAGAAAAAATTGAAGGAGATAATAATAATATTAATAAAGATTTACCAATATGTGATAATGGAGAAAAAGAAGAGGAAGAAGAGGAGGAGGAGGGAGATGATGATAATGATGATGATGATGAAGATGAGGAAGAAGAAGATATAGATGACGATTGTTATTTGAAAGATGAAAGTGATGATAACGATATTATTATGAAACATGAATTTATTTCAAAAGACTGTAGAAAAACGCTTCTAGAAAAAAAAAATGAAGAAGAAATGGAAAAAAAAAAAATAAAAGACATTAATGCAGAAAAGGAATTAATTGAAATGGAAAAAAAAGAAAATGCTATAAAAGAAACATTAAATCAAGAAATGATAGAAGAAAAATTAAGAAATAAAGAAAATAATGTATTTTCATCAGAAGAAGATTTTGAAGATGAACAAGATGAGGAATTAAATGAAAAAGAATATGAATTATGGAAAATAAGGCATCTTAATAGATTAAAAAGAGATGAAATAGACAGAAAAAAATATGAAATTTTGAAAAAAGAAGTTAAAAAAAGAAGGAAAATGACAGATAAAGAAATAATAGAAGAAAATAAAAAATTACCACACAAAGAAAAAAAAAAAAAAAGAAAGATGTTATTTATGCAAAAATATTATCATAGAGGAGGATTTTATCAAGATTTATTTGAAGAAGGAAAAGAAGAAATATATTTACGTGATTATAATGAACCAGTTTATGAAGATAAAATAGATAAAGAAAAATTGCCAAAAGTCTTACAAGTTAGGAGGGGTAATTTCGGTAAACAAGGACAAACGAAATATACCCATTTATTAGATAATGATACTTCAAGAAAAGATTCTTTATGGAAAAATAATGATTTAAATTTTAATTCCAAAAAAAAAAAAGATTTATTCGAAAGACCTACATACAGAAAAAATTGATATTAACAAATATAAAATATTTTAATTTTTTTTTTTTTTTTTAATATTAAAAAAAAAAAAAATTATAGTATATTTGAAATATGTACATTTCTGACATTTTTTTTATTATTCTTATGATAAAATATGTTGATATTTTCATTTCATTTTAATTTTGTTTATTATTACTTTTTTTTTTCATTTTATTTGTTTACTTTTTTGTAAATAGTTACTATATTAGACTTTTTTTTTGGGGGAGATTTTCTCCTTTTTTATAAATCTTAACATTTTTATTTAGTTTAAAAAAGTTATGAAAAAAAAAGTTTTATATTTTTCAACAGTTTTTCAATATGCAGATATTTAAAAAAAAATAAGTCAAATATACATATATATATATCTATTTTAAAGGATGTTATAATACTAATATTTAATTAAGAAATGCTCTTGCATTTATTTTTATTTTTTGTATGTATTGCTTATTAACAATAGAAAAAAAAAAAAAAAAAGAATTTTTATGAATTGTTTAGAAGAAAAAGAAGAAACAAGGAAAGCAAAGAATAAATAAATGAGAATAATATAAATTTATTTAAATTAAATACATATATATATATATATATATGTAATAATATTTGCACAAATATTAATATAATTTTTATATTTATTTTCTCAAAAAACTGTCCGAATATTTAACATTCTCCCAGTTTCATAAAAAATAGAGTATATTGATGAGTAATTTTTATTCGGTATTACACAGTTTTCAAAAAAATAAATAAAATTATCTAAAAAAAGATAAGACCACATAAACAAATCATTAGCAAAAGGTATATGAAAAATTTCTTCGCAAAATTTTTCTTGAAAAAGTATGCTATTACTCATTCTATTATAAAAGGCATTAGTAAAATACAAAATAATAGTAGAAACAATTCTACTTGGTGGTATAAGCTTATAAGAGCCCACTGCTGTTATGTACATTGAATAAGCATATATAACATCAAATATATAATATAAAAAACCAAAATGCTCTAAAAAAATATAATATATTTTTATAGCAGGATATTTTTTAGCACAATTTTTTAAATTTATGAAGTATACATAAGTTAAATCAGAGTATGTCCAATAATTATTGTAATTAATAGGTAATAATTTTAATATTTCCATTTGTTTATTAGAAATTTCTATACACGTGTAATTTACTTTTTGGTTTCTTAATTTATTTATAAATTCTAGTATATCATTTAAATACATAATACTAGTACCATTAAAAATTTGTGTTTTTATTAATGCTAATAATATAGAGCATATAATTACTAAAAGTTTTATTTTTTTATAATGGTTTTTTTCAGTCATTTCATTAATTCTATGCATATAACAATCAAATATAAAAACGGATAATAAAAAGGTTTCTGTTTTATAAGATAATCCATGACAAATTTCATAAATATATGATAAATTTTGCTCTCTTCCTTCAATAAATGAATGAACCTTATAAATTAAAATTCTTGATTTTTCAATTATTAGTTCTTCAAGATTTGGTTCTTTAGAATTTTCTTTAAAATTTAAAATATGCAGATGATTTATTGGTCCTTTTTTATTCTTCATCATTTTATATTTTTTAAATAAATTATATACTTTGCTATCAACCAAATTTTTAGATTCATTTTCATATATATATTTCATTAGCTCTTTTTTGTCATATAACTGAAAACAAGTATTGTATTTGCTATCGATAACTTCTTTTAATTCCAATGTGCCGATAAGATAATCATTAATGGAAAATGGTAAATATGTTAAAATATTTTTTAATAAGGTAAAAAGATGACTATAACTTACTTGAGTAATTAAACTTTTCACAGATTCGTCACCAACTCCTCTGCTTAATTGATGATTTAGTTTTCTACTAATGTCATTGAATATTTCATAATTAATTTCATCATTTGGCAAAATATCATTTCCATCTACTTTGTTTTTAATTTCACGTTCTATTTTATTCAATGAATCTATATTAATACTATTAATTCCATTTAAATTATTCATTATTTTATTGTTTATAAATTTATTTTTAATACAAAATTTTAAATTATTGTCAATGATTTTATTTTTTTCGTATTTTTTTTCAATAATTTTTTTATTTATTATTTTGCGTGCATTTTCATTATCATCACACAAATTTGTCTTAACCATTTTTCAGTTTTCTCAATTTTAACAATGTATATTCTAAAAAAAATATAAAATAAATTAAAAAAATTGAAATTTACTGTTTTCACACATATGCATATATATATGTATTTGTATACATATTCGTTTTTCTCAAATAAAAATGGTTTCAATAAAAAAAAAAATTTCTATTTTTTTTTTTTATGTTTGAATATTTGCATTATATAGTTATGTTTTAACAAGAATATCATAAATAAAAAAAAAAATAAAGAAATTATGAACATATTATATATTATATATATATGTAAAGTTCTGTATGTGCAAAGAAAAACGAATCACGAAAACGTATCTATTTTGTGTTTTAATTTTACTTTTCATAAGATATAAATTAGTCAAATAATTTTATAATTTTACAATAGCCACTTTTGTTGTTATATCTCTCAAAAATTTTAATATTTCTAAAATATGCACTCTTTAAAATGCTTTTTTTATAAATTATAAATTATAAATATATACTTAAATATATTTACATGAATATTCTGTGTATAATGTTAAAAAAAATTGTCCATGTAATAATTTTTTTTTAAAAAAACATTTTTCAAAAAAAAAACAAGATAAATATAAATATATATATATAAATTTTTAAATTCTAATTTATTATGCTCTAAAGCTTACTATTAATATTTAAAAATAACTAAATTATTAAAATAAATATAATAAAATATATATAAATATATGTTATTAATTTATTTCAATAAGTGTCTAACTAAAAATATTTTCATTATGAAATAAAATTGTTATAATATTTGAGAAAAATATACTGCTTTCAATGCAATTAAAAAAAAAAAAAAACAAAAATTTATAAGAAAATAGAAAAGAAAAAAATTTTGTTAGTTGAGTTGTGTCTATTGTTAATAATAGTAAAGTAAAAAATGTTATCTTGTAAGATCAAAAAAAAAAAAAAAAAAATTATGTTATTTTAATTTATTTTTATTTTATATAATTTAACTACTTTTCAGTTGAAGGTATATATAAAGCTATATCAAAATTTTTTTTCATTTAATATATATACATTTTTTTTTTTTTTTTAGATATATAAAAAATTTCTGCTAAGAATTTTCATTTTATATATGTGATAGATGTCTCTATTTATGAGATCAATAAT
Source organism: Plasmodium relictum (assembly GCF_900005765.1). Taxonomy (NCBI): domain Eukaryota; phylum Apicomplexa; class Aconoidasida; order Haemosporida; family Plasmodiidae; genus Plasmodium; species Plasmodium relictum. Next base: position 169,351 of record NC_041690.1, read on the forward strand.
AGCATATTTTTTTTAAAAGTTGAGTGTTTCCTTTCAAAAAATAAAATAATTTTTGCACCGTACATGCTATATATTTCATTGTATTTCATTTTCATTTTCATTTCAAGTTGAAGTTGAAGTTTATCTAATATATTTTCAGGATTCCAACATAAATTTTGATAACATAATTAATAATACATGCAATAGATTAAAAAGGGAAAAATGTAAAATAAAAATAACATAGAAATATTAAAAAAATAATTTTTACTCCTCTTTTCAAATCAATATAAATATATGAATTTCCTTAACCAACATTTATCTTACATTTTTTCTAATAATTGACTCTATAAATTTAATTTTATAAAACCTTAAATATAAATTATATGTATAATTACATATTTCTCTTTTAACATATTTTATCTTTATATTTAATGAATTGATTCTATTCCTATTTTTTTTAAAAAGCGAATATTCTTTCAAAAATATATTTTTTAGATCTCAATAATTTATAAATATAAAATATTTATGAACTAGTCTAAGAAGTTTTTATTTATTTAATTTATTTTCAAATCGGGGGAAAAAAAAAAATTATTTATAATGTATATTTTTTATTCTTTTTTTAATATCTCATATATGTTGTAAAAAATAGCATATTATTAAATAATTTTTCTCCTTTTTGAAGAATACATTAAAATACTATTTATTAGAAGTATAAAGAATGTATCAGATATGTACATATCAAACAAATAAATTTTTTTTTAAATAGCATAATTATGTTAGAGGACTATAAAAACTATATAAAAAAAAAAAAAAAAATGGTTGCTTGTTGTTCATATAAATTTAATTTTAAAACAATTGATCATTTTTTTTTTTTTATAAACTAAATCATAATGATTTAAAAAAATTATTTTAAAGAAATATTTATATTTATTTTAAAGAAATTTTTCTATATTAAGAGGCAAAAAAAAAAAAAATATACATGTGCATATATATATAAATATATACTTAGTAGAAATTTCTCTAAAATTATATAGTATATTTCGTACATTATTCAGTAGATGAAATGAAAGAATACAATAAAACATTTCTACAAATAAATTTAATTAAATTTATGCTTCTATTTCTATTTATTTTTTTTTTTTTTATGACTGAAATATAAATAAAATAATTTTGAATAATAAATAAATGCGAAGTGTATAAATTATTTTATTTATCCTTATTCTAAAAAGAGCACAAGAATTTATTATTTGTATATAAATTTTTTATTTTAATATATTCTATTTTTTTATTTTAAAATAATTTCATAAATTCTTAAAGTTGTATTTTATGATATTTACCTCATGATTTTCATATAATTTAAGAAACATAATATGATTGAGATAAATTTATATCTATTAAATACGTTATTGTCATATTTTATTCATTTTATGTTTTTTTTTTTTTTTTTTGTATCTTAATTATTTCTTCTTTTATTTTCTTTTACCTTTAATATAAAAATTTTTATTATGTATTCTTTATTCTTTTTTTTTTTTTATTTTAATTTTACTTTATAATTATGGAATAAACATTGGGGTAAAAGCAATATAGTAAAAAGGAATATGCTTTCTAAAATCCTTAAGTATGTAAAAAAGAAAGGTATCAGTAATAAAAATGTAAAAGATATAAGGTGCATTTTCTTTAGTAAAATATTATAAAAGAAAATTAATCTAATAAATAAATGAACTTATTGTTATTAATTAAAAATGAATTAAAATATATAAATAAAATCATATATATATACATATGATAAATCAGAGAATGCAATAAATGCATATTTTTATTTTCTTTGGAAATTATAAATTATAACTAAAAAGAGATACAAAAATATTAAAAATACTATCATTTTTGCTATATTTTATTAAATATATAAAATAGCATAAAATTTAATTTTTTTTTTTTTTTTTTTGCTATTTATATTTATGCGCATATTTTGAAAAAGAAAAAATTCAAAAGAAAGATGTTAATAGAATATTTTTTTGTAAAATTAAAATTTATTTTTAATTTCTAAAAAAGTAAAAAAAAATGTTAAACAATTAAGATAATGGTAAATTTTTTAATTAAAAAAGAAAGAAAAAAGGAATTATTATTTATTATTTATTATTTATTATTATTATGTTTTAAGTTGAATTAAGTATTTAAAAAGAAATATCCATGCACAAGATTGTGTTGTTGGTTGTGATTATATTTTTTTTTTTTGATTTATTCTAATTATTTATAATTCTTATTACAAGTGGTTTATAATAAATAATAAAAATCAAATAATTAAAATTAAATTAATGCACTAAAAAGAAAAAAAGAAAATTTGTAGCATAGTGAGAATATTTAATAAGACAACATAAGAGTTTATTTAAATGTAAAAAAAAAGAAAAGAAAAAAAAAATTTGACATTAATAAGATAGGCCTCATAGAAAATATAGTATATTAAAAGTACATTCCTAATATATAAATAATAGAATTAGCATGTAGATGCATAGAGTAATATATAAAATAACTTTATATGAATAAAGAAAAACAAAAAATAAAAAAACCTTAAAATACATATATAAAAGAAAAAATTATATATAAGACAAAAAAAAAAAAAACTATAGTTTTAAAGTATGAAATTCATATAAATTTTTTTATATATATATACATGGTTTCTTATTTTTTTAACTTAGATAATATAAAAGTTATTATTTAATAATTTTTAAGTGTTTCATTAAAAGATTAACGTGTTTCTTTTTTTCTTTTTTTCCTTTAAGCATAAAAAATCTTTATTTTTATTATTGTAATAACTCTTAAAGGAAGAAAAGAAAAAATATATTGTTTAAAATTGATAAAAAAAAAAAATATATACTTTAAATAATGAAGTAAATATTTTATAGTATTATTAAAATAATCATAATAATTTTCTGTTTTTCTAAATTTATAAATATAAATTTTTTTATTTTTCATATCATATTCAAAGAATTTTCAAAATAAAAGGAAAAAAAGGGGTAAAAAAAAAATATTCATTCTTTTAAATATTAATTTATAATAAAAATTTATATACATTTATGTATCTTATTTTATTATATTTGTTTTATTAATACCTATATTAATATTTTAATTACCAATAGTATTTTTTGATTATTAATATATATACGCAACATTTTTTTTATTACCTTTTTAATGATTGTCTAAAATCTTCTCCAATTCAAAATAGTTCAACTAGAAAAATACATGAGCAAACAATTACAAATAACAATGTAAATATTTATATACATAAGAAAAAAGAAAAAAATATTAAATGTATCTTTAAAATGATTTAATATTTTATAGGATAAATATAATAATAAATAAATATTTTACGTGTTAAATATATTTTTAGCTAATGATTTTTACTTAATTTTAAATATATTATTTCGCATAAAAAAAAAAAGAATTTATATTAAAAAAGAGAAAAATAGATATTGACTAAATCCTATAGGTGTAATAATGATAATGCTTTTATTTGTTTTATAATTATAAAAAAAAAAAAATTACCAAAAAATTATACTAAAATATTTATTTATAACGCATATATACATATGAGAGAACCTTTAAATTTACTTTTTTATCATTAAATTCAATATATACAATAATTTTCAAAATTAAAAAAAAAATTCATGTAAAAAATTATTATATTCCTTTAATTTTAGTTTATTTATTTTATCTATTTTGAAAATCTTCGTATTCTAAACAGAAATAATTGTTATAATAAATATTTTTATTTTTATCATCCCTTCTATAAAAATTTCAGTTTCTTTTATTACAAATAAATGTTATAAATATATTTTATAAAATATATTCTTTAAATTTATATTTAAAAATCAGTAGGTGTTCTATCATACTTTTCAATAAAAGTTGAATATTCTACTCGAAAAATTTTAAGAGGTTTATCTTTTATGATTTATTAAATAAAATATATATTCAATAAAAAAGGGTAAAACTATATTTCTATAAAAAACCTTTTTTATAACTAGAGAACAAGTTAATATTAAAACAACATTTTTTTTTTAAATACATGAGTGTTTTTTCAAAAAAAAAAAAAAAAAAAAAAAAGGTAAATATTTTGTATTATATATTTTAACATATTTATAGATTTTTAATATAAAATAAATATAATAATATAAAATATGTATAAAAATGATAAATTCTATTAATGAAAATAGTTTTTTTTATTTCATTTTCTCTTAAATATCATTTTTACAATGAACAATTTTTTGGTTAAAATTAAAGGAGATGAAAGATTAAATAATGAAATAAAAACTGTTTTTACGAAGAATTTCAATGAAGAAAAAAATTATGAAAAGAAAAAGAATGTTAAATATATATTAACAGAACGGTATGTAGATGAATATATTACTCCATTTTTAATTAAAGAAGAAGGTGATTATTATTGCGTATTATGTGAATTGAATTTATCATCTTTTAATGAAAAAAGTAATAATTCGTTTCAAAATATTTTAAATCTATATTTTTATTCATCTCATATATATTTTGAAGATATAGAAAAGGATCAATATGAAATAAAAATAAATGGACATAATAAAAAATATAAGGAATATAAAATAAAAAATAAAAATGTATTATTGCTATATGGAGATTTTAACTATATTAATAACGATAAAAAGAGGAATAAAGAAAACAGAAATAAAATGAAAGAATTGTATTACTATATAAAAGAAAATAAACATAATTTGAATGACTGTTTTAATAATATTGAAGGAAGTTTTATTTTAATTTATGCGCAATATGAAAATAACAAAGTAAATTTCTTTTTTTTTAATGATAATTTCGGAAAAAGATCATTTATTTTCTTTCATGTGAATAATTCTATAATATTAACGAATCTGTATGGATTTTTTATAAATTATGATTTTAATTACATTTGTTTAAATGATGAAAATTATTTATTTGATGATAATTCTATAAAAGAAGAGTTTAATTTAATTAATCATCATGATATTATTTATAGAAAACCATTCACAGATAATGGAAATTATAATTCTAATAAAAATATAAAAGAAAATAAAAATATGAATTGTATTAATGAAAAAATAGCTATTAATATAAGGCCACATTATATATATAATTTATTAATTGAAAAAAATGATGTCATATTAAAAAATTTAAAGAAAACAAATTGTATATATAATATTGATTATGAGTGGAGTAATAAGAATTTATCAGTGAAAGAAAATTTTGAATATATGTTAAATTTTTTTAAACAAAATAATTTTTTTGGTGATTTCAGTAAGGAAGAACAAATAAACTTAGAAGGAGTTATTGAAAATTTAATAAATAAAAAAATTGAATACCAACAAGAAAATAGATATGTAACAAACAAAGATATATTCACAGAGACGAAATTAAATAATATTTTTATAAATTTACATATAACTTTGTTAAATAATGTAGTTAAAAAAAAAATAGAGGAGACTTTTGAATGTACTAAAGAAAGCAAAATTCAGAAGGAAAAAGATGAAGAAAACATAAATGGAAATTTAAAAGATGATGAAAAAAAAAAATCAATAGGAATATTATTTTCAGGAGGAATAGATTCAACTCTATTAACAATACTAACAATAAAAAATTTTTTTTGTTTTTATAAAAATGGATACATAGAATTAATTAATGTAGCTTTTAATGAAAATTCAGTTGATAGATATACTTCTCTTATATCTTATGAAAATATAATTAATTTATTTCCTTTTTATGATATTAGATTAGTATTTATTGATGTTTCACCTGATGAATTAATAGAATATGAAAAAATAATTTATTCATTAATTTCACCTAATAATACTATAATGGATTATAACATTTCATCAGCTTTATTTTTTGCAAATATAGGTAGAGGTTATATTTGTTCTCCTACATTTTTTAAATCATATCAATGGAATATAATAAAAAAATGTGTTTTTAATATTTTAAATGTTAATTATAGTAAGCAAATCAATCAAAATGGTTTGAAAGAAAATGATGAAACATATAATAAAGTAAAAGTTGAAAAAGAAGAAAAAAAAAAGAATATAAAAAAAAAGTGCACTATATGTGAGTTTGTAATGAATAAGAAATGTATACATAGATGCTGTTCATCTTGCTGTAGGAAATTACGTTATATATATTTTAATGAATTTTATTTAAATAAGGAACAAATGATGAAAAAAAAAAATTCAACAGTATTAAGTAAAAATGTAATTAATAATAATACTAATACTAATACTAATATATATAAAAAGGAAGAGGAAAGTTCTATTGATATTTATGAAGTAACATATGATGAAAAAACTAGTAAAAAATGCATTTATTTATTAATTAAAAAGAAAAAGATATTAATTGATTTTAAAATTTTTCCTGAATGTAATAAACACAAAGAAAAATTATACGATTATAAAAAGATAGGTACTCTATTTTTTGAGTTTAATAAAGAATTAGAAGAAAAAAAAAGATATGAAAAAAATAAATTTAAGACATATTTAAATAATGAAAATATTCAATATTCATTTAATGATTATAATAAAATAATGTTCGATGAAATTTTGTCGGTAGAAAGTGGTGATAGCAACAAAAAAAGTGAAATAGAAGATGAAGAAGAAAAAGTAAAGAATATGAAAGAGGATAATACTAATGAAATACTAAATGAAGTAAATATTAATAAAGTTGGTGAAGATAATTTCATTGAATATTTTGCAGCAAAAAAAGCAGATAAAAACATGAATAATTTTTATAAAATAAAAAGCTTATTTTCTGTAAAAAATAAAAGAAAAGAAGAATATAGTAGTAATAAAAATGAAGATAAAATTTTTATTGATAATCTTTTAAAAAAAGAAGAAGAGTGTTTAAATTATTTGAATAGAAGAATATACAACTCTGGTAATACAGAAAAGGTATATTACCAATGTAATCATAAATTACTTATAATAGGTAGTGGAGCTGATGAGTTATATGGTGGATATTATAGGCAGAACAATTCAAATGTAAACAAAAATTTAGATACAAATTTTAAGATGAATGAAATGATTAAAGATATCAAAAGATTATGGATTAGAAATTTATATAGAGATGATAGAATTTTAAGTTTTACTAATATATCAAAAAAATATATTTTTTATCCATTTTTAAATATAAAAATAATTAATTTTTTATTTTTATTATCTTTTTATATAATAGAATCACCTATACCTAACTTTTATTCCATACAAAAAAAAATGGATGATGGAAAAAATGAATCATCACTTTTAAATATTGCAAGTATTTCTGAAGTAAATAAAGAAATAAAAAACGGAAAAATCAAAAATGAAAATAAATTAGACAAAGCAAATTTTAATTTTCTAAAGGAAAACTTAGAGGAATGTTATAAAATATACGAAATTATTGAGAATCACAAAATTAGCAAGTGGATCTTAAGAATGTCAATATTCTTTTTAAAAATGAAGGAAGTAATGTTTTTTAAGAAAAAAGCTATCCAATTTGGTTCGAAAGCAAAAGATATAAGAAAATATATGAAAGAATCTTTGTATCGTTTTAATAACAAAGGAGATATTATATTTGATAAAAATGATAAAAAGGGAGACAATTATTACGTACTTTTATCTTAAAAATAGTAAGTTTTCATATTATAAAAAAAAAAAAAAGAAAAAAAGTTAATTCATTTCTTTTTTTTCTTAGAACTTTTTAATTATAAATTGTTTTATTTTGTATGCTTAAATTAATTTTAATTATTTTAACTTTAAAAATATTTATAATATATTAAAAAAAAAGGAGAAAAAAAAAAAAAGAACAATATTTTCAAAAGAAGATTTTTATTTATTATGAATTTGAAAATGTTTATTGTAATATTTTTTTTTAATTTTAAAGTAACTTTTTTTCTTCTTAAAATTTTTATGCTAAAAGATAATTTTTAATAACAATTTTTTTTTTTTTTTTATACATATTAATTTTATGTATTAATTTAAAATGATTTAGTTTATATTATAATATTTTTTTGATGATATTACTCTCTTAAATAAAGAGAAAATTTATTTATTGCATCATTTATCTTATCAAAAGGAATAGCAAAAATAATAACATATTCTTTATAGTTCATTTCCTTTTTTTTATTATTTATAATTTCATAAAATTTCTTAATATTATTATTATTCCACATAACATAATGTATCTTATGTTCAAAGAAATACTGTTCTTCAAAATTAGAAAAAATTAATTCATCATTTAAATTTTTATAAACTTTTGTATAAAAAAGTATATAATCAAAAAAATAAAATTTCTTTTCATCTTCATCCATATCATCTAAATCCTGCGACCAAGATATATCATCAATGACATTTTTGTGAATTAAAGGGATTAGTTTAATTGGGCAATTTATTATTCTACTATTAATGAGTAAACCTACATTTTTATTACTTGATATTAATTTAGTTAATTCTTTTATACTTTCTTGAAATTCTTTGGCATTTATTTTCTTTATTTTACTTAATAAAAATTCTTTTAAACTTTTTATTTCATCATATTGGTTTAGATTAATAATTGTTAAAAAGCTAATTATGTTATCTTTTTCATTTGAAACACATACAAACTTTCCAATATTTTGCTGATCGCAAATTATACTAATTAACTTTTCTGAAAATTTTATATCGTTATATAATTCTGTGTTTCTTAATAATATTCTTATATTATCTTTGTATGTATCAATTGGATCTATTAATTCAAAATCAACAACGATTTCATCATTATTTAGACTATTATCATAATTTTTTTTTTCTTTTTTGTTTACTTCATAATTATTTTTATTTATGTTATTTTTTTCAATTTCTTTTTTCTTCTTTATCTTTTTTTTTTTAATATTTTTTTTATCTTTATTTTTTGATTCTTTTATTACATTATTCTCTTTATTATGTTTTTCATTGTTTATGATTTTAGTACTTTTTCCTTTCTCATTTTTTATATATATTTTATCATTATTATTACTATTTTTATTTTCTTTTTTTACTTTTTTGTCTTTTGCACCATTTTTATCAAACTTTTTTATGTAATTATTTAATGTGTTTTCAATGTTTTTTTTTTTTTTATTTTTTCTTATTATATCCTTGTTAGATTTATTCACTTTCTCCTTTTTGTTATTTTTTGGTATTTTCTTCTCTATAAATTTATTTATTAATTTTCCAGGATTTTTATTTAATTTTTTTTTTTCTTTATTCTCATTTTGTTTTTCATTATGATCTTCAAACATGCTAATATTTTTTTTGTTATTTTTTGCCCCTAATTTTTTTTCTTTTTTTTTTTCTTCCTTTTCTTCATTATTGTTTGCACTTTTTTTTCCTTCATTATATTTGCTTTTTGCTTTATTTAATGTATCTATCACATATGAGTTATGTTTTAAATTATTAGATTTGCTTTTCTTTTTTTTTTCTGTTTTTAATAAAGATACGTTTTTTTTTTTTGTTATTATGTTCTTTGTTACTTTTTGATTCTTCATTTTATTAAAAATTTATTAGTAAATAATTTTTATTACATATGTTTTATAAATCAATTCATATATCGTATGTTAATGGATATTTGTTGCTAAGTTTTAAAACATTCGTTACATAAACTTGTATACATATATTTTTTAAATGCTTTATCAAATTTAAATAATTTCTTTTAATTTTTTTTATATGTATGTTTCCGCTAAGATTTTTTTTTTTATTTTTTTTTTTTGTAAGAAAAAAAAAAAACTAAACAAAAACAAGAAATTATAAACAAAGCAAATATTTTTTTTTAATATTGAAATTTTTTACACAATACTTAAAATTTGGTTTTGAAAATAATAAAAAATAAAATAAAAATAATTTTTTTTTTAAATAAAAGAAATATAAATATTTAATTGAAAAAATATAAATTATTTAAAAAAAAATATAAATTATTTAAAAAAAAATATAAATTATTTAAAAAAAAAATATAAATTATTTAAAAAAAAAATATAAATTATTTAAAAAAAAAATATAAATTATTTAAAAAAAAAATGTAAAAAAAAAAAATATACAAGAATATGAATAAAAAAAAAAAAAAAAAAAAAAAGCAAATTAATGAATAAAATAAAATCAAAAAGAAAAATATAAAGTTACAAAAAATTAAAAAAAATTAAGGACATGAAAAAAGAAATTCAAAGAATAAAATAAATATACAATGGAATATGAAAGAATATCCTCATTAATCGAAAAATTTAAAAATGATAAATATATATTAAAAGCATATAATAAAATATATGATTATAATAATTGTAAAATTTATAGAAATGTAAAAATAGAAGATATCGAAAACGAGAAATATAATGATGATTTAGAGTATAGTGTATTTAAAAACAAGTTCATTGAAAAAAAAGATAAAGATGAGAAAGATAAACTAAAACATATTATTGAAATTATTAATCAGACATTATATATTTATACAAATGAAACATTAAATAAATTTAGTGAAAATAGCAAAGAACTCTTGGATATATATAACCAAATAGATAATTGCAATAGTTTATGTTCCGATATAGATGTAATATTAAATAAGCATAAAAATGATATAAATTTTATTTCTAATGATATAAATAATATTCAAGAGCTAACTGAAAATATGAATGACAAATTAAATAATAGAAAACTAACACTAGAATTATTAAATACATATATTAAAATTATTTTGGTAACTCCTAAACTAGTATATGATATATGTAATGGAGAAATTAATGAAAATTTTATAAAAAATGTAAATATTTTAACAAAAAAAATAGAAAATTGCAAACATTGCTTATATGATTCGTATCCAAGTATTAAATTTTCTTACATAGAATTAGAAAAATTAAAAAATAAAGCCGTTGAGAGAATTTATATATTTTTTCTTTACAAAATTAATGATATAAAAAATAAAAAAATTAATATTCATTTAATTCAGCAAAACTTAATCAAGTTTCATGAATTGAATAGTTTTTTATATAATAATAACAGAAATGTATATAACTACTTGGTAAAGGAATATGTTAATGTTATGAATAGAACGTATCATAATTTATTTAAAAATTATATTGGAGACTTAGAAAAAAAAAAAATAGAATTTATCAATGTGTTAACTATAGGTTTCCTGAGTTATTATAAAAATGATAATAATGCAACTTTACTATCAGCAAAAAACAAAATGATGAATATGCTTGGTTTTAATTTAAATAATAATAATAAGAATGATAAAAAAGAAAATTTATTTTTATTAAATAATAGAAATAAGATATTAAATGATTTAGATTATCATTCCAATAATGATTCTGGCAAATCATCTTTACCTGTTATATTTACAACAGATAATTCTCAATATTATTTTGAAGAAATTTATAAATCTATTAATAAATTATTTCTAGATACAGGAACAGCAGAATATTTATTTATTTCAAATTTTTTTAAAAATTATGAAAATCAGGATTTTTTGTTTTTAGAAATATATTCCAAAACAATAACTTTATGCTTTGATTTTATTTATTATTATATGAATGACACTTTTGATTTCATTTCTCTTTTTTTCATTTATATAATTAATTTACAAAATGGATTTACAATTAGAAATAGAAATATATTTTCATTATATGAATTTATTGATAAAATTCAAAATTTGTTATGGAAAAAAATATATCTCATTATTGATCAGAATATTAAATCATTAAATTATAGAAATCATAATATGAATGATTTAACAAAGAATTCTAATAAAAAAACTATTTATAATTTTATATACACAAATAAAATTAATAATGAAAATAAAAATTATAACACAATTGTAAATTATGATACAAGTAATAATCCCAATTCGAATATTAGATTAAATTCTGATTTAGAAGAAAAAGAAAAAGATAATATGCAAACTTTTCAGGAAATTAATCATAATGAAATAACAAAAAATAATTTCACTAATTCATTAAATGATATAGAAAAAAATCAAATGAACAATTCTTCTACCTATATTAAAACTCAAACACATTACATTACTAAAAGATTTTCTGATTTTTATTCCTCATTTATTATAATGAGTGACTTATGCTTTAAGTATGAGAAATATTATGTTGAAAAATATTCTGAAAAAAAAGATGGTCATAATAATAAAATAGATGAAGATAATGAAAATTTATTAAATTTAGAAAAAAAAAAAAAGAAAAATTGTAACAAAATTTCTTTGAATATTCACGAAGATATTTCAAATAAAAATGATGATACTTCATCTTATCAGTGTGAAATGAATGAATTGAAATATGAAAAAAGCGATAATGAGAAGGGAAATAATGAAAAGGGTGATGATAATTTAGATAAAGTGAATGTAACAAACTTAAAAAAAAATAATGATATTGGAATTAGTTTAAATATTGATAATAATCCGAAAGATATTAGCGATCATATACCTATTGTTAATTATTCAAATACCAATATTGATAATTTATCTATTCCTAATCTTCCAAAGCTTAGCGATGATTTTATCAATGATAATAGCATAAATGTCGAATGTAATACAAAAATTTCTGATATCTCTAATAATGATAATAAAAAAAGTCTAATAACTGAAAATATTGTCAATGATTCACTTTTAAAAAAATCAAATGATCATAAAAATAATTCATATCTTTTAAAAGAATTGGACAAAAAAAATTCAGAAGTAACAAATTATGAAGTAAATGAAAACAAAACCGACGATTTTGAATCAAAATATAAGAATTTAGGTAATTTTGTATTAAAACTAGAAGAAGCTATTGTAGATGCATTGGTCAATTTAAGCAAAGAATTTTCATACACAAAAGATAAATTATTATTTTTAATTAATAATTATTACCACATTATATATGTTTTAAAAGAAAATGAAATAAATGAAGAAAAAATTATAAAATTTGAAAAGTTATTAGAAAAAGAAACATCATTATATATTGATCATCAGCTAAATGAGTATATTAAAGAAATAATAATCTTTGTAAATAAACATGAAAACATAATTAATAATTTAAAGGAGGAGGAAGATAATATAATATCGTATATTGATGTAAAATCAATGGAAAGTATAGCTGTTAATTTTAGTAAAGAATGGAAAAATTTACTTAAGGAAATAAAACAAAATGTTATAAATTCCTTCACAAATTTTGACAATTCTTTAAATATATTGAAATTGTTAAGCACAAAGGTTCTTTTATATTATACGAGATATTACCAGCTGATAAAGAAAGTTTTTTCTAATTCCCAAATACCAATTTATATTCAGAAATTACCATCTGTTGATATAGTTCTAACACAAATTAAAAAGAATTCCAAGAATTCAGATACCTAAATTTACTTAGTTATAAATATAAATGCTTTCAGAAAATTCACAAAAAATTTATCAAAAAAATGCTTTTAAAAAATATTATTACTTAGTATTATATAAACTTTTATTATTAAACATAATAAAAGTATAATTTTGTTTTAAAGAGTTTGTTACTATTAAATTAGAAATAAAATGAAATAAATTAATTTATTTGTTTTCAGAACAATTAATATATTATGATTAATTATATTATTTTTTTTTTTTTTTTTTTGTTCCATTTAAACTAATTTAATATTCTACATATAAAAACTATCCTAAATTTTAATGCATAGTTCATAATTTTTATATTATTTTTTTTTTCCATTTTTCATTATTGATGTATTACTTTAACTTTTTTAGGACTTTTTTTCCCCCATGTAACAATGAATTAAATTAAACAATAATTAATAAAATATTAAAGTTTATGAAAAATTTAATAGGAAAATTAAAAAAAAGAAAAAAGAAGAAAAGGAAAAAAAAAAAAAAATTACACAAAAAAATAATGATAATTATATATTAAATAAAAAAAAAAAAAAAAAAATTAAATAGAATATGAAAAACTACAAATTGTAAAATGTAAAAATCAATATTATTAGAAATCTATATAACTGTATGTAAAAATATATATATGTAAATATGTTCATATACTTGTGACAATGAATTATTGTTACATAAAAACAATTAAAGAATTTTATTTATTGAGATCATATGATTATATATATATTTCATATTTTTTATTGTCTTTTATATTCTTATTATTAATTTTATTACTATTATTAAAATTACTACTATAGCAACCTCTATACCTATTCTGATTATTATTATTTATATATTAAATCTTTTACTTTATTTATTATCATTTATTTATCTATCATTTCCCATTTTTTTATATTTTGTTTCTGTTTTTAATTTATATAAGAATATATATATACATATGAATATATATTTATTAATAAATTTATAGTTATTTAATAATATTTTTTACTTTTTTTTTTTTTTTTTTTTTTTAATTTATATATATATATATATATAAATATATATATATGTATATATTTATAATTTATAATTTTATAATTATTATATGACATTTTTTATTTTTGAATAGCTAAATTAGCATTTTTTGCATGAGGGGATATGCTCAGCTGATGCTTCAATATCAATTTCTCCATTGGCTGTTACAACAGCTGGACCATAATAGGCCATAGCATTTCTCGATTTATAGTATTCATTTCTCATAGCACTTTGAGTTAATTTTACATCATATCTATGACTTATTGGTTCAAATAAGAATCCCCATACAACACTGAAAAATAAACTTATGCCTAAAAATAAGCAGTAAAACCAATCTAAAGATTCAAAAGATGGGGTATTAAACATTGTTAATCCCAGTACTTCTAAAAAGGAGGTAGCCAAAAAGCTCATTCCACATAACCAACCCCAAGCTTCTCCTGCACCTTCTGAATGATATACCTCCAAGAAAAAACATCCAGATCCATATAAAAATAAACAAAAAGCATCAATAACTCTTGAACTAAAATATAAAATCCAAGAGGAACCAGCACCAATTTTTTCTTCCATCCAAGGATCATCAAAATAGTAAGAAGATGCCATTAAACATATTAAAGATAAACTCCATGATACAGTTCCTAAAAAGTAAATACATAAATAAATAAATATTATTCAAATATACATTTTATATATACATATATGTATACCAATATATATATGTCAATATACGCACACACACATTTATATATATATATATATATATATATATATATATATATATATATATACATGTACTTTTTTAATTAATATAAATACCCATTGATGTAGCTTGTAATAAAAATTTGGTTCCTGCTCTATATCCTCTTGATTGTTTGATACTAAGAAAAATAATAATAAATTTTCGTTTTATAATAATAAATATGTCAGAAAAAAAGAACAAATTTTTTCAATTATATTTTTCTATTTAAATAAATATAAATGTGTGAACAAAAAAAAAAAAAAAATAGATATCTATTTTATACCTGCTATCATCTTCTGTTAGTTGCAAAAAGGACATGATGAGAAGAGTTCCTAATAAAAATCCTCCTACACTAAAAAGTACTAACGGTATTGGTGCGTCACCAACACTTCCTGGTAATGCTCTTAAAAACTTTAAAATACCAAATGGATTATTTCCTATTAATGATATAGAACAAACTAACAATAGATATGAAATAAATTGAATAAGAAAACCAACACGTAAATTGAAATTCATAAAGAAGTCCCAAAAAGGTTCAAATTGGGGTCCACGGCCTTCTGGGGCTTCTCCAGGACGAACGACATATGTAAAAAACATTTTTCACAAAATTACTTTTAAAATTATTTAGTCAAATTTTTCTTTCAACAATTAAAAAAATGTAAGAAAAATAATAAAGGAAAATATTAGGGATAAAAAAAAAAAAAGGAAATATATGATAACAAAAAAAAAAAAAAAAATAAAAATAAAAATATATAATAAATAAATTAAATCATTGAATTTCTTTTTATTCGGACAAAATTTTAATAAATATACACATACATATCAATATATGGATTTTTTATATAATATATATATATATATGATCCAATTAATTCACTTTTTTTTTTTTTTTTTTTGCTTTTTTTTTTTATTTAAAATAAAATTAATAAAAATTATATATAAATATAACTCTATCTTTTATTATATATTTAATTTTTTTCCTATATTGTTTTTCTAATAACCTAAATAAGTGTATTATTTTTTACAAACACAATAACATAAAATAATATAATTAAAATATTGTTGGATACATATATCTATAAGAAATTTATCTTATATGTACACACAGTAGCGATAGTTTTGTGAAATTTTTTTTTAATTTTTTGTTCATTATTTTTTTGTTCTTAAAATTTTTTTTTGTACTTTTTTTTTTACGTTTTAAAAAAAAAAAAAATTTGAATGCAATAGAAAAAGAACTAAAAAAGTTGACCTAAATTTATTTATAATAAAAATTATTCTTCATATGTATATATATACATGTGAGTATTTATCTATATATAATACTTTACAAATATTTATAGAAAATGATAAGCGTGTTTTTTTAATTTATGTCACTCTTATTTTTATGTAATAATAATTTTTTTTTTCTATTAGGGATATGCATAATTGGTGCGATATACATATATGTTTATTAAAAAAAAAAAAAAATGATATATTTCGATAATGCTAAATAATTACATTCAATAAAACTTTTATTTTAAAAATTTTACTATTTTTAATTATTTGTATATATAGAAAAATATTTCAATTATTACCTTTTTATTTTAATTTTTTTTTTTTATTTAATTAATTTATTTATTTAACATGTAAAGAATTCAAAAATATAAATTTCGTTAAAAGAAATCTATGTGTATATTTGTGTGTGCATTATTACATCTTTGTAAATGAAAGTAAATTTTTATGTGTGTAATTATTAGAATCTATTACGCTATTTACGTGTATTTTATTTTGTTTTACTTTATTTCATTTTATTTATTTTAAGGGGATTTATTGATGCATTTATGTTTTTTTTTTTTCCCTCTTTAAAATTGTATTATGTATTTAATAAAACACATATAGGTACGTAAACATAACATTTTCCTAAAGCTATGTAAATAATAGGAAAATGGTAGTAATGTTGTTTTCTCTGTAAAGGAAAAAAAAAAAAAATAGATAATAAAACAATTTCATAATTATATTATTATATTTTTAAAATAAATAATGTACAAAGGGAAAAAAAATTATTTGAATTTGAAGTTCTATTATTCTTATTTAATCAAAGAAAAAAAAATGAAAAAAATGAAAATTATTAATTTAAAAATGTGCTTTTTAATACAATAAAAAAAATTTAATAATTTTTTCCTAGATTAAATGATTCATGCTTCTATTTTTTGGAATAATTTTTTGGAATATTTTCCATGATTGAGTAGACAGTCTTTTTTTTATATATAAACTAAATGTAGTTGTATTTTTTTTAATATATTGCTCTTATAGTTAATTAAAAAAAAAAAAAAGTATCATTTTAAGGTTTTTTTAAACTGTATGAATAAATTTTTTTTTTTCTCGTGGATACATAACTGTCATCAGCTAAAATAGAAAATTTTTAAAAATTGAATTTTTAGAAGATAAACATATGAACAAAATATTATGTAGTAAAACGTATTTACATCAAATACTAAATTTTACATTCTTTTACAGAAAATTAAGGTTTTTTTAAAATGAAACAAATTTAAACTTAAAAAAAAAAAAATATAATAACAAAAAATAAATATTCATAAACAAAATAGAATACATTAAAGAATTAGCTAAAAAAAAGGAAAAAGAAGAAATGAAATAATTAATATCTATTTAAAAACAAAAAAAGAAATTTAATATACTTATACATTCGTTTTTTTTTTTTTTTATTGTAAGAATTCCTAAAAGAGGAATATTAAAAATATTCTTTGTTGAATAATTTATAAATATATATATCTATTTTTTCTTATAGTAATGGTATAAAATTATTTTTAGGATAAAATTATATATATATTCATATAAGTATTTATGTATACATTATATAACGATAGAAGAAAAAAAAAAAAAAAAGATATTTTTTTTTGGTTTAAATTTTGGGAAAATTTTTTAATGGACTGTTTTATGTTTTAGGAAAGTTTACTGGTGGCATATTTTGATTTCTTAAATTTTGTACCTGTTCTAATATCTCTTGTAATTTTTCTTTTGGCGTATTTTTAATGATAGCTAATTGCTTTTGTTTTTGTCTAATTTTATCTCTAACAAATCTTAATCTGTCTTCTGAATTTTGAAGCATTAAAGCATCATATCTATCAACAATCATTAAATGAAAATCGAAAGCAGCAAAAGATACAATTTGAATAAAAGCTTGTCTTTGCTCTATATCTGATGGATCAATTTGGAATTTTTCCAATTTTGCATCAACAGATTCTTTTAAATCATTTCTTAATTTTATGTTCATTGATGCAAATGATTGGTCTAATTGCTCCATTAATTGTGATTCCATCAATGTACACTGAGAATGAATCCTGATAACTTCATCAACAATCTTTAAACTATCTTCACCATCCATTAATCCTTTTTTATCTTCAATTGGTGATATTTTTCCTAAAATGCATGGTTCTTGACTTATTATTTCATCTATTATTATACGTCCTCTTACTAATCCTTTAACAGCTAAATTATTTCCCACTTTAGTTACATCTTTTATTTCTGCATAAATAGCTAATGGAGCTAGCACACCAGTTTTATGATTAAAAAAACACATACCAAATATTTTCTTTTTCTCTCCATTTATACTAACTTCTCTTGTCATACTTTTAAATATTTCTTCGACATTTTCTCCATTAAATTGCATATAATCTTCAAAACCTATTTGGAGGGGTGAGGGCTCATTAGACATTTCTTCTAATAAAATTGGAAAAAAACCTAAAGTATTATTTTCATCGAATTCGTTTATCCATTCATTTAATCTTCCCTTTACATTTCGAGGAACATCATCAATTACTGGCTTGTCAGTTAAATTAATTTTATAATTTTCTGCATATAACTTATTAATATTCTTATGAAAGTTTGCTTGTTTGTTTTTTTTCAATTTGGGATTATATCCTATATAAAGTAAGTTGCTTCTTTTTATTGAAATTCCATTTTTTTCATTATATATGTAATTTCCTCTGTTATTATTCTTAAATATATTTACTCTATTTTTTTTTGGTATACTATTTTCATATATTAAAGTATTTTTTTCATTTATAATTAATTTATTGCTTATATGGATACCCTCAATAATAAAAGTAAAAAGATATAAAAAAAACAAAATCCTATTTTTCATAGCGTAAAAAAATTTATATATATATATATATATATATATATATATATATATAATATTTATAATAAAAGATATCAAAATATATATGAAATATTTTTTTACTTTATAACACTATTTTAATTACAAGTATATTAATGTTATCATTTTACTTACTATTTATTTTTTTTTCTTATTTTTTTAAAATATTTTAATAGTTTTTATATAAATTGTTAAAAATAATTACTCTATTAAAAAGTATTATATAGTTTAAAAATAATATTCTTATAAAAAATGTTTAAAAAATTATTCTTTTTTATTAATGTACATATAAATATTTTTATTTAATCTTTATAATTATTAAAAAGTAAAAGGAAAAAAAATATTTATATTCTACAAAGAAAATATTTTTAAATTTATACGAATATATATATTAATAGTACATTACATTTTTGTTTATCTTTATTAAAAAAAGGTTTAGTTTAATATTAAAAATGGATTATATTATTTTATGTATTATATACCCTTTATATTACAAAATTTTAAAAGTTCAAAAAATAAAAAAAAGATTCAATGAAACTCGAACAGAAAAAATATTAGATACAAGTATATATATTTGTAAATAAGCAAATATATGGATGATACTAAAAATAATATCATCATTTAAAATATTATTTAAATTTTTTTAAAAAATAAAATATATATAAATTTAATAAATATTAAAAAAGAAAATTAGTAATTTATAGAATAATGAAAAGGAGTATTTGAACAAAAAAAGGTATTAACTTAAAACAAATAAATAAAAAAAAAAATATTTCCTTAAATATTTTTTATTTGTATATCTAAAATGTTTATATGAAAAAAAAAAAAAGGAATAAAAAAAAAAAAACGTTATATATATAGGAGAATACATAAAGTAGTAACAGCAAAATAATAATAAAAGAAATGTCACAATGATGATAAGATAATATTAAAATAATTTTTGTTATTTTTTATAATGACATATATATATATATATTTTTTTTTTTTATGCATCTAGGTATTACTGTAAATAAATATATAATAAAAATAAAATATTCATTATAATTTTTTATTTTATCTTATTTTCTTTAATATTTAAATAAATATTTATTATTAGCTTTTTTTTTTTTTCTTTTGCTTTTGATTAGTTCAATTTCTCTCTCATTTCTATTGTTGTTTCATTTTCACTTGGTAAAGGTAAATAGTGTACATAATATAATTTTTTGAGATAAAGTATAATAGAAAGAATTAGTAGTGATGCAAATAGGATACATATACTATATAAATTAAAAAAAGATATTTTTAAATATATATTTTCTTTTTTATTATATTCATTATAAGTCTTTGGTCTTGTATTAATTGGATTAGATGGGCAGTTAGAATCAACAAAACCAATTTTGTGATTCTCGATATCAAAAATAACTTGCTTGTTTTTAAAAAAAGTTAAACCAAATATTGCTTTATTATTTACTTGTTTTTCTATCCCTTTACACCAAAATGATTCTTTTTTATATAAATATGATTCTGGTTTCCATTGGATTTTATAATTATCTGACAATATTATATAAATATCTGGTAGGTATTCTTTATACTTCCAGCATTGAACATCATCAATTATTTTGACACATATATTTTGATTTTCAATTATATTTTTTAATGATGAATTAAAATCATCAAAAAAAAGAAGAGGGTTAATAAAAGAGTCATTAGTTATTCTTAACCTTTTATTTACATCAAGTATATTATTCATATTATGTATACATAAAATATCTAAAAAGAAATTTAATTTATTATAAAGATTTTCAGGTATATGTGAAAACGTGCTACCAGAATCGATCAATACATCAAATCCGTTGCTATCCAAAAAATCAGTACCGTATAACTGAAATCCTTTTACCTTTACATAGTAATAATATTTGTTTGTAATATTAGCCCATATTATGTCATTTATCCTTTCATTTTCATTCCTCTCATCACTTGATTTTTCATTATATGTACCTCTTATTTGATTTTCCTTTTTATCTTTTCCATTGTCTTTTTTTTTTTTTATGATATAATCATCTTCATATCCTCCTATAATTAGTTCTCCACCATTTTCTGATATACATATGGAAAACTGTTTGTTTAAATTTGATGAACTCTCGAATAATAAATCAATAAATGTAGGAACGTAATTTGGTTTAGTTAAGCTAAATCCTAAAACTCCTGTTGCCTGCTGATTCAGAAATAAACTTTCTTCATGCATATGGCACCCCATTAATTTTGTAAAAGATATTTTATTATTATTATTTGTATTTAAGCTGACTTTATCAGAAAAATAAAATCCTGAAATTTGGGATCCTTCAAAATAAGATTGAAGGTATTCACATTTTCCTTTTATACATTTTAAATTAAATGGACACTCTGTTTTATCACAATATAAAATCGAAGAAGTTTTAGAATAATTTAAATTATACGGGTTTTCCATATGTATACCACATTCATTACAACCTGAACATGGGAAGCTTAATGAAGATGATCCCGTATCTAATATTACAGAAATCCTTTGTTCAGGTTTACCTATGTCTACATCTAAAAAATAATAAGCATATTCATCTATATCACCATATAATTTATACTTATATATTTTTTCATTTTTTTTAAATTTATCATCTTTGTTTATTATATCTATTATTGTATAATCTATTAGAAATGAGATAAAAAGAAAGAAAAAAAAAAAGGGTAATTTATTCTTTAAAAGAGGTAGATTCATTTTTATTTCTAATCCTTCAGTTAATTTTTTATTTCAGGGTAAATTCCTACACTATTTTTAATGAGCATATAAATTAAAAAATAAAAAATTATTCTTAGTGTTAAAGAGTATTTACTAATAAAGTGGAAATAATTTATAAGTATAATGTATATCAAGAAAAAAAAGAATACTATTCCTCTTAATATAATAAAAGTAACATTTTTGTTAATATAATAATAAAAATATTAATAATATACAATTTTCTATGAATATAGCTTTTAGATTTTTAAAATATATTAATTTTCCTGCTATAAGCCTTTATTAACAAAAAAAAAAAATAAAATAAAATAAAATTTATATATAGAACAAAAAATCTTTATACTAAAATATATAGTAAATGCTTTGATACAATTAAATAGATAAAGAATATGAGTAAATAAATTATTTATAATAATATTAAAAAAAAAAAAAAATTATCTAAGTTTTAAATAAAATAAATAAAAGATACATACGTAAATTCCACTAAAATTATTTTATAAAAGATATCTAGTATAAAAATTAATTCCATTGAAATAAATTAAAAAAAAAAAAAATATATATATATATATATATGTGTGTGTATAACTAAAGATTAATCATTTTATTAATATAAAAAAGCAACGGATGAGTATTGCAAAGGTTATTTATATTTATTTCAACTCATTGCATTATATTTTATATAACTATGTGATTTATTTTTCATGATATTGTATGCATTTCTTTTTTTCTATTTCATATCATTTTTATATATTTGATCTCGTTTTGTTCTACTTCATTTTACTTCATCTCTTTTTATTTTGTTATATTTTAATCTATTAAATTTCATTTCATTTTATTTTTTTAATTTTTTTTAATAATTATTTTAGAAAATGGAAATTTAAAAATGGACAAACACAAAATAAAATAAAATAAAAAATTCAAGAGTTTATATGTATAGAATTTTTTCTATATCATAATATTGTTACATATTCCTTTTTGTAAAACTTAATTATTAGTCATGATTTTATTGTTCAGTAGAAAAAAAAAAATTGAAAAATACAAATAATTTAACAATGAAAAAAAAAATTTTTTTTTTTTTTTATAACACCATATAAAATTTAAAAAATAATTTATTCTAAACATTACTACGGTATGATTTCTACCCCTTTTCCTTATTTTATAACTTTTTAATTCTTTAATACACTTAAAAAATATCCATTATATAATAATATAAAAATTCTATTAAAAAATAAATGGCATATTTATGAATAGTATTTATTAAAGAGCTATTAACATAAAAAAAAAAAATTTTAAAATAAAAAAACACTAAAAATGTTAAAAACGAAATGTATAAAATTATTATAAAGTGAAAAAAAAAAAATTAACAATAATATATTATATACTTACATAATTTGATAATAAAAAAAAAATTTATATATATATAATATTTAAAAAGATAAGTAGTTATTTGATAAATATATTTTTAGTAGTAATGAAATATTTTTATTTTTCATTCTATTATTAAAACCCCTCCACCCACTTTTTAAAAAAAAAAAAATTTTTTTATTTGCAAATATTCTGATTGAAAAAAAAAAAAATATTTCAACGTAATATTATTCTACCTAAATTTTTACATAATTTTCAAGAAAATAATATGTAAAAAAAAAAAAAAAATGATATGAACTATATAAAAATTTTGATATTACTTCTTAACTCACTGTTTAATTTTTGAAAAAAAAAAAAAAATATGTATTATATATATATGTATATATATATATAAAAATATTTTGGTGTATTTCAAAATACATGAAACAATAAAATTTCAAAAAATAATTACATATATACATATATATATATATATATATATATATGTTTGCATATATATTAATATTAAACAAATTATTATTATTATTTTTTCATTTTTTTATAAAAAATTATTTTTATTTGAAAATTTTTAAAAATTTGATTAATAATAAGAAATTTGATATATTCTTTAAAACTTTATTTCACAATTAAATCATCAAAATGGTAGAAGCATCTAATGATAAAAGTAAAAAAAAAAAAAAAAAGAATTCAAAATAATAAAATGAAATTAAGAAATTCTGTGATAAAAATAAATTTTTATGAAAAAATTTAGAGTTAATTTATATAAAAATAAGTTTGTAGCAAATTATATTCATAATAATTTTGTATAATATATATATAAAATATATTTGCCATTTAATATACATATATATATATAAATATAACTTTAAAAAATTTAAATTTTTGTAATTATAGAAAATGCTGTAGAGAAAAAAAAAGCTGAAGATAAGAATAAGAAAAATATTAAAAGTAATAAAAATAAAACAAAGGTTGCAAATAACAATGAGAAAGTTGTGAAAAAGAATGAGAAGAAGAAAGTAAACGAAAAACAGAAATCTAATGAGAAAAAATTGAAAGTTAAGAAAACTTTAGATAAAAATAATGATGACAAAAAAAAGATAAAAAAAGTTAAATTTGTTGGAAAAAATCAAAAAAAAAAAAAAATTAGAACATCCATTCGTTTTAAAAGGTATAATTTTTAAGAATACAGGAATTGTGTTATTATTTTAGTGAAATATATAATACATATTATTTTATAAAAACATCTTTTATATTGTTGAAACAAAAATTATTATATATTTATTTATTTATTTTTTTTGTTATACAGACCCAAAACATTAAAACTTCCAAGAAATCCCAAGTGCCCAAGAATAGTTAGATCATGCTTTAGAAAATCATTAGATAAATATGGAATAATAAAACACCCATTAACTTCTGAAAAGGCAATGAAAAAAATAGAAGAAATAAATACGTTAGTTTTTATTTGTGATAAAAGAGCTGACAAGAGAAAAATAAAGAAAGCAGTAAAGAATTTATTTGGTATTACATGTGATAAAGTTAACGTCCTTAATAGGTATAGCATTATAAAAAAAAAATAAAATGAAAATAAAATATCATATTTTAATAAATAAAATAATAAACATATATCGAATAAAAACATAGATAATCCGTAAAAAATAATATAAAAAACATATATATATTTATATCTAAATTTGTATATTTTTTTTATAGATTAAATGGTGATAAAAAGGCATATGTTCGCTTATCTCCTGAGCATGATGCATTAGAAGTAGCAAATAAGATCGGAATTTTATAAAAAAAAAAAAATATTTCTACATTTTTTTTTTTTTTTAATTATTTATATTTTATTATATATTAATTATTTTAAGTATACTCTTTTTTTAAAAATTGAAATTAAATTGATAAATTTTCATAATGTTGAAATAATTAAAATTTTAATAATACCAATTAGAATCTACTTATTTTCCTTTTTTTTTTTTTAAATAAAATAGTAAAAAAGACACATTTATAATCTTTTTTAAAAAAAAAAAAAAAAAAAGATAGTAATTTTTTAAAAAGAGAAAATAGAAAAAGCTTAAAGAAACAGTTTTTTTCATTTATCTCATACAATTACTTTTTTTAATATTTCATATTCACATGATTTTGAGCCATCTGATATGAAATTATCTGGTGAGTTTTCATCCATTTCAAAACAACATTTATTCTTATAAAATGACATTGCTTTTATGTTTTTTTTTAAGACAGTACATAATATTTTTTTTAGCTTTACACTCTTGCATAAGTTTTCTAACATACTTATTAAATGCTTACCTAATCCTAATTTTGTATAATTAGGAATTACTTGAATTTCAAAAAGATAACAAATTATATTTTTTTGATTTGGATTATAATCGGGTATTAATCTATAGTGTACAAAGCAAACTAATTTATAATTATATAGATAATTATCAATTTTTTTTTTATCATTACTTTTTATTATATCCAAAAAATTATATTCTTCTTCATTTTTAATTTTATTATTATTTTTTAAAAAACCTAATATTAATTTGCATTTATCATTTTTTAGTTCTTCCATTTTTATTTTATCTGACCATCCTTTATTTAAAAAATTGGTTTCATTATACAAATTTTTCATATTATTCTTTGTGATATCAAGTATTATATTAAAAAGCTTTGTACTTATATTATGTTTCTTTAATTCATATGCATTAATTGATTCAAAAAAAATAAAATGACTACTATTGCTACTAGTATTGTCCTTATTTTCTAAAAAATATTTTTTATATTTAATATCTATAAAATCAAATATATTATCATTATTTTTACAATTTCTAATTATTTTAACTTTATCCTTTTCTTCATACATACTTTTAATATTTTTATCAATTTCATTATTTTTTTCATTTTTGTCAATATTTTTATTTCTGTTTTTTATATAAATTTTTAGAACTTTATTATTTTTTTTATGTCCATTTTTATTTATGCTATTACTTTCTTTTTTTCTTTTTTTAATTATTCTTTTATTTATATGTAACTCCTTCATATTTATCCAAGCAAATTAAATTTATTATAAAAGTTTATTTTAATAAAACTGAGTTTTTTTTTATTAAAATATATATATTATATATATAGTGTTCTGTGAATAAAATTTACTAGAGAAAAAAAATGATATGTGCTTAAAAAAAAAAAAAAAAGACATACAAATGATTATATTCAAAATTCAAAAAAAAAAAAAAATTGAAGATAGTTATTATAGTGCTAATATAAATAACATGAATTATTACTTTACAAAATACTAATAAAGTTTGAATAACTCTTATTTTTTGTTGTATTTCTATATAAAAAAAAAAAAATTAAAATATATATAAGTATAAACATGACAAGAACATAATAATATAATACTTTTAGAATACACCTTTCATAATACAAAATAAATATATAAAGAAAAAATTATAATCTTAATAAATTATCAGTGAAATTTTAATAGATATTTTCAGTAAATAATTTAAATCTAATAGTTATTTTTAGTAAATAATAGAAATTTGCAGTCGTTTTTTTTTTTTTTTTAAATAATTTCATACATCTATCCCTTTTAATTATTTTTTACAATTACTTAATAAACTTTAAACATAAAAAAAAAAAACTTTTCCCTATTTCATTTGCAAACTTTTAATATATTATTCGAACATTTTTATATATTTTTTTATTATTAAAAGATTAAAAAATTTTTTATTTCCGCAAACCCCATAAAAAAATTATACATTAAAAAACTGAAAGAAAATAAAAAGACTTAATTTTTAAATTTTATTAATTGTTAAAATAGTAAGTACTTACAAAAATATTTATGTTATTCATTTTTAAA
Source organism: Plasmodium relictum (assembly GCF_900005765.1). Classification (NCBI taxonomy): domain Eukaryota; phylum Apicomplexa; class Aconoidasida; order Haemosporida; family Plasmodiidae; genus Plasmodium; species Plasmodium relictum. The sequence goes on from NC_041690.1 coordinate 196,586, forward strand.
AAGTAATAGAACTTAAATATAAAAAAAATTAGTCAATTAAAAATAAAAAAAAGAAAAATAGAAATAGTAACAATAATAACAGTTTTTTCTGATATTTTTTTTTTTTTTTTTTTTTAATATAAATTTACACATTTTTATGTTAAAAAATATATATACTACAAAATGATGTAAATATAATATTAAATTATGATGCTAGGATATAATATGACAGATATTAAAAAATTAAAATTAAATTAAGTTTTATTAAAAAGAATAAAAAAAAGTTTAGATATTTTGTAAATTTTTTTTTTTTCAAAATATAATATCTCTAAAAATAATATATAAATATGTATATATTTTTATAAATTAGCTTAAAAAAAAAAAAGTAAAAGTATATTATTTATAACTCATGCTTATCAGATATATATTTTTTATTTTCTTTTTAATACTTATTGTAAGTTATTTTTTCCTTGAATAAAAAAGAGAAAAAAATAGTAAATTGAAAAATTTTCTAAAATGTCTCAAAATAAAGGATCCAATGCATTAATTCAACAGCTACTTAAAGCAGAAGAAGAAGCAGATTTAGTAATTAAAAAAGCAAAAGATGGTAATAATATTTTAAATATATATTATTTTTGATAATTTTCATTAATTTCTAAAAAAAAGAGAAATAAAAAAAAAATTACGTCTTTATTAAAATTGTATGAAAATGTGTTTTATAATTTTTGTTTTCTTCTTTATATTTGTAATAAAATTAAAATTTCTTTTTTAATTTCCCATTGTTATATATCAGTTAGAGCAAAAATGCTAAAAGAGGCTGAAACAACAGCAACAGAAGAGCTGAAAATATTTAGAGCAAAAGAAAAAGAGCGCTTAAATAAAGGGCACAAAGAAGTAATCTAAAAAAATTAAGAAAAATAAATAAATAATAAATACATACTTTTTTTACAAATACTTTCATTTTTTTAATTTTTAGAAATCTAGTGCTGAAGATGAAGTCGTAACGAAAATAGAACAAAGCACTAAAGAAGAAATAAAAAAATATAAAGAGTTATTTAAAAAAAATAAAGATCAAGTAGCTCAATTTGTATTTGATAAAGTTTTTACAGTTGATTTAACTGTACCTGATTGTACACAAAAGTCTTTTTTTTATAAACAGAATATTTGAATTTTATTATTTTTTTTATTTTTTATTTTATTTTTTTTTAAGCATTTAAAATATATAAAAACATATAATTTAATGAAAATTACTATAAAATAGCAGCATATCGTTCATTTGGTATTATTATTTATTTTATTATATATATATTCTTTTTCTTTTTCTTTTTAAACTTAGTTAAAAAAAAAGAAAAAAAGATAATATAGTCATATAAGCATTTGCATTTACATTATTAAACATCATTTTAAAATTTTTTATGTTTTTTTGTTATTTTTTTTTATATGCTTCTATTAAAATTATTTTCCCTTTTTTGTTATTCATTCAAGGAATTGAAAAAAAAAATATTAATAATAAAGATTAATATAAAATATGATAAAATGAGATATAATAGAATCTCATAGAATGCAATAGATACAAATATAACTTAAATATAGATTATTATAAGATATATTTTTTTTAAGGTTATATTTTATTTTATAGACTTTTAAGTCAGTCTTCAATGATTTTTCATAAACAAATATACTGATTAGTATTAATAAAAATGTAAATAAATAAAATATTTATATTTACTTTTAAAATTTTTTCTTTTTATATTTAAGAGAATAAAGAATTATAAAAAAAATGCAGTTGCATCAATTTTTATATTTTTTATGATACTAGTAAATTTTAGGGATGAAAGAGGTTTATGCATATAATTCAGTTTTCATTGTAAAAATGTAAATTGTAAAAACAGTAAAATTATTTTTAATTTTTTTTTTGGGTTTTAACATTATTAAATGGAAATAAAACCTTTTTTTTTTTTTTTTAATTTTATACTTTTCACAAAAATTTATTTAACTAGAAAAAAACATAAAATATATATATGCACTCATATGAACTTCGTATGCATTAAATATATATACAACAATGCTTCATTTATTTTATTTTTTTTTTTAATATTTTTATAAAAATATTAAAAAAAAATTTTATAAATAAATGGTCATATAATGAAAAAAAAAAAAAAAAACACAAAAAAAAAAAATTAAACCTATCAAAAGTTGATATTAAGGAAGTAAAAAAAAAATAAATAAAAATAAAATAAAATAAAATAAATAAGGATAAAAAAAAAAAAGAATTAATTAAAATTTTGTGAAATATATACTGAAGTCATTTAATTTTTTAATCCTCTTCTTTTGAAGCTTTGTAATTAATATATAAAAATGAAAACAATAGTATCAACACAAAAAGTCGCTATTCCTGATGGAGGTAAAGAAATATATAAAAAAAAAAAAAGGAAATTATAAAAATATATATATAGATAATATAAACATATTGAGAGCATATTCACAAATAATTAAAAATAAAATAATGAAGCATAATAATAAAAAAATGTATATAAAGATTAAAATGAAAAATTTATTAATCTAATATTTAAAAAAATACGAAATAAAAGCAAAAAATTATAGAAAATAATATATTTAATAAATTCAAATAGTAATAACCATATTAATAGTAAAGTCATGAACATTAAAAATATATACAAAAATGATAAAAATAATAATAATGGAAAATTATTTTATAATAAGAAATATAATAATGAAAATAACTAAATGATAAAGAAAATATGAAAACATTATAACATTTATGAATAATACTTCATACATATGCATGTATATATATATAGTTATAGAACCGTAATAATAATAATAATAATAATAATATTTTTTTTTTTTTTTTAGTTAAGGTAGCAATAAATTCAAGAAAAGTAACAGTATCAGGTAAATATGGGACATTAAGAAGAAGTTTCAGGCATCTTCCAATTGATATTCGTTTGAATAAATTAAAAAAATACATAAAAGTAGTTATGTGGTTTGGTATACCAGATAGTTTAGCTTGTATTAGAACAGTTTGTACTCATTTAAAAAATATGTTTACAGGTGTAACTAAGAAATTTTTATATAAAATGAGATTAGTTCATGCCCATTTTCCAATAAATTCTAATATTGTTGATGATAATAAAAGAATTGAAATAAGAAATTATTTGGGAGAAAAAAGTGTCAGATCTGTTAAAGCATTACCAGGTGTTCTTATAGAAAAATCACCAAATGTAAAAGATGAAATATATGTTAGTGGTGCTAATATTGAAAATGTTTCATTAACAGCAGCCTTAATACACCAATCCACTTTATGTAGAAATAAGGATATTCGTAAATTTCTTGATGGTATATATGTATCAGAAGTTACTACTGTCGAAAAAGATGAATAATTTTTTTTTTTTTCTTACATATATAGATATAATTATATGTATTAATTTTTATATTTTTTATTTATAATTAAACAATAAAAAGAAAAATTTATAATATTTTATTTTAAAAATTATATTCCTTATTAAAAAAAAAAAAAAAAACAAAAAAATTTTAATTCTTAAAATGTAGCAAATGATAATTATATTTAGCCGAATTTTTTTAAAAGAATTTATATGATAAATATTTAAAATAATGTATATATAAAAAGGTTTATAACTTATGTAAGAAGGGTAATAAAAGGAGAAAAGTAGTATATTGTTTTCGATGTGCAAATACAATAACATATTCGAATTAATAATTCCATTGTTGTAATAAAAAAAATATTTACTATTTATCATTTAAATAAGTTTAGTAATTTCTATTGATTTTTTTAATAGAGCAAAAATATATTCATATGTAAAATTTTTAAATCTCATTCATTAGTCTGAAAAAAAAAATGCGTTTCCTTCTTATTTAAATGATTTCAAATATTTCTTTTTTTTAGTATATTTTTTATATAAATAAATGCTATTAAATTTTTAATTTCTTAATTTTTTTTTTTTTCCTTCTTTTAATTTTTAACTTTTTTATTGTTCTATAATATGCAACTTTCAATATAAATTTTACTTTTCTTGGGTTATGAATATATGTATGAATACACGTATAAATATATATGGTAAATTCTTTTAATTCTAAGAAAATTTATATAACTAGTTTATAAGAAAACAATAATTCATAAGAAAGTATAAAACAAAAAAAAAATATATTTATTTCTTATATACTACTTAATTAGAATATTTCTTAATAATGATTTATAAAGTTTATATAGAAAAAAATTGCAATGAATACATGATTTTGATATGTTTCATATTATAAATTGACATAACACAATATCCTAATAAATACTATGTTTTTAGGATATCAAAAGAAAAAAAAATAAATATATTAAAAAAAAATATAAGAAAACGATACATATAAATGAAACATTTATTTATATACATATTTTATTTACGATTACTCATATTTTTTATTATACACAATTTTAGTATATATATAAAAAAATTAATTTCCAAACATTATATATATTTTATTATAAATAAAATAATGAATTTATTTTTTATTTTTATAACTGTTATATCTCCTATATTATGCTTAGATATTAAAAAGAACAATTTTTTTTATTTGTTTCCTTCATCGAAAAATTACAACAAAAATATATATTTTAAAAAATATGATAAAATAGTAAATAAAAATGATAACAAAATATATTTAAGTGATGAAATAAAAAATAACTTAACGGGGGAATATATTTCGTCTAAATTGTCATATTCTAATTATAAAACTATTGATATAGAAGATATAAAAAATACTCTTCCACACAGATATCCTTTTCTTTTAGTTGATAAAGTAATACATATAGAACCAAGCAAAAAAATAATTGGCATAAAACAAGTTTCTGTGAATGAAAATTTCTTTAATGGGCATTTTCCTCAAAAGCCAATTATGCCCGGTGTTTTACAAATTGAGGCTTTAGCTCAATTAGGAGGAATATTATGTTTGAAAAGTGAAGAAAATCAAAAAGATAATTTATTCTTATTTGCGGGAGTAGATGGTGTTAGATGGAAGAAACCAGTTTTGCCAGGTTATATAGCATTTAAAAATTGTATTGTTATATGTGAATATATATATTATTTAAAAAAACAAAAATTTTATTTTACAAACTTTTATAACTTTTAATATGTAATATATATATATAAATATGTATAAAACTAAATAACCCTATTAGAAAAAAAAATTTATAAACATTTCAGAGTAAAGTAATATTTTTTATTTGATTTTATTTTACTTCATTTTATTTATTTTTCTTTTTTTTTTGTTTAGGTGATACATTAGTGATGGAAGTAGAACATATTTCATTTAAGCCATCTCTTGGCATAGCTAAATTGAGAGGTGTTGGTTATGTCAACGGCAATATTGCCATTAAGGTTTCTGAAATGATTTTTGCTTTATCAAAATAAGTTACTTTTAGAAAAATATTATTTTTTTTTATAATTCATTTAAGAATATTATACAAAAAAAAAAACAAAAACAAAAAAAAAAAAAAAAAAAAAAAAAAAAAAAAAAAAAAAAAAAAAAAAAAAAAAAAAAAAAAAAAAAAACAGAAAAAGAAAAAGAAAAAGAAAAACAAACATAAAAAAAAAATTATTTTCATGACATTTTTGACATAACTGATAAATCTACAGAAAAAAATAAAATAAATAAAATAAAATAAAATGACGGACATATATAAATATAAAGCTCATTTTAATTTTAAATACTTTTTTTTATATTTTTTAAAATTGTATTTCTTTCTTTCTTTAATTTTTATTTTATTTTTTTATTAATACCTCCATACACTCTACATAACACTGTAGTAGCTTTTACCTAAAAAAAAAAAAAAATTTGTCTATTTTTTATTATTTTCATTAAGATTTACGTTTTTAATGTATCTGTTAGAATTTTCTTATTTATTTTAGTTTATATAATGATATATTATATTTACTATTTTATTTTATTCTAAATATTTATTATTCTTTTGATTTTCTTTTTTTTTTTTTTCTCATTGTTGAAATTACCACTTCCCAAACTGCTGAAGTTGCCATAAATAAGGTTGAAAAAACAGGATAAGGTAATTTGCACGTATACTAGAAAAAAAAAAAGATCAATAAATAATAAAAGATAAAAATAAGTATAATCCATATAAATTTTTATGATTTATATTTTTAAGTGATTAAATAAAATGCTTGAATATTTTTACAAAAGTTTAAATCAATAACAGGCAAAATATTTAATTTTATTATGTGCTGTTCATAATTTTTATGTTTTCTTCATATTTTTTTTTTTTTCAATTACCGGAAAATTTTTTAAAGCGCAGACATGTACAGGTCCAATAAAAATACAAGCACATAACACTGCCATCATACTAGTAACAACATGAGTTGTTACTAAAAAAATATCATATGCAAAATCAGCCCCCCCTCTGATATATGTGCAAATATTCATCATATTCTATATGAGAAAGACAACAATAAAGAGAATAAAAAAAAAAAAATAATAAAATAAGGTTTTTATTTAATAAAATCATTTAAAGGTAATAAGAAAAAAAAAAAAATTACCTCTAATTTTTTACATTCGGCTTCTGTATTACACGGCGTATCTATTTAAGGGAAAATTAAAAAAAAAGTAGACACTTTTATAAAAAATGTTTTATTTCATTATGTATTTTTCTAAAAATTATTCATTATAACAAAAAATTAATAGGTTTTTTTTTTTTTTTTCTTGTTGTTATTAATATAAGTTTATCTTTCTATTTTTATTTATAGTAATAAAATTATTAAAATTATATTCATTAAACATTTTATCAATAAAAACAAATTCAACTGTGTTTTTTTGTAAAAAATGTTTGATTATTTGTCTCAAATTTATTCCAAACCTGCTCTTAAATCCTTTGAGATAAGCCAAAAAGGAAAATCATAGTATTAAAAGAAGTTTTTAAAAATGATAAATTTATTATAAATGGAAATTATAAAAAAAAATATAGCAATAGAAAGAAATAAAAAAAATAAAAATTATTAATAGGATATTACTGAAATTTCAGGTTTTAATTCTGTAACTTGCTTAAATTGCTCAAAATTAGGTTTAACATATCGTGTTTCTATCTCTTTTAATTTAATAAATTGCTGCTTAATTAAATTTATCATTGATTTCGCTAGAATTTTTTTTGAATCTGTCGTGTTCTTGAAGAAATAAAAATAAAAACATAATTAGGGATAATCTTAAAAAAAAAAAAAGTAAAATAAAGGCATAGACATAAAATTATTTAAGCTGAAAACATATTAAAAAGTAAAAAAAAATTATTACTTCGTCCATTAAGTTCTCATATTCTTCAATAAAATGTGATCCTGCGTATTTTTTCATAGAAACCTTAAAAAATATATATATATAGACAAGCAATATAAAATGAATAATATTATTTAAAACATAATTATTATATATATATTTTTTTATTAAATTAAACAGAATAATATATACTTTGTTAAAAGATAGAAAACTCTTTTATTTACTTTTAAATCTTCTTCTTCAGAAGGACTTAGAAATACATCACTGAACTCATTTGGAAAAAGTTTACGAAAACATTTTACAATTTATTTGAAAATTATTATATTCACTTTTTTATTTAAAATATACAAATTTATAATTTTAAAATTCCTTAGTATTTTCTTTTATGTAGATCTTTGGGAAATTTTTTTACTAACTCCTTACTTGTCTATGTAATTTCTTATGATTTCCCTAAAAATATATTAAGGAACTTTTATTTTAGCTTCATTCTTTATTTTTTTAATATTTTTTTTTTTTATGTTAAACCTAAAAACGGCAACATCCCTATCTAATTAAAAAAAAAAACACTTATATAAATAAATATAAAACTTAGAAAAATGAAAAATATGTAATAATTAAGAGTATGTTAAAAAATAATTATATATAAACATTTCATACATATATTATTTTTTTGTAAATTATTTATTTATTATACCTCCATAATCCTCTCTTAGATGTTTTTCTACAGCTTTAGTGACTAGCAACGAATAGTAAAAAAATGAAAATATAAATATGTTTTAATATTACTTATATGCAAAAAAAAAAAATATTTTTTTTTTTGTTTACATTCCCTGGGAAAAACACTTGTGCTAAACAAAAATAGAGAAAAATAACCTTCTAAAAAAATCATAAAATATATAAATAAGAATACTTTTGAATTAACCTTCATTTTAAACTATTTATTAATAATAATTTGTATTTTATATTATTATATTTAAACGAAATAAAATCAAAAGAGAAAAATACATAAGAATTAAAATCAAGATAAATCAAATAATGAGCTTTTTACTAGACACATATTTTTAGTACATAAATCAAAATATATTTAGGAAAAAAAAAAAGACATATAAATACATAAGTATGTGTTTATAACTGCAAAAAACACTATATATGGCTATTCATTCCATAGTTATTTGCTCACTTATTTTTTCTATATATATTAGTTCTGTATATACACCATTGTATAATTGTATAAAAACTTCTTTTATAATTTCTTTTAAAGAACATTAAATAATTTATTATTTTTGTTTCGAAAAAATATTTATATAAGTTATATAAAGACAGAAAAATAATAGTTTATGCGTAGGAAATAATATTTTTCTAAAATTATAATATTTTTTTCTAAAAAAATAGAAATATTTTATAACAAATAGTCAAACATATTTTCTTAGAAAAATAAATGCCTATCCTTTATAGCTGAATACATCTTATTACATAAATAAACAAACTAATCAGAAAAATATACTAATAAAAATATTCCTTCTATTTTTTTTTTTCTCTTTCTTTTATTTATATAAATAAAATAAGGAAAGGTAATTTACATTTATGGAAAGAAAAAGGAAGTCTACAGTGCAACTTTCTTGAAAATTTTATTATTAAATATATTTTCTATAAAATAACATACAACAACAACAAAAAAAAATTTAAAAAAAAAAAAATAATAAACTATCTAAGTTTTAATATGATAAAAAAAGGAAAAAAAAGGAGAAAAATGTTTAGAAATGGAAAAAACTTTTATTATTAGTGGAAAACTTTATTTTACAATTTCATTTACAACAAAACTTTCGTTTCCATTTTTTGTAATTGTAAATTTATTTATTTAATATATATTAGATATATATATTTTCTTTACAATATAAAAATGCAAAAAAAAAAAAAAGCAAAAACAAACCTTTTTTAACTTTACATATATATATGTATTTTAATGAGAATATATAAATCTAATAATATAGTGTAAGTCTTTTAATAAATATTAGATTAATTTTAAAAATGAATTAGTTCGTTTTAGTTCAGTTGAACTAACATATTAAATATAGATATATCTCTTTCGTATTTCAGGAGTTAACTTCTTTATCAATTAAATATAAGTCATATTGAATTCTCCAATTTTTATCATTATTCTTCATAGATGAATCGTAAAAACTTTTTAAATTATCACTTTTAGAATATTCGTAAAGTAATTCTTCTGAGTAGCGATCTTTATCTATCTATAAATATAAAAATGTTAAATTAATTTTAATATATACTTTTTTCTAATATATATATTTAATTAATAAATATTTTTTTTTATATATTTTTTTTTACTATTTTTCTTTATATAAATATGTGTATTTTACAATTAATATTTTATTTTTTTTTTTTATATACTTGTCTTATAAATTGATAAATAGATATAGGAATAAAAATGGGTAACATTGTTCTGCAAAAAGTACCAGTTTTAATTACATTTTCTATCAATTTTTTTGATAATTTTTCATAATGAAAAGAATTAAAAAAAAATCTTAAAACATAAAAATTGAACATTTTGGAAAAATTAAACATTTTTTTTTATTTTTTATGATTAAAAAAAAAAAAACTAAGAGAAAAATTATTACAAAAAAAATAATATTTTTTAAATCTTAAAACATATTCATAAAATAAAAAAAAATATAATTTTTTCTAATATCGAATGCAAATCAACTTTCGCATATATTAGAGCAAAAAAAAAAAAAAAAAAGAAACGAGATGAAATTTACGGAAGTTTCAATGTTGATTCGTAGAGAAATGGAAATAAAAAAATTTTGAAATAATAAATAATTTTATCTAATGAATAAAAAATTATTGTGTAGATAAAGAAAAACAAAAATCTCTATGATACATAATAAAGTACCATTTTTTTAAACTTAAAAATTATAGTTTTTCCTTTTTTGTAATTTTTTTTTTTTTTTTGTTTTTTTATCTTATATTAGTTACCAATTTTTTTTTTTAATGTTATTAAAGAGAAAAAGATAAAATTTTTTAAGCATATTTGTATATAATAAAGAAAAAAATAAAAAAAAATTGTCTGTAATAAAATATATTAATAAAAAATTTGAATTTTATATTATTTCACTTTTAAGAAGAAAATTAAATATTTTTTACTTAATTCCTTTTTTTTTTTTTGGTAGCTGTTTAATAGAAACTTTTATGTAAGAATATTCTAATAAAAATATAATAGTTCTCATAATTTATATATAATATATATATACATATTTTTTACGTAGAATTTTTTTTTTTTCATAAATTAATCTTATTCTATAAACATGCTTAGAAGTAACACACATTTATTTGTCTATGCATATTAATTTATACTTTTCATTAAAATAAGAAAATGTTTTTAACATAATTGAAGAAATTGCTATTATTTATATTTTTTTTTTTTTTTCATTAGGGATCATATGCATCTGAATTTGATACATCTCATTTTCTTTCTTTTATCTTATATCATCATTTATTTTATATTTTTATCTTTTTCCTTTTGATATCATTCTTTATTACTTTATTGAGCTTTTTTTTTTTTTTTTTTTTTTTTTATTTTTGTATTACACATCATTTAGTTATTATTTTGCAATTTTACATATTTATTGAAATATAGATTATTATTTATTTTATTATTATTTTTCTTTTTTTTTTTTTACCATTAATATTTGATATTATAAAAATTTGGTGATGAGATTTGTTAATTCTTTTTTTAAATTAAAATGGAATACTTAAGCAAATTTTATATAAAACACATAGAGAAAAAAAATGAAGGTGAATTTTATGATGATAAAGTTAGAAAAATAAAAATGAAAAATTGTTGTAAAAGATGGAGTAACAATATGAATAATAAAAATATTATGATTGATTACAAAAAAGAAATTGATAAAAATTCTTTTTTGAAAAATTTGGAGAAAGTATGGGCACTTTTTTTTAATGAAGAAAAAAAAGGAAAATTACTTTTTCATAAAGAGGAAGAAAATATTTATTCTTTACCTAATTTTTTAATTATAGATAATATTAACAATAATAATACTTCTAGTAATAATAATAATTGTGATAATAATTTTGTATTAGATGAAAACAATGATAAAAAAGTAAATACAAATAAAAATATTTATCTAAATAAGAAGTTTATTGATATCTATCATAAGCATGATAATACTTACAGTTTTTACGATAAAGAAATAGATGATTTTTTAATTTTACCAGATATTTTAACTAATTATAATGAAGAAATCAACACAATTAAAATATATGATGATAATTTTAATTTAAAGAGTAGTTTAAAAATAAGTAAAAGTGAAGCGAGTGAAGATAGTGAAGAAAATAATAAAATTAATGAAAATGTTAAAACAAATATTTCAAATAATAGTATCATTAATAATGAAAATGATAATAACTTAAGTTCTAATGATCAAAATATAGTAAGAAGTAATCAACAAAATGACCTGTCTGATAATGATAGTAAAAATTAATTTAAGAATAAAAAAAAAAAGTTAAATATAAATTAAATTCATTTTTTTTTTTTCTATTGTAATATTTTTTTAAATTCAATTAAAAACTTTTAAAAAAAATTTTTTTTTTTTTCTTTATAGTAAATTAATTTTTTTTTTATTTTTAAATAAGTATTTAATACTAAGATGTGTTACATAAAATTTACCTCTTTTTTATGCTGTTATTGGTAGATTAATTTTACACAATTAAAAAAAACAGTCATGCATAAATACATGCACTTTATAATTATTTGAGTATGATTAATTCACATCATAAATATATTTAACAAGATCAGTTTTATTTTTTTCTTTATTTTCATAATATTTATATATATATACAAATGTATATATTTTGTTCTATTTGTTCTAAATAATAATTGTAAAATAAAAAATTTTTAGTATAAATAAAAAATAAAATAATATAAAAAAATTGAACATATACACATATATATATTAACAACAGAGAAAGGATAAGAGATGCTGGAAAAAAAAAAAAAGAAATATAAAAGAAAACATTTGAAAAGTTATGGAAAACCTAAATAATAAAAGCCTTAATAAATTAAAAATATATTTTTACAAATGGATAGAAATACTTGAGCAGATAAGTAAAAATAAGGAGACAAATTTATTTATTTTCGGTTTATATAGTATGGAACGTAAAAAAAATATTGAGAATAAAGAATTTCATTATGAACAATTGGAAAAAAATAATAGCAATAGTGATGGTATCATATATAAAAAATTGTGTCTAGGAATACGTTATATTGAACTAATCATATTAAAAAACAAAAATAAATGGGATGATGAAATTGAAATAAACGAAGAAAAAAAGGAAATGAATTGTTTATATGAAGGGAGATATTTTTATAATATTTCTGATATTTTACAAGAAATCAGTGTTTTTATAAAAAATAAACAAGAGAAAATTATTTTATCTTTTTTAGAAAGTAATGATGATGATGATGAAAAAATAAATGCTGAAAATAAAAATGTAACATATTATAATATTGAGAAGTTAGATATTTACATTTATTTATATTTAAGAAAATATTTAAATTACCTTAACAATGAAAAAAATTATAAAATACTATATTTTTATAACAGTAAGGAAAGAATTATTAATTTAAGTAAATATGATTTTGATATTGATAATTTTAAAATAAGAAATTGGGTTTTTAATAATATATCTCTCTTATTACCATCAAAAATAATTCAAGAAAATGAGCAAAAAGAAAATAGACACAATTTTTTATCTGTTGATAGTGCGAAAAGTAGCTTAAAATTATCACATAAACATCATTTATCTTTGTTTCGATTAAATTCAATAACAGAAGAAGAAACATCAAATTTGACTTCAAAGATATTAGTTAATAGAAAGCTTCCTAATATACTAGTTCATGATGATAAAGAATATAATAAATTTAGCGAAAAAAGTGATAATTATGCATTAGATAATCCTTCAAAAAATAATTGCATATTGTATTATTTAGAATATTCTAATAATGAATATAAAAATGCAACTTTTCATAAATTATCAGCTTATGATATCAATTTAAATGTAAATCAAAATTTTATTGGATATAATAATATGCCACTGACTGAATATATTATTGATAGACCGAAAAAATTGAAATTACAGAATTCTCCTTTTATTTATACTAATAAAAAATTAATATATTTATATGAGTATTCATATAAAAGTCAATTATTAGATAAAATTGATGATAATTATTATTATGTTTTAAAGATTGAAAAAGAAAATATAGAAGATGTTTTGGTGCATATTCACAATAATATAAATATAAAAAATAACAAAAATTTTATTAGTATTCTAACAACAAATTGTTATATTGATCATGTTTTTACCATTATAAAATTTAACTTAAAATGTATTATGAACATTTAAATAAAAAAGACAAAGCAAGCAGAAAATAATATTATTAATTTTTATTCTCTTTTTAATTTTTTTTTTTATATTTTTTAATTTTTGTTTTTCTTTCTATTTAAAATTTTTTTTTCATAATACATGATAATTGTTCTCTGCTTTATTTTTTATAAATGAAATAAATTAATTTTTTTTTCTTTTTTTTTTTTTTTGTTCTACTTTTTGCCATAATACTCTGTGAGTTTTTTATTTAAATTTTGAACAAAGTTATGAACTACTTCGCTTTTAATATTTTTGTCTATTTCAATAAAATTGTCTTTTTTTTTCAGCAAACTTTCTTTTGATTTTGTTAAAAAGTGTAAGAAATTAAAAATTTTTCCCTGATCAAATGGATTTTGAAATTTTCTAACAATAAAAGGCTGATTATTTTCATCTATTTTTAATTCATACGAAAAAAATGTTTTAGAAGAATACATTTTAAATTTCTCATTTGATGTTATGTTCTCTAGTATATTAAAAAATGATCTTAAAAAAACACTACCCATAAAATATATTAATATTATAGATAATATAACAACAGTAAGAATAATATAAAAGGAGAGATTATAATAAATTGACGATAATTTAAAAGCTAACCAAATATATAAATATAAAATGTAAAATGAAAATAAAATGTTAGATAATATCCACATAAGGAATATTCTTGCGTTATTAATAGCCATACAATTTAAAGTGAATACACAATGATGATCATATATTTCTACACATTTATCGCAGAAACGGCAATGTTTAGTTCTTAAACGCTTAAATAAAAAGCAAGTCGGGCATAGCATGTTAATATCAAATGATGATATTTCAAATGGTTTAACATCCCATGTTAAGTCCAGCTTTTCTTTTAATTCAAATATGTTTTTATTCTTAATTTTTTCTGAAAATTCAAGTAGTTTATTTTTTTTTTCATAATTCTTTATTTCCATATTAATATTTTTAATAATATATTCAAAAATGAAATTTTGTTTTGATATATTATTGTTTTCACTTATTTCTTTTTCATTTTCATCATTGACATTATCATTATCTTCTGCTTTTTCTTCTGTCTCTACTTTTGTACTTTTATATAGCTCCTTTGAATTTTCTAAATATCCAGGATCACTTGAAACAACAAAATAATATATAATAAATAAAAAAGGATGAAATATATCTAAAAATATTTTTTTATGACCTAATTCTACTCTAAACTAAAATATTTTTTTTATTAAAAAAAAAAAAAATGAGCAAGTTTAAATACTTATCCATTTAATGAATATAAAACATATAATATTTATATATTATTTGTTCTTTTTTTATTTGTATAAAAAAATACATGTAATTATTATGTTTTATTTTTTTTTTTAATTACATAAAAAAAATAAACTAAATTCAAATATAAATAGGTTAAAACAAGGAGGAATGGATAAATTAAAAGAGTCTTATTTTCTCTATATTTAGAGTAAATATTAAACAAAAGAGATATCTGATAAAAAAAAAAAGGAAAAAAAAAAATAGTTTAAGTTTAATATATATATATAAAGAGAAAATATTTTAAATTAAAAAAAGGAAGAAGAGAATACATTTTTCTTTTTTTTAATCATATAATGTCCTATCTTTCCATTAGATTCATATAGGCTATATGCTATCCTTTTTTTTTTACATATTTGTTGTGTTTTTTTGCACATCAGAAATTGATATATTTTTGAATCTACATTGTTTTTATTTTCTTCAATAAACTCGACGATTGTTTTCTTAAATAAATTCAAAAATTTTTAAAATGAATTATAAAATTTTAAAGAATGTATTTAAATTTCAACATATACAGCATTACTGTAAATTATAATGTCATAGATTTTTACTTTTAAGTAATCATTTTATAAATTAAATTGAATTATATTACATTATATAAAATATATACATGTACATGTGTAATATATATATATATATATATTTCTTTTTCTTTATTTACATTATCATCAGTTGCTATATCATAAATATTTTGATAGTTATTCAAAATTAAATAATCAACTGCTTCGTATGCATTCCCAATAATGGCTTTATGTAAAATAGACGATGGTTTAGTTAAATTTATTGAATAGAGATTATTTAGAAAAATTGAAAAAAGTCGAAGAAAAAACATATTATTATTATAAGCAGACCAATCAAGAACAGAACAGTCGTTAAAATCTTTTTCAGTTATTGAAAAGTTCAAGTGCAGTAAATAAAAAAAACATAAAATACTATTATATTGAATACTTATTATTAAGCAGTTATATCCTTTGTTATCAACTTCATATAAATTACATCCATATTTTTTTAATAAATAAATCATAAAAATATTATTTGAGCAAACTGCCCATAATAGTGGGGTCTGTTTAGTTTTAGACTTTATGTTTACATCAGCGTCTTTAAAAAAATAAAAAAATAAATTTCATTTTTATTCTTATTAATCATATGTATTTTTTAAATATTAGTGATATAATATTTCCTCTTTAATGTTGTAATTTCATTATTTATATTTATTAGTTTAAAACAAAAGAAATAATATATATATATATATATTTTGTTTTTTTACTGTTTTCTAATAGATAGCATACTAGATATATATTATTTAAAAAAACTGCCCAATGTAGTAAGCTATTGCCTATAAAAATAAATATATGCTATATAGTTTTTAAAGAAAAATTTTATCATTAATTTATTTTATTTAACCATTTTCATCTTGACAATTAATCAAATTTTTATCTTCTTCTAATAAATGATATATTTCTTCATTATTTTGTTTTACTAATTGAAAAATTAATTCTTTTTTAATTGATTCATCATATATAAAATTGCAAGTCATTTTAACAGAAAACAATAATTTTTTAAAAGTATAAAAAAAAAAATTAAGAAATTATAGAAATAAACTCCTTTAGACATCGTAATATATAAAATATTAATTCTTAATATATTTTATTTATCCTTAATTTTTATTTTATTTTTTTTATAAAAACTGTTTAAAACATTTTATACAAAATTTTCCAAGAATATTAAAAATAAGTTGAATAAATAATATAATAATGCACAAAAAAAAAAAAAAAAAATACACAAAAAAAAAAAAAAAAAAAGAGAAAAAAAGTTTAATTAATTTATTAAAAAATATATTATATATATGTATTTTCTCTTTAAATTTCCATTAATTCATATACAATCTATGGAATACATTAAAATTACTCATATATAATATTATGAATATAAAAATATATATTATATTTAAAATGGAAAAGTTTCTTAATTAAAATAATGAAAAATGTATAGTCTTTAAAAAATGTAGAAATTTTAATTATTGCAAGATATAAAAAATCGTAATATCCAGCAAACATTCTATATATATTTTATTTTAATAAAAAAAAATAATTTTTTTTTTCTTCTTTATTTAAATATCTATTTTTAAATTTTAATTAAAATATTTTTATTTATAAATATTAGACAAAAAATTCAATATATGTTCAATAAAGAATATTTCAATTAATATAATTAATTTATACTATACAATTTTTTTTTTGTAGAAATATTTTCTCATTTTTTATAAATTCATTAATACATTATCTTCATCAGATTGCCCACTTACTGTCGTTTTATCATCGTTGTCTTGAACGACATTTTCATTTCTTGTTTTTATTTTCTCAACCGAAAAGGATTTGCAATTCTCTTTTAAATTAAGTTTTGGCAATATTATTATATTGCTTCTTTTTTTACTATTTCTTATACTAATATACTTTTTGTTATTATCGGATATATTTTCTTCTTTTAGAGTCAAAGTATCCATAGAAATTTGATTTTTTATTAATTCTTCATTGTTCTTTATATTTTTTATAAAGTTTTTATTTTTTAAAAAATGAACTTTTTTATCATATGAAGAACTTGATTGGTTTAAATTTTTATAATCTAGTAATTCATTTGAACTATTTTGGTTTTTCGTTTCTTGATTTTCCTTCTCTTTAATTAACCCATTTTCAATATTATTTTCATAGTTTTCTTCCATTTTTTTCTTTTCCTTATTCTTATTTTTTTCTTTTTTTATTTCTTTCTCTTTTTTCATTTCTTTTTCTTCTTCTTCATCTTTTGCTTCATTTTCTTCTGTATAATTATTTTTTTCCCTTTTTTTTTTTTTTTCTTCTTTTTCATCTGTATAACTTTCTTCTATATTTATGATTATTTTTATTCCTTTTTCTTTTAATTCTTTATTATGTTTTTTTATTTTATCTTTTTTTATATTTATTTCCTTATGTTCTTGCCTTTCTTCCATTTCTTTATTTTCTACTTTTTTTTTATACTCCTTTTCTCTTTTTCTTACATATTCCTCACCTTTATTTATCTCTACACTATTTTTTTTATCTCCCTCTTTTTTTCTTTTTTCTTTTTCTTTTTTAATTTTCTTTTTTTTCTTTTTCTCTTTTTCTTTTTCATTATTTCTTTTTTCATTCAAATTAAAGAGTTCATCTGCATTATGATGGAAACTTGGAGAATAAACAAAATTATTTTTTGATTCTTTTTCTATATCTGATATATCTAATGAGTTTATTTCTCTATTTCTATCATTATTTTCTTCACGACTATTTAATGAAGTATCAGTCATACAATTTCCATATATTTTGTCATTTACAGCTAAATGAAATAAAATATTGTAAAGTAAAAAAAAAGAAGATTACATATGCATATATATATAGATATAGATAATATATATAAATTACCTTTTTTATTAAATATTGATGTATCCAAAATAAATCTCTGTGGCAGTTGTAAAACAGATGCTCTTTTTAATTTTAAGTTGTAAACCACTTGTTTAACACTATCTCTTTTATTCTCGTTTATTTTATTTTTATTATCCTTAATCTTAGAAGATGCATTTTCTACTTCATCATTTTGGGAATTACCTTTACTCTCAAAAAAAATAAAAAAATAAAATAAAATGAAATAAATATAATTATAATAAAAAGGTACATATCTATAAGAAAAATAAGATAAAATAAAAGTTTTAAACATTTAGATTAAATGATAAAATGATGATACCTAATGTAAAATAATTAAAAAAATTTGTTATTTTATCAAAATAATCCTCTGTTATATCTTCATTTTCCTTGTTTTCCATTTTTACATTAATAAAAATGAGAACCTCAATCGCTACTTATATAAGTTTTATATATAGAAATAGAAAGGATGGGAAAAAAGAAATGAACTTTAATATTCTAATATCCTTAATATTTTTTATTAAAAACTTAATCACTTAATTAAATATATTTTCATGTATTTTACTAACTAAAGAAAATATTTTATATGATAATGTGTGTATAGTAATTTCATTTAAAGAAACAAAAAAAAATAAATAAATAAATAAATGTTTCTATAACCTTTTTTTATGTATTTATTTGTACATTCACATTTTAATTGATAATAAATTATGAAAATAGACAGTTATACAAAGCAAAAAAAGATATAAAAAAAAATTCACTTATAAAAGAACTTATTTAAATAACTCTAAATATTTTATTATTATTAATTATATTTAAAAATAAAAACATGCATTTAACCAAAAAAAAAAAAAAATTTTCTTTTTGTTTTCCATATATACTTTTAAGTTTATGTAGAACGGACGTTGATATCTATAACTTTTTAGTTAGAAACAAATCTTATGACAATTCTAAGAAAAAACAAAATAATATAACATACTAAAAACAAATCTATATTAATTGACAGTTTTTTAAACAATTTTTTTTTTAGAATTAATTTCCTTCAATTTTTAAATTAATTACATTTAAAATAATAATTAAAAAAAAATAAAAAAAGAAGTAATATGATATTATAGTGAAATTGCTAAAGTTTTATTGTAATTTCAATTTTATTTTTAAATTTTATATTGAAAAAAAAACATCAAATTTATATTTCAAATTTTTATTTTTTAACCATATTTAAACAACATATGAAAATGAAGCATAAAATATAAGTACACAACAAATAAGAAAATAAAAGTTTTAAAATTAAAATACTTAATATATTTTATATTATTTTTCTATAATAGTTTATATAAAATATTATTTTTTCCTTCTTTTAAAGTAATGAAAACATTTTGATAAATCTTTTTTATATGATTTTTACACTATATATTATTTGAACAATGTATATAATAATTCAACAAAATATACACAATTTTTTTTTAAAAATATTTTTTTGTTCTTTTTTTAATATTTTATTTGAAATGTTTAGTTTTTTAAATTATATTATTTATTTTCAGTATTTTTTCTTTTTTTTTTTTTTTTATTGTCTATAAAAAAAAAAAATTTAATTAGTTAAATGTTTTATAGTATTTCTATTTGAAATAACTGAAGTAATTTTTTTTTTATTTATTTGCAAATGTTTTGTTTTTATAAAAATAAATATCATTCATATTTTTATTTTGTTTAATTTTGTTTCATTTTTTTTTTCTTTAATAAAAATAATGCGTTTATATTAAAACTAGTATTTTTAAGTTTATATGTTTCTTAGAGAATTAACATTACATAAGTATTTCTCACTTTGAATAAATAATTCTATAATTTTTCTTTTATTTTTTTGTACTTCTAAAATAGTTATAAATGAAAAACGAAAATAATTTACAGCGATTTTTTAATTTCTTTAAATTAAAAAAAAATATATAAAGACAAGGTATTAAGATAAAAAAAAAAAAAAAAATGTATTTTTATAGTAGAGAGATAAATATTAAAAAGAAAATTATAAAAATTAACTGTAAAATGAATAGTTAATTATTATTGGATATTTCATTTCCAAATATATATATATATATATATATATTATTTTACTCTGTTTCCTTACTAAGTTTTAATAATTCAAATAGTAGATATGCTTAAAGATGAAACAATGAAACAATTATTTTTACCCAATTACTATTAATATATTTTTTATTTATTTGTATTTTTTTATTTAAAGAATTCTTTATCTTTACTTTTTTATGTATCACTATATATTTTGTTTTTTTTCAATTAATTTTAAGTAAATATTAATTAATTTTTATCAATTGATTTCTCAAATTTTTTTCCTTTTTTCATAAATTTTTTCTTATTTGAATGGAAACGAAAAAAAAAAAAATTATACTATTTTATATTACTAATTCCTTTTTTTTAAATAATTAAGCAATAATATTTAAGTATAGAATAGAAAAAATGTTTGATTAATCCATAATTTGAAAAAATATACAATCTTTATTTTCAATTTTTGTGTTATATGAAAGATAAAATATGGTGAATTATGATGATATTACTCAAACTTTACTAATAGAACGAATAAAAATTCAATATGACTCGAACAGCCAATGGAATAAGTATTTAAAATATAGTTTAAGAAATCCCCATTCCTTCATATTTCCAGATATACCTCTTTTTAATAATTGTAATATTATTAAAATGAAATACTTTATATTCAATTTGTGTATTTATTGATTATCTATACATATTTTAATGATTCATATTTTATCTTTTTTTTTATTTTAATAATAAAAAATTTTTTTTTAGTTAATAAAGATTTTAATTACTTTAATTCAACCTTTTTATCAAAAGGATATAAAATAAACAATATTGATAAATTAAACAAAGATTATAATGAGGTATAATCATTATTACATCTATATTTCTCTCTTATATATATTTTATTATCTAATTTATCTAATATATGTTTATATATACTTATTCATAAAATAAATTTTATTAGATGCAAAATTAGTTGAATTAATAATATCATAAAATGAACTAATATATTTATTTTAAATGTCATATTAAGAAAAATAAATATATACGTATATATACATAGTACTTGTAAATAAAAGTATATAATTAAATATTTTAATATAGTTTATATGAGTTAATTCATGTGAAATATTTAATAGCATTAATATAATTAAAATATTTTTTCTTTTTTCATACAATAATAAATATATAGGGTGGTAGCAGTGAAAAATATTTATTTGAAATAGAAAAATACGAAGAAAAAAATTTTAGAGAAGACAATGATGCTTTAATAAGAAAGATTGTTTATTTATTTAAAGAATGTATGTATTATTTCATGAGTTTTAACGAAAATGATGGTCAAATTTTAGAAAAACGTAAGAATTCTAATAAAAAAGATATAAATCATAGTAGTGAATATGAACTTTTTAAAAGCTTAAATGATTGCATAATACAACTACATGATTCTAAGAAAAAAAAAAATCAAGCTTTAATTATGACTAGTGAATTTTGCGGAGTCTTTACACCAAAATATGTTAAATTAACAAAATATTCTGATCAATTTAAAAATTTATTAAAAGAAAATAATATAAATTTTATTGATTTGTTTAATGAAGAAATTCAAAATAATGAATTTTATAAAAAAAAAAAAGAGCATTTTGATCATTTAAAAAATTCTTCATTTGTTCCTTTAACAAAAGGAGAGATTTCTCTGGCTAATAAAAACAATATTACAAGAAATAATTTAATAATTAAAAAAAAAATTGAAGAAAACAATAACATTGAGAATGAACATGTTGATAGGGTTCTATTCAATAATGAAGTAGACCCCAAAAGTGATAAATACAAAAAAGAAGAAACTTTTAATAAAGCAATTGTTATACAAAATGAAAATGATTTAAATGTAAAGAAAAAAGAAAAAAAAGAAAAGAAGAAAAGAAAAAAAAATGAATGCTCTGAGAATAAAAAATATTCTTCTACTAATTTAAATACTTCTATGAAAGACAATTGTAGTATTCCCAAAGAAACAAATGATACCAATAACAATGAAGAATGCGATAATAGTAAAAAGAAAAAGAGAATGAGAAAAAGTGATGAAAAAAAAAAATATAAAAATAAAGTAAAGAATAATGAAAAAATAAAAGAAAGTATATGTAAAGATGAAGTAAAAGAACTAGATATGGTTCTATATGAAAATGAAGAAATATACAACTATTTAAATATAAAAAATGAAAATACTGATGTAAATAAAAATGAAAACTTTATGAAAAATACGAAAATTTTTAATTTATTAAATAAAAAAATGAATTCAGATGATTACATTTATAAAGAAATAAAGAGTGATTTTATGAAAGAAATAAATTTGCCTAATAATTTTAATTATGATGTAAATGTAATAGAAATAAATGAAAAAGATATTAAGAATTTTTATAGATGCATAGTTAGATATATAAATAAAAAAAAAGAAAAATTAAAAATATATTACATCATAAGCAATTTTTTGTTTTTTTTTTCCAAAATGCATAAAAATTGTATTAATTTTGATGATAATGTTCATAAAGATATTAATAGAAATTTTGACTATAAGAGTATAGTAATACAGGGTAATATTTTACCATATAATTTCTTTCTTCTTCTAAAAGCATTACATTTAATGAGTTCATATGATATCATAAAAAATTTTTATATAACTGTAAATTATGATGAAAGAAAAAATAAATGCTTGCATTTTTTAAATCTGACAGAAAATAGATTTTATGAGAATTTTAAAAAATTTGAAAAAAATATAAAATCTAATTTCATGTATGTTCATAAGTTTTTACAGAATATGATTCCAGTAAATAAATATTTAATAACAAAAGGAAAACTGCATAAGAATATGGAAAATACTCCTTTTTCTTTTGAGAACAATGATTTATTACAAATAACGTATAATAAGTCTTATGATAATAGGGATATAGTTTTATATGAAGAAAATAATGAAGATTATACTGATGAAAATAATACAATAGGGAACAACTTAAATACTATTAATAATAATTCATTATCTAATTATAATTACTTAATATATGATTCTAACAACATTCATAAGCAGTTACTAAATATAAAAAATTATTGTAAAATAATAGATGATAAAGAAATGCATAAAATAATGAAGGATCTAACTGATTTTAATGATAATTACACCAAAATTTTATTAAGAGAACGTAAAATATTATTTCTATTAGATTTATATGAAAAAAAATTTGTTTTTCAGAATTTAATGCTTAATTCTATTTTTTTTGATTCATATATTTCTTTAATTTACATTTATTATATAAATAATTATACAAAAAATATAGATAATGTAAGACATATTCCACTATTTAAACCATCATATATTAATCTATTGGTTCATCACATAATTAAAAAAAAAAATGAAAAAAAATTAAAAAAAACAAAAACAAGAAATGTGCATACTGTAGACAAACTATGTAACAATTTTTTTAAAAATTCTTTTAATAAAATATTAAATGCAAAAATAGAAGAAAGAACTGATAATACTTCTTTAAATAATTTAAAAAAAGAAGAAATTAAACAAGATTCAAAAGGAGAAACTTTGGAAAATGATGATAATAAATATGAAATAAATAACAATAGTGAGTATCATCAGACTGATGTTTATTTAACAGATGGTATAAAAAAGAATGAAACTAAAATAGTAAGTGAGAAAAATCATGAAAGTAACATTCAAATATCAGATAGTAGCTTAATTATAAATGAAGCAGTGATAAGAAAAAAAGAATATGATAATTTAGTTATCTGTATATTTGTATTTATTAATGAAAATTCTCATTCTTTTAGTGAGGAAGAAAAAGAAATTCGTGAACTTATATTATATGTTTTAAAAACTAAAGAAAACTCAACTGATAACAATGAAATAAAATATTCTTTTAAATACAGAAATAGTATAAATGATGCAATTACATTAAGTGAAATAGAAATAAGAAAAAATGATTATTGTCAAATATATATAATAGGCTTAGTATTAAACAATGATATATCTAATCAAACTTTACAAACAGACATAAATAATTTATATAACTTAAATCAAACATTGCATCAAAAATATAATGCAATAAATTTTGAAATTAAAACAAAAATTTTTACTTTCTATTGGATATATCAAGTTCATATATACGGTTCTGTATTCTTAAAAAATAAAGAAATAAATCATATGATTAAAAAAGTTGATAATACATATCAGTTACCATATAATGTACAGGTTAATATATAATTGCATTTACTCTTTTATTACATATTTTTTTTTTTTTTTAAAAAGAATTATTTACATTTTATTATCTGAAAATGCTCTTCTTTTTATTTAAATTTTTCTTAGTGGAAGAGTAAGTTGCTATGGGGTTATTATTTGTATATAATTCAAGATAGTGTAAATAGTAATTACACAAATGAAATGATTGAGAAATTAAACGAAGAAGGAATAAATATAAAGCTGTGTAGTGAAGAATTTGATGCTAAAGTAGTAGAAAATGATATAAATGAAATTCTTAATTTACACGATTTAGAATTAAATGATTTGAAATATATAGATAATAACATATTTATGAATATTATATTTTTAATTGAAAATGGTCATTTGACTTATTTCACTTTTATAAATACAGATAATATAAATATAACTCAAAGAAATAATTATATATCAATTCAAATTTTTAAGTCAAAAGTAACATTTCCATCATTTAATTTAAACACACCTTTATTAAATGATACTTGGCTAAAAGATGTTTTGTCAAAGCAAACCTTATTACCTTTTAATGATTATTTTTATAAATTTTAAGTGTATTACCTCATATTTTTTATTTATTTTATGTAAATTTCAATAACTTTTTATTTGATATTATAATTTCTATTCTTTTGAATCTTCATCTTATATATATTTAAAAATAATACTTTCTCTTAAAATTATAATAATTTTTAATTAGTACAATAATTCTTTAAAATCAATTTTTTATTTAATTTAAAAAGTTTTTTTTTTTTTTTTTTACGTAAACAAAGGTAAACATTCTTTATATTTAAAAAATAAAAATTCTAGAATTATTCTTAAAAATGAAAAAACAATAAAACATTTTATAACATTTAATAAAATTTGAAAAAAATATTATGTTCGTTTTCATTTCAAGTATTGAAAAATGAAAAAAAATAAAAAATAAAAAAAAATAGGCTTTGCTTTTTGGAATTTTTTTTTTTTCTTTTTTTTTGTCTTTTTAAAAGATTAACACAAAAAAAAAAAAATAAAAATTTATATATCATTATTTGTTTTATATATAATATTTTAATCATTTGTTTTATTCATTCCTTAAAATAAATTATCTTTGATTATTTTATTTTATTTCTTTTTTTTTTATTATTTTTATTTTTCGTTTCTGAATCTTTTTATTCATATTTCTTTGGTTCCTTTTTTCACTTTCATAAAACTACTTTTTCTTTTAATTATATATTATTTATTTATATTTTCTAAAAAAAAATAAAAAAATTTATATTAATTTACGTATATATACTTAAAAAGAGTATAGTGAAAAAAAAAAAAAAAAAAATTATATACTTTTTTTTAATGGAAATGAAATACCAATAAAATTTTTTCTTTTTGTAGAATTTGATGGTGTGTTGCTTTTTGAATCATTTTTTTTATTATTGATGCTGCTCGAACTGTTACTATTTGTTGCATTACTAGAAATTTTATTTTCATTCTTAGTAAATATATAATTATTTAAAAAGTTTTTCTTTGTTGATGAAT
Organism: Plasmodium relictum; assembly: GCF_900005765.1. NCBI lineage: Eukaryota > Apicomplexa > Aconoidasida > Haemosporida > Plasmodiidae > Plasmodium > Plasmodium relictum. Next base: position 222,866 of record NC_041690.1, read on the forward strand.
CTTTTAATTTATTATCGGGAGAAATTTCTGATGTTAAATTAAGTTTATCTGTTTTTGTTGTGCAATCAAAAGTTGAACTAGCACTTCTCTCATATACACAATTTTTTTTTTTTTCTAAATGAGAAGGTAACTTATTATACATTTTATTAATTTTAGTTTTATTTAAATTACTATTATTGGATATATTTTCCAACTTTTTTTTGTGTAATAATATATAGGAAGCCTTTGAATTCCTATCAAAAGTACCTTTTTGATTTTCATATTTATTTACTAATGCCTTTACATCTGTTTTACTCCTTAAAAATGATTTATTAGTATTTCTAAGTATATTAACATTACTGTCATCATATATTTTAAACTTTTCATTAGACTTTTCTTTCAGCAAGTAATTAGTTTCATTTTCTTTTTCTTCTTTATAAGACTGTGTGTTTTTTTTTAAAGTACTTAGTTTACTTTTGCATATTTCTTCATTACTTTTTTTTTCATTTTCTACATTATATAATAGTTCTTTATTTTTTATGTTAGTATCGTATTTATATTTATTTTCTATTTCATTTAATCCATCTTGTATTTTCCTTTCTTTATAACAATATCGCCGATCATTGTCATTTTTAATTTTATTATCTTTATAAATTTTATTTTCATATTCAGAATTCATTTTTTTTTGACAATCCTCATTCTTAATTTCGTTATTTAAGATGTTTTTGTAATGACTATCGTCATAATTTTTATTTTCATTATTATCATGAATTTGATCTTTATAATCACACATATTCTGTTTTTCATAATTCATAGTGTTTATTTTCTTTGAATATTCTTTATTATCCATTTTATCATAATCACAAGTCTTATTTTGATTATAATCAACATTAATTACATCTTTTTCCTTTTTATAATTGACATGATCATTATGATGATGATTAAATTTATTTTCATTTATTTCATCATTTTTATTAAATTTATTATTGAAGATGTTTAAATAATCCTTTTTATCATAAAAACATTTGTTGTTTTCTTGTGACTTTTCGCGAACGACGTCAGTCCCTGTTAAACTTTGTGTATTATACTCTGAACTTGTTATAATATTATTTTTTCCATTTAATTCAATTTTTTTCTCATTTTTTTTTATTATAGATGATGAAAAATTATTAATAGGGGTATATTTATTACGCAATGTATTCATATCAACATTTTCAATAGTTTGATTTCTTAAAAATATGTTATGACTAATAAAAGTCAATTCATTAGAATTTTTGTTTTCTATTTTGTCTTCTACAGTGTTTTTATTTATATTTGAAAAATTAACTTTACTTTTTTCATCAAATATATGTTTTTCTTCTCTATTATTTCCATCATGTATGTTATTATTATTATTATTATTATCTTTTGTCTGTTCAGTAATCTGATTTTTCATTAAATCTTCTTTATTTATATTTTTTTCATTATTCATTATAACTTCTTTATTCTCTTCTATTGATTTTATAGTATATTTATTATTATTATCATTATCAATATTATTATTACTATTATTATTAGTAATTTCTTCTTTTTCATTAGATGCAATATTATTTTCAATACTCTTTGGAATTCTATACATCATGCATAGAAAATTATAATCAGATACAAAGTCATTATTTTGAATATCATTTAATATATCAGTATTTTCTAATTCATTTATATACTCAATAATTGTTTCTTTTAGATTCTCAAATTGATTATTATTAAAAGAAATCTCATTGATATTAATCATTTTTAAGGATTCTAAAAAATCTCTTTTTTTTTGTATTATATCATCAATAGACAAATCAAAATTATTATATATAATTTCAGAATCAAAATTTGCATATAAACTAAATATATTTTTATATGAATTGAAAATAGAAAACTCTTTTTCTTTAAGATAATTATATTCATTTAAGAATTCTTCAAAAGAAAAATTTAATGAATAAAAATCAGGAGAAAAATTTACATTAATATTGCCAACACAGTTTCTTAAATCTTTATTTAATAAAAGTTCAATCTTTTTATAATAATACACTAAATTATCGTTATAATTTTTTATGATTTCATGATATATATATGCTAATAGAATCAAGGGATTATTTTTTCTAATTCCATAAAAAATTAATTGAATAAAAAATAAATATTTATTCATAAAATCCATTTTATTTTTATTTATCTTTTCAATTTCTTCTTCGGAATATTGGCGCTTTTCCTTCTTAATATTTATTGAATCCTTATTTTCTTCATAATCTATTTTGACTGAAATATCATTTTTATTGTCAACGTTCAAATTCTCATAATATGTTATATGGGAGCTATATATGGAGTAATCAGAATGATAATACATATCCCTTTCATCACTATTTTTCTCATTGCATATTTTCTTATTGTAAAATGCATTACTATCTATATCTTTGCATTTCTCGTCACTTTCATTTTCAATTTTCCTTTTTCTTCTTTTTTCTTTTTCTATTTTACATAAATAAATGTCATATTTACTTAAATTAAGAAACAATATATGTAATATCCTATATACAAAATTGTTTTCTTTACTATTTTCTTCATATATTTTATTAATAATTTTTTTGTATATTTTATTTAAAATTTTTATATATGTATTAATATAAATATAAAATTCACTCGTATCACTTAAATCATCAATTAAAATTTTATTATTTTTCATTATATCAAAACCTAAATTAAATGATACATTACATACATATTCTAACAATTTTGAGTGGTTGGTTAAGAACTCTCTACCTAGTAAATTATTTAGTATACTAGTTACTAAACTTCTGGCTATATCTCCATTTTTAAAAAGATAAATATATTTATTTGTATGAATCACTTTTGTGTATATACTTAGGCATACAATAGTATTAATAAAGAAAAAAGAAAAATGATCAAAAGAAAGTTTAGCTATACAACTTTTTTTTTTCATTAATATATCTACTAATAAAACAGCACTTAAAATTGCATTAAAATGAATAAATGAAGATTTCAGATCTTTTCCAAAATTTTTTTGAAATAAATATCTTAATGCATAATTAGCTCCTTTAATAAGAATAATAAATAAATTAAAATTTTTAAAAATATAATTCCCATTTTCCGTTAATATAAAATTACCATTCTTACTTTTTTTACCTACTTGCACAATATTATCAACAATTAATTTGCATACCTATGATTAAAAAAAAAAAAAAAAATACCTTACATTTATCATGCTGTAAATTAAATATAATTAAAAAAAAAAAATTATAAGAATTTAAAATTTCACCTTTGAAATTGTTTCTATATCATTTGAATATAAAAATGATGCTAAATAAACAAATTTAAAATATATAATTGAGTTGTTATAATGATTTGATCCCTCTATTTTTTCATTATTCTTTGATTCTAATATATGAAAGAGTTCTTTTGATTTAGAATAATTATTCCCATCTATATTAAAATTTAAGTTGTTTGAAATACTTGTATAAGAAATCTGATTATTTATATAATCTTCATTTATTTTATTAATTTCAATTTCTTCTATTTTCTTTTTTATTTCCAAAATTTCCTCGACATTTTTATTAAATTCATTTACATGACCTAATGAAAAAAGAAATAAAAAATAGACAGATAAAAATATAATATTAAAATATACTATTAAAAGATAAGTAAAATCATAAAACAATCAAATGTATATAAAAAAAAAAATAACCTTCTACTTCTTTTTTTATTGATGCCCTTTGATTTGCATTATTTTTTATATAATTAATCATTGCAATATTTTCTTCATCTTTTAAATTTTCTATAAAATATTTATATATGTAGAGAAAAAAAAACAAAAAAAAAAAAAAACAGAGAGAAAAAAAAATATATATATATACATATATTAGTAAAAGTAATTTTTTTTAAAAACAATGTAACAGAAATATATTTTAATTATTAAGTATATTAAAATGTAAGAAGTTATGCAAACGACAGTGGTTGCAAAAAAAAAAAAAAAAAAAATTGAATAGACATCCATCTTTTTTTAAACTTTAGTATATTATCAAAAGAATTAAAAACATTTATATAAATAAATATAAATTATAAGATATGTAAATGAAAAATCAAATTAAGATTCTTTATAAAATTAAAAAAAAAAAAAATATATATATATATATATATATATAGTTATATATAAAGAATAGAATATACATAAAAAATATTCATAACATTTTATTTCTATATTTAGACTAATATTTGCCTATATATATATAATTAATAATAAGCTAAAGTAAAATCTCTATATATATATATCTTTTTTTTTTTTTTATTAACCATTGCTGTAATATTGCATAAATTTTATTATTAAATATTGCATATAAAAGTTTACTACTATTATGTATATATTATTTTTATGTTTTTTTTTTTTTTACCTTCACTGTTATCACTTTGATATGAACTATTATTTTCATCATCTACTAAATTAACATAATTAAGTATAATTAATATGAATTATATATGTATTATTGTGCATTTTATAGTTTTATTTAATATATTATTTTCTTGTATATTATTATTATATTTTTTTAATTTTTTTTATAATATACTCTCAATATCTTTAAAATTAATATTATAATCAGGGCATTTTTCAATAAATTCATCTACTTTACTTTTTAAATAATAAGAAATTTCGTCATTTTCAATGCATCTAAAGGTGATAAGTGTATGTCAAATATTAATTAAATTACTTAATAAAAATATGTAATATATATTGTTTTATTGTATTTTTTTAAAAAAAGGTTACCTATAAAAATTTGGATAAAATGCTTGGATATTTGCAAATATTTTTAAACAATATATAGTCACATTCTTGTTTTTGCTATATAATGTAAAAACTTGGAGAATTTTCATTATATCCTTTTCATAGTTCAAACATTTATCTTTATATAAAATAATTAGTTTCAATATAATATCTAGTGAATCACACATTCTCCTAAAAAAAAATATTAATATATTTATATATATACATATGTTTATTTATTTAGGAATAAATTTTGATAAATTTTTTTATTTTTTTTCTTACTTTTGATCACATGATGTTAAATTTTTTAAAAGGAGAGAAAAATACAACTTATGATCTGATGTGTAACATAGACACAGAAGTATCTCCTTTAATTTTTCTAACAAAATAAAAATTATAAAAATTAAATGTAATTTTTATTAAAAAGATATATAAGCAATATAAAACTAAATCATTATATAAAAAAAAAAAGAAATTACTTCTTATTTCTGAAGAAGATGTGTTAATTTTGTCAAATATAAAATTTAATAAAATAATTAATTCTTGTTCATTTATGAAAACATAATTATCTTCAATTGTTTTTAACACAATTCTAATCAAATCTGTTGAAGCACACAATAACTCGTTATCATTTTGGTTTTCATTTAAAGAAAAAAGTATCCATTTCAATAATAAATCAAGAAGTCCTGATTTTGAAAAGAGTATTGATTGATTGGAACTATTACTTAAATAATCTTTAAAAAATAATATGCTCCTATGAATAAATTAAAAAATTATTATAATTATATATAATAAGGAAAAATATTTAATTATATAAAATATATATATATATATAAGATATGCAATTGAATACAAATTTTATGTATGAGACAATTTTTTTTTTTTTTAAATATATTTTTCTACCTATTAATCATATTGGCATTTTCACTAAACATATGTAATAACAATTCATTACTAGTGAAAGATTTAAATTCTTTCATTAAATAATTTGAATGAGATTGATCAAAATTCTTATCCCATTTTAATTTATCTGGTTTTATTTTATAATATGGAGGAAATTCTATTTTCATAATTTTGTTTTTGTTAAAAGAACTTAACCTTTTTACACTTTTTGGTTTCGTTACTGCTGATGTGACACTAAGATTACTTTCATTTGCAGAAATTCTTTTTAGTTGTGAATTATTTGATAAGAGAATTTTATAAAAAGAAAATTCTTCTTTGTTTGATTTCATTTGATTTAAAATATCATGTAAGCACTCCTTCTTATGTACTGATAGTTTTTCGTATATATAAAAAAAAACAGTACCACCATATTTAGAATAAATATTATCTAAAACAATACTAGATTTTTCTCTTATTTGTTTGTTATCGTCGAAAAATAAATCTAAATAGAATTTGAGAACTTTTTTTTTTATAATATTTTCATTCAATAATAATATATGATTTATATTAATATTGTTAATAATAATTAATATTTTGTTTCTTTTATTAATTTTCTTAATATTTTTATTATCTTCTTTTATATTATTTAATTTTTCATTTAAAATATAATTATTAATATGACTAATATATTTCGAAATTCCTAAATTTCTACATAAACATGTTAAAAGTTTATCAATATGTTCAATAGATATTTCCATATCATCAATAATGTTCATTATAAATTCAAATAATATGTCTGCATATATATGAACATTTTCTCTCAATGAAAATAAAAGAACATATAGTAATCGTATGCATTTGCTTTTATTACTATTATATATTTTATTTAATGTATTATTATTTATTAATATATCTAATTTATCAGGGTTAATATAATATTTTCCTATTTTTTCAATAATATTTATAATTTTTGATGTATTATTTGCTATATTATTGTTATTATTATTATTTTCATTTAAAATGTTATTTATATATTGTTTTATTATTTCACTTATGTTTGTCATCCTTTCTTCTTCGTCATCTTCCTCTTTTTCCTCATCATTTTCTATATGTTCTATTTTTTTTTTTAAATTGAATTTTTCTTCTACTACTTTTTCATTAGTTCTAATTAAATTTTCTAACTTTGAATCCTTTATTATTTCATTAGTTAAATTTTCCTGATTGTAAATTATCTTTGAATTATTATAATTCAAATAGGTGTTGGTATAATCAATTTCTATCTTATGTAATTTGGAAGATTCTTCTATTTTTAAAGTATTATTTTTTTCGAAGCAATGCAATTCTTTTCTTTCTTCATTCATATTATTTAGAGAATAATGATTATCATTATTTTTTTTTTCTTTCCAGGCTTCTTCCTTATTCATATCATCATGTTTTGCTGTTGATATATTTTGCTTTTTTATTTTTTCATTTATTTTTGTATTGCTATTATTTAAATTACTATTATTTTTGTCATTATTTTTAATTAAAGCGGAAGAGGAATTTAGTCCTTGTTTTAAAATAAATTTTTCTGCGTCTTCTTTTAATTTAACAGCTTGTCTTATATTTTCAGATATTCCTTCTAAATAGGATAAAACATATCTATCCCCAAAATTTTTACATAAAATTTGTAACATAAGAATTGAGGAGTTTCTTAAATTACTATTTTTTGAATCGACAAATTTTTTTAAAAAGTATATAAGATTTTTTACATTTACATTGGAATTACTATTTTTTGTTAGAAATATTTTTTGCAATATTTTGATACATTCTTCACACTTCTTTGTATTTTTTGCATCACAATTTTTTATAATGATATCAATAATTATATTATTATCGAAATAATTAAAGCATTTATTTATAAAATTATTACATATTATATTTTCTTTTTTATCAGTAGCTTTATCTATGTATAAGCACATAAGAATATTCAAAATCTTCATAAAATGGGGATTGTTAATATTATTAATATTAAAATGATACAACAAATCAATAAAATTGTTAAAAAAATCATAAATTACAATATTAAGTTGATTATATTTCCCCTTAAAATCATAACAATTTTTCTTAATTAAATTAATTAAATTTTCTAAATTAATTGTAGTAAAATGTATTTTTAGTTTTAACCATTCATTTAATAAATTTAATGCTTCTATTTTAGAAGAGTAATTATTAGAAACTAAATTATTTATTATATTTTCAGGTAAAGTAACTTCTAAATTGTCATTCACATCATTTATAGTATTATTATTAGATAAATCATTATTATGATCCCTAAGAGATTTATTTGCTAATTCCGAATCATTTTTATGATTTAATGAATCAATATTTTCATCATTATTATTTTTTTTATTAGAAGTGGTACATAAAGATAATATTGACTTTTTTTTGTTAGATGGTAAGGTATTAAAAAAAGAAGGATGAACATTTTCCCCATAATTCGCAATAATTAATGAATAAACTTTAAAGGCGGTATTTTTAATGTTAGCTGCATTGTCATTTAATAAATGTTTTGTGATTTCTATAATAGATATGATATTTTTTTTATCAATATAATGAAAAATTTTCAATATAAAATCAAGTGTTACCATTCTAGTGTTGTTGTTTTTATCTTTTAAATTTTTGGATAAGTCATCAATAAATATATCAATATTATATATAGCAATAGCTTTAGTTAAGCATTCCATGCAAGCATTAGAAACTTGTTTATTAGAGTCCTTTAGTTTAGAACACAATATAAAAGAAAATGTTTTGACTGTGTTATAAATATCTTTTTCAAATTTTTCAATTAATATATGCAATAATTTTAAAGTGGATACAACAACAGGCAAAGCTGATTCATTTTTTAATAATTTAGAAATAATACTTAATATGGTACTTACATAACTAGTTTTTTTAATTGAATATTTTGATTTTAATTTATCGCATAATAAATTAATTGCTTCTACTTTTATTTTCCAGGGCAATAAATTTTCATTACTTAAGGAAGTATTGTTATTATTACTACTTTTATCAATAAACCCTTCTAAAACTCTTCGTTCCCATTGTTTTGTGCAAATTTCCTTAAAAATATCATTTTCCTCTATTAAATTGTTTTCACTTATTGTAAAAACATCTTGATAATTGTCATTTTGTTCATTATTACTACTTTGATTTATTAAATAACCTTTTTTTTTAGTTATTATATTTTCTCTATTTTCTTTTTGCAATTCTTTAGATATATAATTTTTTTGTTGACTATTTAATTCACTTAAAATACTATTTTGGAATTCACTATTTTTAATTAAGGAAAGTATTTCAATATATAACAAATAAAAATTAGTCTTAACGGTTTTATCAAGCATTTCATTAAATTTCAAACAGTATTTATTTATTGTTTTCACACATACTATATTAGGACCAAAATAATTTAATAATTTATAAAATAATAATAATTCTGATGAAACAACCTTTATTTTAATTCCTTTAATATTAGATACATTTTTGTTTGCTTTTATATAAATTAAATTTAGATGCTCACACAACATCGTTATTATATTTAATGTTATCTTATCACTAGAACAATACTCTATTATTTTTCTTATTATATTAAATCCATTATCAAATGATTTTACATTCGTTAATATTTTCTCACACAAAATATTATGTATTTTCGTATATAAATTATATAATTTATTTCTATATTCATTAACAAAAGAATTTATTAAAGCTTCTTCATTTTCATACTCTTCTTTAAAATTATAAAAAAATATATCTTTTATTACATTTAAGTATTCTTCAGTTATCTCAGTTGTTTTTAATTGGCATATTAAATTACTGTCTGATATATATTTTAATATGCAGTCTTCATCTTTAAATAAAGAATTTACTATTTCTATTTTTTTATTTATATTATTATCAGTAAAGCATCTTAATATTTCATTGTAACCATGCATTCTATATTTTACTATGGTACTATTTATTCTTTCACATAAATCTATATTAGAAAGATCTTCAATTTCTTCATCTTTATTTTCATTTTTATTAAAATTATCTTTTTTTTCAACGTTTGGTTTATTTATATTTTTTTCAACAACTCCACCTCCTAATGCTCCTTTTGCCAGTTCTCTTTGAAGTAATTGCTCAAATATATCACCACTACTGTGTTCATTATCATTTTGTTTATAATGACTATTTAAAATATCTTCACTGTTTGTTTTATCTAAATTTTTATTTTCATTTTTTATTTCTTCTTTACCTATTTCTTTATTTTTATTATTATTTAAAATATTATTTGAATCAATATTTTTTCTTTTTTTCTTTTCGTCTTCTTCATCATTTTCTATTTCACCTCTTAATGGTCCTTTGCGGCCATGAACAACACTTTTTCCTATTCTTAAAAATTTTCTATTCTCCATTAAACATGAAAAAAAAAAATAAAATAATGTTTATTCTCTTTTAATTTATACTATAAATTAGTATTAGCATGTAATTGTGTAATATATTAAAAAAATAGAAAATCATTATATATATATGCAAGTATTTTTTTTTTTCTTAGCTGTATAAAACAAAAAAAAATTTCATTTTAATTATTCAAAAATGTATAAAAGATATTAACAGTACATATAAATGTACATATATAAATTTATATATATATAATAAATAGCTTCTTTATAAGAGTGATACATAAAGACAATAAAAAAAAGGTTAATAAAATAAATAATTATATAAAATACGTATCTTATTTAGTAAATAAAAGAAAAATTATCATAATTTAAAAAAAAAAATTAAACATTATTTTACTATGGCAAACTATATTATATTTCTTATGAAGTTTTATAATTATTAAAAATGTTACTTTTAAAAACATAGAAAAAAAAAAAAAAATAATAAAATAAAAAAGAAAAAATATCTTTTAACCACGAAAAAAAAAAAGAATATTGAAGAAAAAATAGCAATGTACTATTTAAAAATATATATATACAAATAATGTATAGATATCAATTAAATAATATTTAAATCAATTATAATTCAAATAAAAATATATTCTTATTACTTTTTTAAATAAGGAAAAAAAAAAAAAATTATACTTTTTCATGAAGAATAATTTTTTAAAACAAAAAAAAAAAAAAAAAATGAAATAAAAATAAAAGTGAAAATGAAAATAAAATGAATTTAAAACGAATTTAAAAAAAATAAAAAGATATAATTTAAAATTTGTAAAATACATAATAGAATTTCTTTTATATATTAAAAATTCTTTGTATTTCTTTTTAAATTTGGAAATATCCTTTTACAACGCACACATTAAAAATTTTAAAAAAAGATAAAAAAAAAAGATTCTTCATTATGCTTTGAAATTATAAAATATAAAATATAAAAAAAAAGTAAATATTATTTATTTTTATAATTATTTTCTCATATTTTTTGTTTCTCTTTTGTGGTATTACTCTTTATATTACTTTGTCTCCACGACATATTAAATATTTACACAAAAAGAAAAAATAGTAAAATAAGAATAAAAAAAAAAAAAAAAAAAAAAAGACAAATCTTTAATAGTTTTAGCAACAGTTAAAATTAAAAACTATTTCTAGTTCAAAAGTTTTAATTAAAGACAATAATATATATAAAAAGCTGTTAAATTATTTATGTTTTTATATACTAAAAAAATATATTTATAATTTCATATAAAAAAATTAATGAAATAAAGAAATATTTCTGTTTAATTATAGGAGCATAGAAAATAAATAAATAAATAACTATATTTATATATAATATATGATTATTAATATTATTGATAAATCCCTTCTCATACAAAAAAAAAGAATAATTGATAACAATCATTAAAAAATATACAAAAAAAATATATATATATATATATAAAAGAAATAATAATTTATATATTATACTTTAGAAAATTTCTTTAATTTTATTTTAATTTATATTTTTTCAAATATGTAAATGTATTTTCTATAAATTTGAATAGTTTTTTTTTTAAGAAACTACGGTTACATACAAAACATTTTTCGTAATATTATTATTTATTATAATAAAAATGATTAAAGAAATTTAATTTTTAAATCTTAGTACAACTTTATTTTACTTTCATGAATGAATAAATTTGAGATATTACCTTATAATTTTTCATTTTTGTGCTATATAAAAATATATTAACTTTACAAAATTTGTAAGTGTTTTACCTTTTTCAAAATTCTTAATAGCTATATTTTTACATATTTATATTGAAATTTTTTTAACTTCAATTTTTTACTGTTACACGCTTTTGAATTGTGTTCACTAATGGATTGAATTGTTTGATTTTCTGTGTATTTTACTGATTGTTCTAATAATGATATAATATCACGATTTATTTTATAAAATGCATTACTACGAATTTCTATGCAACTTTTCATTTTATCTCTATAATTTTGCTTGATCCATTTTATCTTGTAATCATATTTCTGACAAAATTTACATAAAACTAGTTCATTATTTTTGTAAACTTTTGAATGCATATTTCCACATCTATGATGGTAACTATTAAAGCATTTATCACACATCGTTAAGTTACCACAGCTTTTACATTTTCTACATACCTATTGTAAAAAAGTAAAATAATATATTTGTGTTCTCAAATTATATATAATTAGAATAAATAAAAAATATTTTAAATATCAATTTTTTTTTTTACTTCATCATCAGCAAATCCTTTATCAATTAAATTCCACATTTCATGTTCAGCACCAACAATACTATGTAAAATATAGCTATACTGTATAAAAAAAAAAAAAAACGGAATAGAACAAAACTAAATATACTGTTTTAAAAGAAATGGAACAAGTACAACATATATAGTAATTAATATATATATAAATTTATATGTAAATGCATAAATTGTTTATATATAAAAGTGTAGAAATAAAAACCTGTTGTATTCTTCTTAATTGCCCTATTTTAATAAGTGATGGTAGGAATAAACTAAAACAATTTATTATATTTTTTTCTCCATCTGAAAATGAAGAAACAAGAATTTTCCAAAATTCCGTAGAAGTATTAAATGGTTTTGATTTAAGGGAAAAAAAATGATTCCATTGAAAATTCAAATCGTAAAATATCCAAGTAGAATAGCATTCCATTAATCTCAAATTAGTTGCATTTATTTTATTGTATTGATACAATCCTTTCGTTGCTGTATTGTCTATACTTAAATTCCAATCTTGCAATTTTTTATGTAAATTATTAAAATTTTCTATTGGATTAAAAATGTCATTATTTGTTATTTCGCCATCACTTATATCGTTATCACTTTCATTTTTTCTTTTCAAATTATAATTCATACAATTGGAAGAATTACATAAACATTCAAAGTTATTAAAAACAAAATTATAACTAAAAAAAAAAAAAAAAATGCATGTGTTCAAATAATTATAAATATCTCATTTTTTATTTTATATTACCTGTAATTATAAGTAATTTCTTCACCACAAGGAATATCTTGTAAAGCAAAAATTCCAATTCTATAATATCCACGTACAATCCATTTCTGTGAAACACTATTTGGTGAACAAGAATGATTAACAAATCTTGAAATACTTCCTTTTCTTCTGCTATCAATATGAACATCTCTATTTATTTGTATTGAGTACCAATTGTACATATCTGTTTTTTTACTTTCTTCTTTATATGTTTCCATTCTTTTTTCAAAATCTTTTTTTCCGAGAACTTCTCCAACATATTCACAAATTAACTCTCCATTTTTTATATCCCGTTTACAAAATACGCCATATCCTGTTCTTTCTGTTTTTTTAATCTAAAAATTATAAAAAAAATTAATATATATATACAAATATTTACACTCTGCACACATTAAATACGCATACACAAATAAACTAAAATTCAAATATATATATATATATATCAAAATGCTCATATGAAAAACACATATATAAATAACAACTGTTATCAATATATAAAAATTGTCAAAATAGAAAATAGAAAATTTCCATTTTGATATTTTTATATTTTAGTCTTAATATAAATATATGTTCATTATAAAGTGGATTTTTTTTTTTTTTTTAAGAATTACTTCTAAATCTTTTATTGCTGAATGTTTAAAGGGGCGATTAAAGCATTTTCTATCTTGTATTTCTATGGGCAAATTACACCTATTTTTGGAACATTGGATTTTGCTCAATGAATTATAGCAAGTGAAAGGATCACACTCTCCATGACATAGGCATCTATAATCGTCTGACTTACAGGATAATAAATTTTTATATTGGTCACTTAAATAAACATTTTTCGAAATATATTCAAAATTTAAATAATGACTATATTTTTTTAATGTGTTTACATCAATTTTATAGCCATTCTTTGTAGTTGAAAAAAAATCATTCATATCTATTTTGCTATTTTTCAAATTTTTCTTCTTTCCTTTTATACGATCCTCCTCTTCATTTCCATTTTCATCATAATTATTTATTTTTTCTTCTGTTTTTTCAAATTTATTATCTTCATTTATCTTTGTATTTTGATCTATTTTTTCATTGATATCAATTTGCATACCTTTAGTCACTTTTTCTTCTTTATTTTTTATAATTTCTGCTTTTCCGTTATCTTTGTCTGTATTTACACTATTTATATTATGTTTCCATTTATTCTCCATTACTTCACTATCTTCGTCCTTTTTATCATAAGTATGAGATAATATTCCTTCTTTTTTTACACCGTTTATAATATTCCCTTCAATTCGGTTCACACTTGTTTCTTCAATGTATGAACTTGATATATTTTTTAACTCATTACGAACTGTATTTAGAAGATTATTAGATATATATTTCATTTTGTTGTCATCATTTTTGTTAGTATTATCATTTTTGTTCATATCATTGTTTAAATCAAATAATGAATTTTTATTTGAATTTTCCTGAGGTATAATTTCTTTTACATTTGATATATTACTAATATCAGCAATGCTCATTTTTATTAGATTCTGACTTTTATAATTGTTACTTCTATCATTTTCAATTTTCTTATTAAATAAAAATATTACATAGTTAATAAAATCTTCTCTCAAGGAACATAAGACGTTTATCTGTTCCTCACATTCTTCATTTATTTGATCTGCATTAATTTCATTTAATGATAATAATGATTTTTCAATATCTAAAATTTTTCTAATTTTAATAGTTATAAAATTATATTCTGCTTCTTTTTTTAATTTTTCATTTGTAAAAGTATCACAACATAAATTTGAATATTTTTCTTTATTAATATTTTCATTTTTATAATTGTCATAATTTTTCTGATTTTTCATATAAATATCATTATTAATAATAAAATTATCAAAGAAATCAATAATTTTTTCATTTTTATTATTTATATTTTCATTTATATTACACCTTTCGTTTTTATCAAAATTTTCACTTAAATTATTTGCATAATTATCATATACTTCATTATCAATTACATTATTTTCTAAGTTATTTTCATAATTGATTCCCTCATTTGTATCTCTATCACTCTTCAAAGCATTATTTGTTTTTTGCGGTGATGTTGAATCTGATTTATGTCTTGTAAAATCACTTAAAATATTTATATCTAAATTATAATTTTTTAAAATATCAAGTTCATTAAAATTAGAAAGTTTTCTTTTTTTTTTGATACAGTTATTGCCATCATTAATATCTTCATTATTAATAGTATTCAAATTTTCATTTGTTTCATGTGAATTATTCTTATTAATACTTTCTACAAAAATGTTAGATAAATTGTTTAAATTTGTATTATTCACTATTCTTTGCTCGTCAATATTTGTATAAATATCATCATTTACATTATAATTATGATTATTATTCAAAAAACTTGATTTATAACTATCTTTTTCTGTTAAATGATTAATATTCTTTTGGTAAGAATTCTTATTGATATTTATTTTATTTTGGAGTTCTTTAAGAATATCCAATTTATCTTCTTCTCCTTCAGTTAAATCAAATATTATTTTTCTATTTATGTTGTTGTTATATCCATTTTCATAATTTATTTCCATTTTTTCCTTAAGTTGATAATTATTATTATCTTTTTTAAAATTGCAAGTTCTAGATTTACACATGTGTTCATTTTTCTTTAACTCTTCGTCATTACATAATATATTTTTGTTCTTCATTTTTTCATTTTCATTCGTAGTTGTATTATTTAATAAAATGTTTGTAATAGGAGAATTATGCATATTTGACATAACTGAGATGTTATCTAACTCTACATAAGGATATATATTATTTTCATCTATATCATTTTTAAATCTATTTTTTTTAACAAAATTTTTATCATCTGAATTTTTCTTTAGAGCATTCATTGATTCCATATGTTTTCTTTTATAATATTCTATATGACTTGAGCAAAACATAATTTTTTGCTTATAAGATATTATATAATTATTACTCATACAATGAAGATGAATCGATTTAAAACATTTTATACATCTAAATAAACAATTGTTTAATCTATTTTTTACTTTCTCCAAATTTATTATATAAAAATCTTTGCATACATAGCATACATGTAAAGGGCATATATATCTATTAAGTTTTAAATTACCATGTAAATGCTCATTATTATTAATGAAACAATTATTAAAATCATTATCCATTTTATTATTTTTCTTATTATTGTTATCTGAATACTCATCTTTCAGAGAATGATTTATTTGATTTTTTATTGTAGTAGTGATATCAGATGTATCACCACACAAATTATTTTTAATCATTATTTTATTATTAATTCCAACTTTGTTTTTATTATTTACATCGTTTTTTTCGTAATTATCTTTATTAATTTCTATAATATCGTGTTCGTTCATTTTATTATTTACATCTTTCTTTTCTTGACTAGTTATATTACATGATACATAAGAGTACTGTTTTAAGCATTCTGTTTTAAATAAATTTAAATCCTCAATGCAATTTAAATGAAAGGCAATATTGCATAATGGATAATAACATGGTAATAATTTATCATTTGTAGTGATATCCTTACATAATGTACAAAAATTAATATCATATAAACAAAAAAAACAAATATAATTATCATCTCTTTTAATATAACTTACACATTTTTTATGAAATATTCTTCCGCAAGATATATTACAAGTATATATATATTCTTTCACATCATCTTCTTTTAATATACTATTTAAATTAAAGATATTCTGTTCGCAAAATTCACAAAAATAAAAATGTTTTTCGTCATCATAACCATTTATAGTATAGTTTCTATAACAATTAATAACATCGTCATAATATGAATTTAATATTGTTTCTTGTTCATTGTTGTCTTTATTTTCTTCATTGTATTCTTCATTTTTTTTTGTCATATGAATTTCTTTATTTTTCAAATATTGCGATCGTTCAATTAACTTACCATTATGTTTCATGTTAAATAAATTTACTTCACTATTTCCATTTATAATGTTTATTTTGTTAGTATCATTTATAAAACTTGTGCTTTTAGTGTCTATATCATTTATTAATGAGATGGAATTAATATCCGTTAACTCTTTTTTATCTAAATTTGTTTCTTGATTGGAATTAAAATTATTGTTATTATCTGGTATGGTACCCTCATTTTCATTATGTTTGCTTGACTTATTTATATAATTTTTTTGGAAAATATTTACCACGTTATTTATATTTTTATTATTTTTAATTAAATTTCTTACTTTATTATTACTTACATTGTAATTACATAAATTATTAATGGATACATTATTTTTGTTTGTTTTATCATTTGAATTACAATTATTCGAATTAAAGCTATTTATATATTCCAGTATTATTTGTGGATTTATATTTTTTTTTAAATTGAAATTTTGGAAATTATAATTTGAAGAAAGATCATTGGAGCATTTTAATATATCGTTTATATCGTTTTTTCCATTTAAATTATTTTCTTTGCAATATTTTGTTTTATCTAATAAAAGCTTATTTTCATAATTATAATTATTATTTAATATACTATTTATGAATGATTTCTCATTTTTATCTGATATTTCTCTATTTATACTATCTTCTAAATGAAAATCATTCGTTTCGTTATAGCCAGCAAATTCATATTCATTGGAAAGTTGAATTTCGTTACTTAATTTGTTAATATTGTAATTATATTTATTTGTTTTTATATTTTCGTCATTTTTTTGGTTTTCTTCTATTAGTAATGAATATGAATTTGTGCTTTTTCTTTGTGTGTTATCATCTGAGTTATATTCGTTTTTGTTATAATTATGACTTTTTTTTTTTAGTTCATCCAACATAAATGGGGAATTCAAGCCGTTTTGTGTTTTGTATATATCTTCATTATTATTACTATCGTAAATATTCTTATTTGTATCCTTATTATTATTATCATTATTATTATTCTCATAATTATTCTTATTACTATTCTCATTATTATTCTCATAATTATTCTTATTTTTCTTCTTATTATTATTATCATAATTATTCTTATTCTTATTATTATTCTTATTATCATTATTATTCTTATTATTATTAATATTATTAGTAGTATTAGTATTAATAATATTATTACTATTATTATTAGTATTATTATTATTAATAATATTATTATTAGTATTAGTACTATTATTAATAATATTACTACTGTTATTACAATTATTATTAATAATATTATTACTATTATAATCTTTACTACTATTATTAATACTATTATTATTATTAATAATGTTATTGCTATTTTTATTATTACTTACATTGTTATTATTATTTTCATTTAAATTTAATGTATTATTTGCTTTTTTGGAATTTTCTAATATATTTTTACTTTTATTTATCCTTTTATTCACATTATTAAAATTTTTTATGTAACTTTTACATATATCTACTACGTTAGAATATTCGACTTGCTTGTTCTTTTTTTTTTCTTCATTATTCATTGTACTATTTTTAAAAATAAACATTTCCTTTTTGTTTTTTTCTAGTTCTATTATATTTTTATTTTTACTATAGTCACTTTTTACCTTTTCTTCTTGTTCTTGTTCTTGTTCTTTTTCTCTTTCTTTCTCTTTCTCTTTCTTTTTCTCTTTTTCTTTTTCTTTTTCTTTCTCTTTCTCTTTCTCTTGTTTTTTCTGTTCATTTTTTTGTTCTTTTTTTCTTTCTTCTTCGTCTTCTTCATCTTCTTCTTCTTCTTCTCCATCTTCTTCCTCTTCTTCCTCTTCTTCCGCTTCTTCTTCTTCTTCTTCTTCTTCTTCTTCTTCTTCTTCTTCCTCTTCCTTTTCTTTCTTTTTTGTTTTCTCTTTTTCCTTTTCTTCTTCTTCTTCTTCCTCTTCCTTTTCTTTCTTTTTGGTTTTCTTTTTTTCCTTTTCTTCTTCTTCGTATTCTTGTTCTTCATCTATTTCTTCGTCTTCTTCATATTCTGCTTCCTCTTTTTCTTCCTCTTGTTCTTCTTCGTTTTCTTCTCCTTCCTTTTGTTCATCATACTCTACCTCTACTTCTTTTTCTTCATATTGTTCTAGTTCTTCATGATCTTGTTCTTGTTCTTTTTTTATTTTATAAAGTATATCTACTAGGCTATTTCTTTCACTTTCTTCTGATGAATTGGTATTATTTTTGTTCTCATTTTTTTCCCCATTTTTATTATTTACGATAGTTTTATTACTCAATGAATTAAAAAAATTATTTTTAATTAAATCATCAAAATTTATTGTTTCTAGATGTTCTAAGTTTTTTTGTCTTGATAATAATAATTCAATGTTCTTCTGTTCTTCATTTATTACATTATGTCTATATAAAGTTTTTCTATTTTTATTTTCATAGCATGCTAATGATTTATTAATATTTTTCCAATTTATATTATCTATATATTCATTTTCCTTTTCATTATTTTTTATATAATTATCTATATGTAAAATGTTTTCTAAAAAAATTTCTCCTTTTTCATATTCTTCTTTTACCTGGTTGTATTTAACTTTTTTATTGCTCGTTTCATTATCATTTAATATATTTAATTGTCTATTTTTTGTTTTATTTTTTTTTAAATTTGTGGTATCTTCACATATACTATTTTTTGAATTTTTATTTTCCATATTTTTTTTTTTTTTTTACTTTTTTTTTGTTTATATTAATTATTAAAAACATTCATTTATATGAAAAAAAAAAAAATTAATAACAATTGTTTTGAACTAATATAAAGAAGCTTTTTTTTTGTTTTTTTTTGTTTTTTTATTTTTTTAATTTTTTATTCTTTTTTTTTTTTTTATGGTAATATTATAAAAGTAAAAATATATATAAATAAGTTTAATGAATCTTTAGTTTTTATTATTTTATTTTATTTTTTATTTTTTTTGCATTTTTGTCATTTATCTATTTTTATTCTTATTTTTTTGCTTCTACCTTTTTCAAAACATTTATAAAAATACATTTGAGTTAAAAAAATAATATATTTATTAAAACATATGAATAAATAAATACATAAAAAAGCACATAAATTTTATATAAAAACTGTTAATTTAAAATTATAATAAAATTATTTATGATTTATAACTTAATATACATATGGAGGAAGTATTATTTAGATAAATAAAAAATGCTATGGGCATTTTGCTTTTTTTTTTATTTATTCAATGAAAAAAAAAAGAAAATAAGGTTAAAACTTTAAAATTTTAAAAAAAATTTAAATATTTGTATTTCTCTTTTAAAACACTTTGAAATATTTGTTATATTAATACATATGTATATAAATGATAACGTAATTAAAATTATAAAAATAATGAAAGGAGTTTTAAAAAAATTGCATTTATAAACGAATTATAATTTCAATTTGTATAAATCAGTAAAAAAAAAAAATAAAATATCAAAAAACATGATAAAGATATACATGCATTACACTAATAACTGTTATAATATGTTAAGGTATAAAAAAAAATGAAAGTTCAAATATTGCAATTGTATGTTAGATTCCTTAGTACAAAGTTGCACGTAATTTCTAAAAATAAAAAAAACCTTTATAATATGTTTATATACCCTTAAATATATAAAAGTTTATATAATTATAAATGAAATAAAAAGAATTTAAGAAATAACACATATTTAAAACATAAAATTATTTATATTAAAAAAAAAAAAAAAAAAAAGAATTAACTTTAAATAGTACTTAAAAAAAAAAAAAAATGTCATACTTTTTTAAAATTGGGAAAAAATTTAAGCATTAGCATGCAAAAGCTATTTTATGAGAAATGAATATTTCCAATATAAGACGGATACGGATAAATTATACTAAATAAAAAAATATAATTAATTTATTTTATTCTTTGAAGTATATACGTTGCATTTTGTAAGATGAAAATTAGGAAAATACAACTTCTACTTTTTTACATTTCTAAATATTATTTTCTTTAAAATGTTAAAAGAAAAAACTAAGATAAAAAATAAAATTTTTAAAAATATATATAAATAACCTAAAAATTTAAAACAAAGGAATAAAGTGAACAAAATATAAAAAATTCTTATAGAATTTTGTAATATCCTAATATTTTTAGTAAATATTATAATTTTTCTGTATATAAAAAATTAAAAAAAAAAATTTGTTTAAAGAAGAAATAATTATTTCTTAAAAGACTATATCTAATAATAAAAAAGAAGAATTGATATAGATAATTAAGACAATTTTTAGAATAGCAAAAAAGTTCAAAAAAAAAATTTTAATTTTAAATGCATGTAAAGAAAACGTAACATAGTTGTACTAAAGGTCTCCTATTATTTTTTAATATATTTTCTTCATATTTTTTTTTGAAATACTAAATTTATTTTAAAATTATTATTCAAATATATATGGTTTAATTGAAAATTTTTTTATTCTATATTTTGAAAAAATTTAGAATAACAAAAAATCATTTAAAACGAAAATGTGTTTATACATAACATTCAGTATTACGTAAAATTAGCTAATAGATAAAAAATTGAACTCTTATTTTTATGCACTAATATAATATTTTGCATAAAGAAATTATAAACTTTTTTTTTTTCTTTTTATTCTATATTCCTTTATTTTTCTTTTTAATTTTTTTTATATTTTCAACAAATATATTAATTTGCTTATGTGCTTGTATATAATGTATATCCATCTTTTTTTTTTTTTTTTTTATATATAAAATTAAATATAAATATATTTATTATTTTTACCTTTTTTATAGGTAACTAAATGTTTAAAGTAGAATTAACCTTTTCCCTTTACAAATTATACTTAATTTTTTTTTTAATAAATATTATTTTTGAAATACATAAATGATACAGTTTCGGATACGACCTCATCTCAAATTTTTATAACATTTGGGAAAATAACCATGCTTATAAATATTTAATAAATTTAATTAATTTTAATATCATTTTTCTATATATTATGAAATTTAGCAATAAAACAAAAAAAAGAAAAAAAAAAAAATTAACTTTTTTTTTTTTGCACTTGTAAAAGAACAAAAGCACAAAAATAGGTATCTCTGTATAGCAAATCAGTCAAAATGGAAAATAGAAAAACCTTTCGGAAAGTAAGAAAATAAAGCACATAATTTTTTATAAAATATAATGTTTCATTTTTTATTTAAAAAAAAATTTCGAAAAAGAGAAACAATATATGAAAAATCTAAAAAAATTACAGAACTTGAAAAAAAAAAAATATTCATAATTAAAACTTTATATAAAAAAATTAATAAAATTAATACATACTTCAATTAAAATTTTCTTAAAAATAATGTGACAAAATACATATTAATATGTATGCTATTTTACTTTTCCATTTTGATCATGCATATTTAACTTATAAAAAAAATTTCAAATTTACATGTATATATATTTAACATGTTTAAAAATAAATCTAATTAGGATATAGCACTATTTTAAAAATTAATAAAGAAGTTATTTCCTTTTTAATGAATCTAAAAAAGGACCTTGTTATAATTCTTTTTTTTTTTAAATCATAGAAACAAAAACAAATTAAGAAAATAGAAAAGTTCAAAAAAAAAAAAAAAAGGAAAATACCATTTAAAATTGGAACAAAAAAAAAA
Organism: Plasmodium relictum; assembly: GCF_900005765.1. Taxonomy (NCBI): domain Eukaryota; phylum Apicomplexa; class Aconoidasida; order Haemosporida; family Plasmodiidae; genus Plasmodium; species Plasmodium relictum. The sequence continues at coordinate 245,611 of NC_041690.1, forward strand.
AAAAAAAAAAGTAAAATATAGATAAAAATATATATATATGCTTATATTAAGGAGTACTTTAAAATTAAAGTTCATCACTGTAATAATTTTTTTTTTTTTGTTTTTTAATTAAATCAAAATATGGTGGAATTTCCATCAATAAAACTGCAACAGTCCAAGTTATAATAGTTTTATTTATCTAAAAAATTAAAAAATGTTACAAAAATTATAATTTATGTTTAAATATAAATCCAAATTTATGTATAATTTTTTTTTTTTTTTAATTACATAATTTGTAGAATAGAATGATATTGCACTATCAATTTTAAAAACATGCCGCAAAAACTCGTATAAAAATACCAATCTGTCAAGAAAAATAAAAATTTTATAGGAATAAATAAATAAGATTAACTAAGAAATGATATATTATCATATAGTTTAGAAACAAAAAAAAAAAAAAAAAAAAGAATATAACAATAATTATAATAATATTGTTAAATTTAATAAGAAATGTAATAATAATATTATTTGTTACCCGAAACATGACGTTTGAGATTTTTCAATATTTGCATTAGGGTTAACTAATTTTCTAATTTCATCAACAGTAAGAGGACATAATTTTTCAGCTTTTTCCATATACATATTTGTATTAATCAATAATGGATTATAATTTTCTGAAATATTCAATATGTCCTATTAAAAAAAAAAGAAAAAATTTGTTTCTTTTTCAAGTACATATATTTATTTTTATACAAATATAAAATTAAATAAATAATTTTTAATTTTTTTTTTAAGTTATTTTATTACAGTTGCAAAATGATGAAAATTTTCAATTGCATATAATTTTATAAATTTCTTTAATTTAAAAGGTAATTCATCAATTTCCGAATAATTCAAAATTACTTGTATTTCTTTTCTACACAAATTTAAATCTCCTGTGCCAACTCCTACATATTCATTCTTCTTTAATACCCTTTTTTCATCGTAGTCATCTATATCCTCTTCAATAGATGTTTTATATAAATTAGTAATAAAAAATTTGAAATTCCTAGGAAAACAAGGAACAGGAATAAATTTTTTTAATTTTTTTTCTTTCTTATTCTTGTGTACAACATAATGTAGATAAGTTTTCATCGCATTTTGTCTTCCTAGTGCTAAATAACTTTTGCAATATAAGAAAATGTTTTTATGAAATAATTTTATTTTTACAATATTTTTATTTTTATAATTTTCTTTAATAATTGAATTTTTTTTATTTTCCTTAAGTCTATAATTAAATAAATTTAAAATATCATCATTCATTTTTGACTGCGGTATTTTAATCACAATTTGAGCTGACGCCCCTCCTATTTCTATTACCCCCATGACATCGTTACTATTGTTTTTATTTTCATTATTACTATTATCCATAATATTAATTTTGTTATTTTCATTAATTTCATTACTTAGATTTACGTTATTTTCTGTATTTACATTATTTATAGTGTTACTATTACTATTTTTATTATCATTTGTAAATATTACGGGACTGTCTAAAGATTTTTCTAGAAGAGAATAAATCGATACAAAAGATAAAATAGCTTCTTCTTTTCCACTTAATACTTTGATTAATAACTCGTCAATTAATAAAAACTCATTAAAATTATTATACAAATAAGTTTTAAGAAAGTTAACATATTTTTTTGATTTACTTATACTTAGTAATCTAAAGCCACCTGATGCTCTAAATAGTATAACTGTACTTGATCGCTCTTTTTTCTCAATATTTTCATTTATAAAATTTTTAATTTTCTTAAAATAATCATAAAAAGTTTCTTTATCATCACTGAAGTAATTATTTAATATATAAACCAAACCAGGAGATGCTTTATAACTTATAGAAGGAATATAAATTTTTATATTTTCACTATCATTTATTATTTTGTAATTATAAATATGTACTCTTGTTCCAGTTGATCCTGCATCAATTATTACAGATTTATATATATCTAAATTTGCTTTATCATTTTTATTTAGTTCATTCAAATGCTCACATTTTATATTTAAATTCAGGTAAATAAATATTGCATAAACTAAAACTATAATTTTAAGCGATTTCTTTTTTGTAATTCCATCATTTTTCATTTTTTGTAAATATTTATATTTATTTTTTTCGGGAAAAAGTTTTTAATTTTTATTTTATCAATTATTTCAATATAAAATTTTTTTTTTAACTTTATATATACTTTTAAATTTAAAACTTTTAATAGAAAGATATTATGATATTATCATTAATATTTGTAAAATATTTACTTTAAATAGATGCTTCACCTATTTTTAAATACTTTTTTATATAATGTAATTTTTAAAATAAATAGAAATCTAAATATATACTTCTAAAAATAGTACAAAAAAATACAATTAATATCATATATCCATAGTTTTCAATTTTGCTTTTACAAAAATTAATAATAAAATCTTAACATTTACGTAAAAAAGTACTTATTTTTAGTTTCTTTTGTTATTTTTTTTCTTTTTCATAGAACTATTATTACAAGTAATTCTTTAGCTAATAAATTATATAATTAAAAAAATCTAAAAAATATATATATATTTTTTTTTTTTAAAAGTTTTAATTGTATAATTTTCATCTCATTTAATGCAAACCTTTGGCTAAATATAATGTTAAATAGTGAAATAATATTTAAAAAAAATTGTATTTTAAAAAGTAAAAAAAAAAAAATATAAAATATGTTCATTTAAATATAAAAAAAAAAAATAAAGTATTTTTATAGAAAAAAGGAATATTTATATTAAAACAAAAAAACAAAAATTAATATACAAATAAAATAATAATTTAAAAAGATATATTTTTGTAAGTATATATATATATATAAGCATTTATAATATGGTGTTAAATTAAAAAAAAATATATATTTATAAAGCATCGAAACAATTAATGAAATACCATAGTTTAATAACATAAGAATCATAAAATAAAATATATAAATATATATATATATATATCTACAGACAAAGAAAAAAAGAATTTTTATTTATTTAATTTTATAACCATATTATAAGGTAATATTACATCATTAAGAGAGTTTATTTTATCCAGAATTAAGGTTTAGTATTTTCTTTTCTTTTAATGATGCAAAAAAGAAATAAGATATAATTAAAATCTTTAGAAATACTTTATTTTGTAAATATGTAATTTTTTGTTTAAAGTACTTGGAGAATTGAATTGTAAAAAAAAAAGAAATAAAATAAAATATTTAAAATTAGCTATATAAAATAACTAAAAAAATATAAAAAATAAAATAAATTTGAATTTTAAAAAGCTCATTTAAAATATTTCTACTTACAATAGACATCTTCTAATAAATTTATAGGTTATATGTTTTAATTTTATTTTATTATTATTATTTTTTTTTATTCTTTTATTATTATTATTATTTTTTCTTTTTTTTTATTTTATTATTATAATTATATATATATATATATATATATATATATATATATATATATATATATATATATATAAAAGAAATCTATATAATTCCATTTATATATTTTATAAACCCAGAACAATATAATATTAAAATTAAAAAAATATATATATCCAAAGAAAGTAATACTTTTATTATATCTATACAGATAAATATAAAAAATATAAAATTTTTTAATATTTAAATTGCCATTTAATTTGTGACCTTTTAAGAAAAAATTTAAATAATTTTTTTTTTAATTCAAAAAGGAAAATTTTTTTTTCTTGAATATTCTAAAGTATTAGAAAAAAAAAAAATATATTAGAAACATTTTTAATTTTTACTATAAAATAAGAAAATTTTTCATTTTCTATTATTATATGTATTCTTAGTTTTGAGTAAATTATAGGATTAACTATGTAATTATATAAAATATATAATTAAATTTTTTTTTTCAGTACAATTAAAAAAAACAAAGTTTACGGATTCTTCTTTATGTAAAATTTTTAATATTTAAAAAAAAAAAATATATATTCATGTATATATATATATATATATATGCATAAGAAACCTTTTCTAGATAGTGGAAAAAAAATTGCTCAACTTTTGTATTTTTAGAATTAACATTTATCTATTTATTTATTTAAACAAATTTAATGTAAATATATTTTTTTTTTTTTTAGTTACTATATAATTCATGACATTTAACTTTTATTTATTTAATATATTATAATTTTCTTAATCTATAATTTTTTCATTGTTATAGAAATTAAACATTTTAAAAAAACTTGTTTATTTCAATCTATTAATGATTTTTTTTTTTCAACTTTTTTTCTAAAATGATTATAAAAAAGTTTATATTATTAAATTTTTTTTTACTAGTAGTTTTTTTATATAAACATTTAAAAAGTGATTTTTTCGTATGTAAATGCTTTGAATCATCTGTTAAAATAATTGAAGAGAAGAGAAATGATTATGTATTAGATGATGCCATACATACTATTTTAATGCATGCGCCTGAAGAAAATGGAGTATTCATTCATAATAGTATTAACAAAATAATGAGTAAAAGATATATTAATTTTAATGTAAGAAAAATATTAATCAGAATATCTTCTTTAATTAAAAGTAGAAAATTAGATTATTTATGTGATCCGAGTCAATTAATAATTATAATAGGAGTTCCTCAAATTATATCTAATGCTGAATTATTAGAAGATATAAAGTTATATAAATTAAAAAAATTAATAGAAAATATTGTAAATTCTATAGTAATATGTAAACCTAAAAATCATGAAAAGATGTTTTACTTAGAATTAAGTGGATGTCAATCACAATCGGATCAAGAAATAATTTTTGATAATGGAAAATATGAAAAAAAAGGAAATTTGCAATTAAAACCGAGAAATAAATTTTTTAGTATACTCTTAAATTGCTCAGTTGATAACCTTGGTTCTGGGGATAAAACAATGAAATGTGTTAACAAAGAGTTAGCCAAAAAAAATTCTAAAATTTCAGAAAGTTGTTCAAAATGCTTTGAGAATTCAGTTAATTGTGGAAAATCAAATTGTTGGTTATCTTGTTTATTTAGTAATCCATGTTCAGATAGTTGTTTTAACTGTGGAGTAAATTATTGTAAAAAAGAATTAATCAATTGCACTGGATTACTAAATTTACCAGATGCATGCGTTTAAATAATTCAATTTTTCTTAATGAATTAACTAAAAAAAAATAAAATAAAATTTAATATATGAATAAATAAATTAAAAAAGAATAGTAAAATTAACTTATTACGCATACATATAATGTAGTCTATTTATTAATTAAAATGGAAAAGGATATATTGGATATCATAATTAATTTATAATAAAAATGCATACAATTTTTTTTTTTAATGTTTTTTTTTGGCTTCTTTAATTCTATTTATTTTTTGATAACTATATTTTAATAAATAATTTTGAAATTACAAGATTTTATCTTTAAATAATATACAACAATTTAGTGTTTTTATTGTGTAATTTTGGACAATAATTTTAAGATAAGAAAAAATGCTTAATAAATAAATATCTATAGAAAAATGGTGTAAATTTAAATTATAAATATATATATTTCTATTATGTAACTATTGGTACTATATATGATAAAATTCTTCTTATCCAAGTAAATCTATTAATAATATAAAGGGTAGAAATAAAAAATTGCAATATAATAATAATAATAATTAATAATGAAGATTGAAAATACAAACAAGATAATATATTTAAAATTATGCAAATTAAATAAGATATAAATAATAATTTTTGGTTTTTGTAAAATGCATCATTTCTATCTTGTGATCTGTTATAGGGCGTTAAGAAAGAAGAAAAGCTAAACAATAAAAAGATATTACCCATAGAATATCTAAAAGCAAATGATTTTATATTTCCTATAAATATCATAGGTATTGAACTGATACTTAAAAACAAAAATAATATTCCTAATAAGAAGGAAACAATAAAAATAAAAATTCTTTCAAATAATGTTAATGTCAATACATTTTCTATAGTATTACTTTCCCTGTTATCTTCATTAAAATAATAGTTTTCTCCTAATAAATATTCACGCATTTTTTTTTTTTATATTACTAATGATTTACAATGTTAAGAAATAAAAAAGTATTAATAAGTAAAAATAAAATAACTATATATATGCATAATATATAATTTATGATAAATTCAGAGATACAAACAAATTGTAATTTAAAATAAATTAGTAAAAAATATGAAAAAATGATTATAAATTAAGTAATACTCAAAAATATTTATCCAATTCCCAAAAAACATTGTCTAATAATTTTAGCATAAACTCTTTACTATTTAGTAAACAATAATATCATACATGTGAATTCTTTACTTTAAAAAAAAAAAAATTAAATAAAACAATAATATTTAAAAAAATGATAAATAAATAAAATATCAATTCCCAATAATATTAACATTAATAAAAAAAAATTATTCAAATTTATTTGGAAATTTATAAATACATTTATTTCTAATGATTAATTCTAAAATTTTTTTTTTTTAACAATTAAATAATTTAAATTATATGTATAAATATATATATTTATTAATTATGCACTATTTTATTCAAAAAATACTAATGAAATATATCCAAAGGTAATTGTGAATGTGTTCTTTTTCATTTACACTCATTTAGTTTTGTTGGTAATGATTTTAAATGAAAGGATTTATAAAATGAATTTCAAAAAATTATAAAAATAAATACTACTAGAAATATTTTATTTTCTATTATATATCACTAAAAAAAAAAAAAAAAATTTATATATTTACTAGAAAATAGTTAAATGTCTCTTCATATTCATACAGATAATTTTTTAAAAATAATTATATATATAAAGAAAAAAAAAAGATGAGAATTTATCCTCCCATATTATTTACGCAGCTGGTGAAATGAAAAAAATGTATGTGCAGGTATATGAAAATTTACATTTAAAACAATTTATTGTTACTTATTTCAATTTTATATTTTATTTTATCATTTTCCCTATTTATATAATACAATATTAATTTTTTATAATTAATCATGTTAAATTTAAGGGGAAAACAAATACAAATTAACACTTTTATTAAAAATATATTAAGATACCTAAATAAACTTTAATATTATTAACTTTTAATATATTCTTGTTTTTTTTCTGTTTTATGTTATTTTATTATTTTTTAATTAAACAATATTCTGTTATAAATTATGACTTAATTATTTTCCTTTATATTAGAATTTTAATTATTAGGTACTTTAAATTTTTAATTATATTTATAATTTATTATTTCTATATAAAAGGTAGTTCGTATATTAAAAAATATATATTATAATAATAATAATTTTTATTTATTTAAAAAATGTTGTGATACAACTGCGTGCAATAGGTTATTTCATACTTTAAGCTAAGTTTAAAAAAAGTTAATTAATAAAAAAAAACACAAATGAAAGTACAACTTTTTTTATAAAATTAAAATATGTATTATTGAATCATTTTTTTCTTTTTTTCCTTTTTTTTTTTTTTTTATATATATATTTTGATATGCAATTTTTCTATGTCTTAATAACTTTCTAAAATCATATTATTTAATTATGAAATAAATCAAAAAAACTGATTTAATTTGAAGAATATAAAATACTTTTTACTATTTTTTATAATTTATGAATAAAATAAATTATTTAAATGACAAAAACATAGAACATTTTATAATTTCGTATTGTTCTGCATATAATTAATGAAATAATCTAAGGTATTTATACTTTTTTTATTTATTTATTCTTATATATTTTTTTTTTATATAAGTTTCCAAAATTCAAGTTGTATACACAAAAAAAAAAAAGGAAAAAAGAAAAACATAACATTTATGGTTTTTATTATAAAATTTTATAATTATATATATATATATATTTTAAATAGTTTAATTAGACTTAAAAAATTTATAAAAAAAAAAAATGAAAATACATATATAAACATAAAAATTCTTAAAAGAAAGATAAAATAATTCACAAATTTAAATTTCAATTAATTTTACATTACCATAAAAAATTATACTAAGGTAATTTTTTTTTTTTTTTGTATATAGAAATAAGCAAAAACATATTTCTTTTGTAACATATGAATTAATAATTGATATATATAATTTAAAAATGAGTATTGTGATATTTCGTAGAATATTATAAAATTTGTGAAAAATAGTATAACAATCAAAAATTAAAATGGCAAATCTGAAGAATTATTTTTACGAAATAATTTTTTTATATATGAATATAATGCATTAATTAACATTTTTATTGCCTCTGATCCACCTATTATATAAAAAAAAAAATATTTATATATATAAAATGTTAACATTTTTTAAATGAATATAAAGAGAAATACACATATATAATTTTTAATTATACACATATTTATTTATATTTATATATATATATACCAGGTATATAAGAAACAATAAAAGAAATGAGTGCTAACACTTGCACAACTGATGTAATTAGTGCCTATAAAAATTAAATAAGAAAAAGAAATTAATATATTTCTATACAAACACTTATTATATTTATATAGAATAATAAACTATTTAAAATATTAAAGAATAAAAAATAATTGTTACAAAAAAAAAAAGAAAAAAATATGAATTATGTTCTTACCAATAAATATAGGGGTCTAATTACAGTGAAATATAAAGTAGAAGCTAAAGATAATATATATGCTGCAGTAAATGGAAGACTATAATGAAAAAAAAAAAAAAAAATATATTAATATATTTTTAATAATTTAAAAATAAACAGATTTAAGTTACTCTAAAATAATATAATTATAGAAAAAATATTTTATCGTTTATTTCTAACCGTTTTCTTTCTAAGAGATGAAAGTACAAACTTGAGAATCCTTTTAAAAAAGCTAATGAGGTAACAAACGAAATGGAAGATAAAGTAAAAAAAAAACCAAATTGCCTTGGGGCGATTACAATCATTGGTAAAGTTAAAAATGATAAAATCATAAATAAAATACTAATACCAAATAATACACAAAATAAAGGAAAATTTTTGTAAGATAATATAGTTGTAAAACCTAAAAAAGAATTTGATTCATTATTTCTACTTTGATTATTAAATATAGGAAAATTTGAAAAAATTGATTCTGTTTCAGCAGCAGTTGAATTTGATGAAATGGATGGAGCATTTGTTAGATTTGTTTTTTCTAACGTTGCTTTAAAACCTTTTTGGAAATTTTCAGCTCCTTTTTTTGATAAACCAATTGCTTTTTGTATCAATCCCTTTTCTTCATTTTTATTATGATCCATTGACCCTTTTAAAAATTCATTATTTAAATTCTGAAACTCGTTATTTTCAAAAAAAGACAAACCTTCATATTTATTTTCACTCATTATTATATAATTTTTTGTTTTTAATTCACACACATAAAATATACATATAATATATATATTTTTATTTTTATAAGAATTTAGGAAAAAAAAAGGAAGATTAGGGAAGAATTTTTTTTTTTCTTTTACAAAAACTCAATAAACAAACTATTATGTCAAAAAAAAAAAACTTTAATTTTTCTTTTAAAAAAAATTATATAAAAAATTACATACATAAATACATATAAATTTATAATAAAAATTTAAAAAAAATAAATAAATGAATATTTATACACATACATATATTATATATATAAATATATGAAAAAAAAATCTAAAAAATAAAAATATTAAGGGAAAAAATTAAAAAATTAAAATTAAAAAAAAAAAAAAAAATACATTTTCTTGTTTTAATAAGCTAAAATATTAACATTAATCTTGATTTAATAATCTTCTAAAAAATTTATTAAATTAATTATAATTGAGAATGAGCCATTACAATGTAACTGCGTTATTTTTAATTTTCTTATTCAAATAAAATTAATTATAAATATATTTAAAAAAACAATGAAAAACAAAAATAATGCGCAAAGTAAATAAATATTTTTATGTACATAAAGATATATTTTTTGAATGGATGATTATTAAAAAATAAAATGGAAATATTTCAATACTTCATACTAAAGATAATAATAAATATAAAAATTTTAAAATATTTATAATATTCTTATTAGTAATAAGAACTTACATATAATCAGATATAATAAATTAAAAAAAAGTTTAATTATTAAATAGCACCACTAATTTTCTTATAAAAGGTATAAAAAACTTTCATAAAAAATATAGATAAATTTAATATCATAGAATTTAAGTTTCTATAATAATATATTCTTTCATAGTTTCAATTTTTTTTCTTTTTATTAAAATATTTTTTAATATATAGATATATATCCTTCTTGTGATAAATACAACTATATTCTTAAGAATAAAAAAATATATATATATATATATTTTATTGAAAAGATAAATCACTTATATGTGCATTTTGTAGCATAAAGTTTTGAGTTTTCAAATCAATCTCAATTACTTCATTTAAAAAAAATAAATCAAAATAAAAGAAATAGTAAAATGAAATTAAAATTGAAAAGGTTAAAGTAAATAAAAATGAAATTAAAACTGAAAAGGTAAAAACAAATAAAAATGAAAAAAAATAAGAAAAAATAAAAAAAAATTAGGTAAAATTAGAATAAAAAAACAAGTGAAATTCAAAAATAAATAATATTAGAGTAATAATTTTTTTTAATTTTATTTTATTATAATAAATTGTAATTATATATAAAAATTTCAGAATGAATTTATTCTGTGTCTTATTAAAGAACTAAAAACTTTTTTAAAAAATTTTTAATATACTTTATTTTTTTTCTCTAGAAAATAAATAGGAATATAACTACTCTATATAATTTTGTATTAATAAATAAGCTAAAAATTCAATAATATAATATCTATAAAAAAAAATAATAAATAAAATAAGAAATGTAAATAAATATTTCAGAAAGTAATATATTTTTTAAAGTAACAAAGTCTAAATATATAAAATAAAAAGAATTTTAATTGTAAAGGAAATAAATATGATTAAACAAAAGCTTTTCTGTAGTTATACTCCTATCAAATAAATATTTTTTTTTAAAAAAGAAAACCTAATAAAATTTTATAAAAGTATATGCAATTATCTTAAAATAATTTCAAGATTAATGCTTTTATATATTTAAGACAGATTAAAAAAAAGAATATTGATTTCAAATAAAGAAAAAGCTCATATAATCTTTTTTTTTTCTGCATTAAATTTAAATTATAATTTGAATATAAATATAATTCATAAAAATAAAAGTATATATATATATATATATATATATATATATATATATATATATATATATATATATATATATATATGATATCCAACAAAAGACCATAAAAAATAACCAAAAAATTTTAGAAATTCCAACTTTTTTTTTGTTTTCTTAATAAATATATTCTGTAAACTATCCTAAATGATAAATGTAAAAAATAAAATTATATATATTATTATTAAAAATAATTTGTCAATTTTAGCTCTTTTAGAATATATTTTTTTAATTTTCTTTTATATGTATCTAATTTATCGTTTTTCTTATATATATATATGGTAAAATGATCATAAATTGATATAATAATATGTAATGAAATGAACATAAATTCATTTTATATTTATTACTTTTTATTCCATATTTTTTTATTTTGTTTTTTAAATAATATCCCATATAAATATTAGAAAAAAAAAAAAATAAAAAATAACGATAAAATAAATAATAAATATAAATACTAATAATAAAATGTTTATTCGCATTTTTTCCTCCGTGTGCATTAAAAATATAACTCCCTATGATACTTCTTCCTCAATTTTTTTTTTTTTATCTTTTGAGATATATTAAAAAATACCAGTAAATTAAATAAGAGATAAATTAATCTGTTTTTATATAATAATAGCTAATTAAAAAAAAAAATAAATAAAGTAAAAAAATTAGGAAAAAAGCCTAAAAAAAATTATGTGCAGAATTCAGAATTTCTATGATAAAAATAAAATAGAAATAATCATATTATTATTTAATGCTTAATATATATTTGTTTTTTTCCTTTTTTTTTTCAAATAAATTTTTATTAGTAGAAATATATATAAATTATTTATTTAAAGGCAAGTTGTATCCCATATACTATTTGTAATAAAGTAAGCATTTATTAATGAACCTCCAAAATATCTTCCATTTAAAAATTGAAATGCTTTTAATGACTCTTCTTGATTAGAATATTTAATATAAATCTTTCCATCAATATTTTTTGTGTCTAACCATATTTTAACAATGGTTCCATATTTTTTACATTCTTCTTTAACATCTTCAATTATATCATTAAAAAAATCAGGATCACTTCCTATATTATTATCATTTGGTGAAAACATATTACTTAACACCAAATTAGGTGTAACATTACTTAATGGGTTAATTGGTGCTAACGAATTTTTATTTATTAGTGCATTTGGTCCTGGGCCATACTTATTAGGTATCTAGAGAAAAAAAAAAAAATAAGATATATCATAAAAAAATATGTATGCACAAATATATAATTGATAAAATTATATTTAAAGAATATGAAAATTTTACATTATTGTCAATTATGTTATCTCTTTGTAACTTTTGCATTAAAGCTATTTTACTTCCAGCTCCTGCTATTAATCCCCCGCCATCATCGTCATCATTATCTATTTTTTCATTATCTAGTTCAATGTCTTCATTTTTTACTTTTTTTATCATTTGGTGTTTTTGTAAAAGATTTTCCTGTGTATTATCACAAGCTAAAAGGTATTTTGAATCTTGAGCATAGCCAACTTTGATTTCTCTACCTGCTACTTCCATTCCATTCATAACTGTCATTGCTTCAATAGCTTCTGAGGCTTTGTGAAATTGAATAAATCCAAAACCTTTTGACTTACCTGTGTAAGGATCTCTATGAATTTCTACATCTAAAATTTCTCCAAACGGGTTAAATAATTGTTTTAATTCTTGCTCAGATATATTACTTAGAGGCCCTAATAAACCTCCTATATATAATTTTAATGGAATATCATTTGGATCAATTGGTTGATGTTTTGCAGCTTTTGCTGCTCTATTTTTTTCTGCTTGTGATGATTGTATTTTTATTGGTTTATTTTTTAGCATATATCCATTGGCTGCTAAGGCTTTTATAACAGATTCTTGAGTGTAAAATTCTACATATGCTACTCCTTTTGATTTTCCTGATCTTTGATCTTTTATACATTGAATATCTCTTACTTTTCCCGCTACTTCTGAAAAAAATTCATATATATCTCTTTCATCTGCTTTTAAACTTAAGTTTAATACTAAAACAGTTAAATCATCTCTTTTAGCTTCTTCCATTTCTTCTTTTAATCTTCTTTCTTCTCTTTTTTTTTCTCTTAACATTCTTTCTTTTTCTCTTTCCATTTCCCTTTCTCTCTCTCTTTCTCTTTCTCTTCTTAACCTTTCTCTCTCCCTTTCCCTTTCTCTTCTTATTCTTTCTCTTATTCTTTCTCTTTTTATTTTTTCTTTCTCTTTTTCTCTTTCTCTTTCCCTTCTTCTTTCTCTTTCTCTGTCTCTCCTTTTTAATTTATCGTGTTTATTATATTTTCTTCTTTTGCTACTCCTTGATCTACAATAATGGTCATCATCACTAAAATAACTTTTGCTACTAGAGTATGATCTTTTTCTTTTGTTATGACTATCCTCATGACTACTTGAACTATATTCGCTTGAAGAAGAGTACTCCTCTACCATTTTTTTTTCATAATATGTACCATTCTTGCTTTTTCTTTTTCTTTTATTTCTTTCTTCAGAAAAACTATCATCATTGTCACTATATACTTGACTTGATGAACTTCGTTCATCACTAGAGTAACTTTTTTTCTTTCTTTTTTTCTTTTTTTTTTCCCCTTTTTCTTTCTTATTTTTATCTTCCTCTTCCTCCTCCTCCTCCTCCTCCTCCTCCTCCTCTTCCTCTTCCTCTTCCTCTTCCTCTTTTTCCTCTTCTTTATGATCTTTCATTTTTTCATTCCCTTTTGAACCTGAAGATTGATGTAAATCTTTATCATATTTCCATTTTTCATTTTTATTAGTATGCTCTCTTTTTTCTTCATTTGATAAATTGCTATTTTCTGGATCCATTATTTTATTATCTTCATCATCACTGTTCTTATAATTTTTTTTTGATTTTTTTTGTGATTTATCAATTTTTTCTTTAATTTCACTTTTTCTTTCATCTAACTTATGAATTCTATTTTCAAGAGAATCATACTTTTCAATACTTACGTCAATATTTTTATCAATATTTTTTTTAATATATACTACACTTTCGTTATTGGATTCGCTAGAACTATTAATTTCATATACCTCATTTTTTTCATTTAATTTATTTATCATTATGTTGTCTTCTATTTTATTGTCATTGTTTTTAAATGATTCAGATGATATATTTTGCAATGTTTTCTCTTCCATTTTCTTTTTCATTTTTTTTTTTTCATTTTCTTTCTTATTATCATCACTAACTTTTATTTTTTCTTCCTTATTTTTTTTTTTTTTTTCGTTTATGTATTTTTTATTAGAGTTATTTTTTAAAATATATGTTTCATCTTCGCGAGTACTATTTTCATAGTTATTTTCATCATTTTCTATTTTTTCATTGTGATATTGATTATTTACTATATTATTTATATCTTTATTTTCATTTATCTCATTTATAATATTTCCATTAATATTTATGTTAGGATTTTTATTTTCAAGAAGTTTTTCTACTGCATCAAAATATAAGTGATCTTCCATTTTTTAAACATTTTTTAAAAATAAAAAAAAAAAAACTTATATTTTTTATTTAATATAATAATATTAGTTAAATATTATTTTATTTATGCATCAAAAATTCAATCAATATTAACTTTATAGCTATTTATTTATAATAATCCGTTAATTTATATATTTTTATTTATTTATGTTTTCTTCAAATATATATCTACTTAAGAAAGTATTTTAGTACTATTGTTTATAGTATGAATTAAAATTGTAATTTTTTTCTTTATTAAATTATTTTGTTTTTTCTATATTTATAATTTTTTAAATCATTTCATTTATTACATACATGCCTTTTGTATTTACATATATGTTATGTTTCATATATATATAATGGTTACTTTATAAAATTTAATTTACGTTTTTTCTTTAAAAATTTTTATTTTTTAAAAATAGATATAAAATTAATTTCAATAGGTAAAAAGGTTTAAAATTCTTTTTAAAAATTTTTTTTGATCTATATAAAAGAATTTCATGTTAAATTTTTTAATTTAAAATTTTAATATTTTTTGTACAATAAAAAAAAAAAAGGAAAAAAAAAAAAAAAGGTAAATAAAGTATCAAATTTTTTTATGCTTAACGATAATTTTAAAAGTCCTTAAAATACATCAAGGAAAATTATTTTTCATAATTATTTCAAATGTTTATAATATAAAAGAGAGAAAAAAAATTATTTCACAATTAACCTGGTTGCATTTCTTATGTAAATGGTTTCATTTTACTAAAAATAATATTTCAGTGTATATTTTTTTTAATTTTTTTTATTTCACAATGAATTGCTAGTGTGCATTTTTTTTTTTTTTTCATCTTTATAATTTATTCATCAGGGAAAATAATAAAATAACATTTTACTATCTAGTCTAATATAAATATATTTTTAATTATAATTAGAAAAGAAAGAAAAAATAGAATAAAATTTATATTTAAAAAAAAATATTGTATGTAATTATATATATATATATATATATATATATATATATATATATATATATATATATATATATTTCTTTTTTCATATTAATGAAAAGTAACAAAATACAAAAAAATTATGTTATCGAACATAATATTTAGTGCTATGTAAAGCATACATAGTATACGATAAAAATATAATTTCAAATTATTAGAATAATAATAAAATACTTTTTCTTTCCCTTTTTTTTTTTTAAAACTTTATTGAAAATATATATTTGCAGGCAAGAAGATATGGTAATACACCTAAAAAGGTTTATAGATTATTATAATTTGTTAATGTAAATTATATATATGTTCTTGAGAATATAGAACTCGAGAATTTTTAATGTACAAATTCATAATAAATTGGGAATTTTTTGCGGTCACATTATGGTTTGTACATAGAAATTATATATCTTTTCTAAAATACAAAAAAAAAGTAAACACAAAAATAATTTTAAAATGACGTGAAAAAAAAAATAGATATATAAAAATTATGTATATAATAGCTAGATATATATAAAATGTAAAAACTTCATAACTATTCGACAATCTTAAAGGTGAAAAAATTTATAAAAGTATAATACAGTTATTTATATTTTTTTTATGATACAATTTTTTCACATTTTGAAATTTTTACACCATTAACTTTTGATTAAATAAAAATTGTAATATAATTTATTAGCTCATTTTATTTATTTATTTTTTTTTTTTTGAAGGTAAAAAAATGTAGAATTTTTATTAAAAAAATAAAAAATAAAAATAAAATTGCATTTTAAAAAATTTATTAATCTTCATTTTTATAATAGTTCTATTTTATTTATTTTATACGATAATAATGTAGAAATTTTATAAAAATTTTCACATTAATTTATAATTTTTAAAATCATACAAAACTTTATAATAATATATAAATTATCCACTTTATTGACTTTTTTTTATTCTTTTATGAAGATACTGTATGTTATTTTTTCTTTATCTTTCTTTTTGTTTCTTTGAATATATATATAGATTAATATAGAAAATGGAGAGTTAACAAAAATGTTATTTTATAATAAAAAGTTTCCAATAAAAAATTTTATAAAAAAAAAAATATATAATGTAGAAAAATATAAACAAATTTAAAAAAAAAAACTTCATATAAATAATTTAAAAATAATATTTTTTAGTAATATATATACAACAAAAAAAAATTTTGTGTTTCATTTTTTATTATATATAGAGAGAAATGTTATTATTTTTATTTAAAATGTAACGTGGAAAATAAAAAAAATATGATATAAATTTGTTAAAATGTAATTTTAATAAAAAAAAAATAAACAAAAAATATAAATTATAAAAAATTTATGAATAAAATAAAATTAATAAAAAAATTATACAAAAAGTTATAATTTAGAAAATCTAAAACTTTAGTTCAAAAAAAAGAAAATAAAGCTAAATCGGGAGCATTATCTATAATATTTAAAAAATCTATTAGTGCAAAAATAAAAACGAGGGAAAAAAAGAAAATTTGCATGCGGAGAAAACATTGCTTTTTTTTTTTTTATTTAAAAACAATTCATAATTTTTTAGAGTGTAACTGTTCTTAAAATTCTACATACACTTTTTAATTTTATTTTGTTCTAATTAATGTGTTTTTTTTTTTTTTTTTCATTATCCTTACATTATATATATATTTTTAAGAAAATAGAAAAAATTATTAAAAAAGAAAGTTTTTTTTTCATAATGATCCTTTAAAAAAAACAAGTATTTAAAAATATGAACAAAAATGTATATTTAGATGCAAATGATCTAAAATATGGTATTGTCTAAATCAATAAAGAAATATATGATTTTAAAAAAATGTACTAAAATATGAAAAAAAAAAAAAATAACATACAGTATGGTGTGGTATGTAAAATTAATTTTAACTCTTGAATTATAAAAAAATAACATAGAATAAATATCACTACCTTTAACCTAATTTTTTATTTACGAATTTCTTAAAAACTTTATACATACAGGAAAATTTACTTTTTTTCTTTCTTTTAAATACTATCTATATTCCATAATTGAATTTTT
Organism: Plasmodium relictum; assembly: GCF_900005765.1. NCBI lineage: Eukaryota > Apicomplexa > Aconoidasida > Haemosporida > Plasmodiidae > Plasmodium > Plasmodium relictum. Next base: position 263,407 of record NC_041690.1, read on the forward strand.
TTTTTTCCACTATCTTCCCAATTTTATTGATTTTAAAAAAAAAAAATTTTGAATAACTCGGAAATTTTTTTATTGAATCCTTTTCCTTGAACAATTTTTTTTTTTTGCACTTCGTTTATATATGTATATAATTGATAACTTGAATAAAATTTCTACTTTATATAATTATGTATGCAATGGTTATTGTATCATATTATTAAATTTATTCGATTTCTTTTATCTTTTTTTAGTGAAAGGGCACTATATATAAGTACGACAAAAACATATATGGTGCAAAATTTTTTTTTTTATATTAAAGGCATTTATTATATTGAAAATGTTTCACTTAGAATTTTGCCTCTTGTTCTGGTATGGATTAAAATAATATTTGTATGTTCTCTTATATAGTAAAGGAACAATACCATTCTGTTGAAAAAATGTATATATAAATATAACACATGTGAAAATATATATATATTTATTTTAATTTTTATTGGTTTTTCCTTTTTTTCTTTTTTCCCTCTAATTCCTCTTAATCTAGATTGATAATATATTTATTATCTTAGGATTAAAGAAAAGTCAATAACATGAATAAATAGTTTTTGCATGTGGTCTCTTTTACATCAATTTTTTTTTTTACCTAATAATTCCATTTACAAATGGGAAAGTTTATTACTTCTCGCACTTCAAAATACTATAATAAATATTATAAATATTTAAAAAAAAAAATTAGAGAAGTAAAAAAATTATAAATAGAAAGCAACTAAATAAAACTTTTTAAATAATATTTCAAAAGTGAACTACAAAAAATTTACACACAATGTTATATTTTTTAATGAAAATGAATAAAAAAAAAAATATATATTAATATTAGTATTTATATATATAAAAACCTTTTTATTCCTCATATTTCTATTAATGTATTTCAAATTTATTATGCTTTTAAATGACAAATTAATACATTTCATCATATATAACGGAAATTAAAGGCAAACATTGAAATGTTTTTGGTCTAAAACATCTAAAGAGATTTATTGCTTAGCCTTAATTTTCTTACATTCATTCCTTAATTTTTTTTTCTTTTCCTCTTTTTTTTTTTTTTTATTTTCATTATTAATATTATTTATTATAAAGTAATTGCGTTTAATTTTATATATCTTTTTTTTTTTTTTTACATTTTCACTATTGATATAGTGTAAATAAAAATGTATATGCCAATTATTTTGTAGAAAGAACAACAAATATTTTATTATATTTCATTTATTCTATTTTTTTTGTTAAAAATTGCTATAGAGATATACTTTTTCATTTTTTATTATATACTTTATAAAGTATTGATTTATTTGTTTTATATATATATATATATATATATATATATATATATATATTAGCTTCTTTGTTTATAGATAACAATGACTCATATTTTTTATGAGTGCGCATATATACAACTATATTATACTTAATTATATTCTTTTCCTTTTTTTTTTTTTTCCTCTTTTATACAAATGTTACTTTTTTTTTTTAAGTGAAATTTTTATTTTAAATTTCATTCTCTCCAGCAAAAATAATAAATTATTACTTTTTTTATTAATTTTTAGTTCTCTGTTTTTTTTTTTTTTAATTGTTACATCAAAAAATTTCATATGTTGCTGTTCAAAGAGAGTATGGTTTTAGGAATAAGTTAATGATAAACTTAAAAATGCAAATGTATATATATATATATGTGTGTATGCATATATATATACATTGAGTATAAGGAAAATATTTCTATATTAATGTGATACATGAACATATATTCTAGGCATTAAAAAAAAATTGGCATTTTTAGCTTTATCTTTAAATACTTTAAAAATAAAATACAAATGAAGTACAGATAAAATAAAAATAATGCAAAATAAAATAATAAATACTTACATTTTAATAACATATAAAAGTATTTTGTTTTTGTTTTTTTTTTTTTTTTATAATTTATGATATTTTTTCTGTTTTATTAATACATTTTAATGTATTTATATTTTTATAATACAATATCTTTTAAATTTGATTGTTTTGTCTTGTTTTATATTTATTTATATTTATTTTTTTTTTTTTTTTTTTGTCCACATTATTTTTTTAATAAAATAATTATAAATTTTAAATACTTTTCATATTAAAAACATTTTAAAAAAGATAAATTTATTTTGTAGCATTTAAACAAAGATCGAAATTTTTTTTTTTATGGTACATTTTTTAAAAAGATAAAATGCTAATGGAAACGTTGATATATGTTGTAGTTATAAATTTAAACTTGTTATATATATAGAGAATTGTGGACAATAATTTATATAATTATTTCTTTTTAATGCACACACAAAATAAAAAAATAAAAATATATAAGAATTAAACAATAAAAATTTAAGTTATTTTTAATGCTGAATAATCTTCTTTATTTCTAAAGTATTATTTTTATTTTATTTTTTTTTTTTTTATCTTTTTCTATATTAAGATGAATATTGAAGAAAGGAAAATAAAATTTCTTTATTTTTTGAAGTATATATATGAATATAAAAAAGATATTAATAGAAATTTTAATATTAGCTCAATTGATTTTCATTGTGCACAAATTTTAAATTTTGAATCTGACGATGATTTTTATTTTTATAATTTAATTTTTAGCCAATTTTCCTCTTTAGAAAGATTAGAAAACTTAAGTTATGGAGAAATAAAAAATGTAATAGAATATTTAAATAATTTACAAATATCCTACATTAAATCACAAGTAATTTTTAATTTATGCATATCAGAATATTTGATATCTTTTTATATTAAAGAGGATACTTACAATAACATAAATGGATGTACTGGTATTAATGAATTAATTATTTTAAAAAAATATTTAAAACATATATTAAAAATTTTTGGTTTTAATAATGTATTTGATGATTTTGAGATTCAAAATAATAATATAAGAAATCAGAAATTAGAAAATAAAGGAAAACCTAATGATAAATTTGATAGAGAGCCATTTACTGATGTATTAAACAAACTTAAACTTCTTATTAATTTGACAGATAAAGAAAACATTTCGAAGAATTACACTATTTTAAGAACAAATAATACATTAAAAGGAATAGATATACAAAACAATTTAGACAATCATCGATTTTCATCAGGTAGTAACTATTCTAGTGAAACATATACAAATAATGGATTAAAAGATTCAAAAAATGATCTCAAAGTAGAAAAATTGCCAGTGATAAATATAGGAGAAGACAGGGGGGGAATGAATAAATTACATAGTATTACAAATGATATAAAAAATGAAAATTTAGTAGATTTAAATTCTTCAAGAAATCAAAGGGAAAATTTTACAACAAATAATATTTATAAAATAAATAAAGATGATTTCCATGCGTATGCCTTCAATAGAAACTGTAGCAAATGTAAAAAATATTTTAATAACACTAAAAATATTGATTGTGAAAATCCTAATTATTTAAATAATAAATTAAAAAAATTTATTAAATATAATAATAATAATGATAATAATATTAATGTTAAATTAAATGAAAAAATTGAAAAACATGATTTAAGGAATCAAGAAAATAGTGAAGTAAATTATAATTTTGATAAACATGTAGAGAAAAATAAAACCAAAACAATTGAAATAAATAGCAAGAATCTCAAGGATATTAAGGAAATAATTAACAAAAGATATTTTCGAGATAAAGAAAACAAAGAATATAGTTTCAATGAAAATGATAATGCTAACAGTTCACTGTTTCAAAATAAATGTATTGAAAATAATACAAATATAAATTATGAAAATATTTCTTCAAATCTTCCTTATATTAATTATATTAATAGTAATACTTCACTAAAAGACATGCTTAGTAATAAAATTTGTTATCTTGTAAATAGTATTGGTAATAATTCAAATAATAACTATAATAATATTGAAAAAAACTGTAGTAAAACAAGCGACATAAAAAGTTCACAAACAATTTATAAGAATTTGCAAAATCATTATAATATATCTAATATAAACATTGACTATTTAAAAGAAATATGTACTCAAGGTTGTATAAGCATACATAATGAAAGAAATAAAAATAATATATTTCAAAATTTTAACATAATTTTAAATAATATATTTCAATCATTTTTCTATAAATATATTTTGTATGAACAAGGTTGCACCAAATCATTACCAACAAATATACAAACTATTTATTTCATATTTTTAAATCAAATAAGAAATAATAATAATAATATATTAAGCAGTTTAAGTAAAATATGCAACATGTGCTTTCCTTTTAAAAGTAATTTTATCCTTTTATTAAATGAATATATAAAAAACAATATTGAAAAATACAAAATATCATTATACAAATTTTTATTAAAAAATGAATTAAAAGCTTCAACAAATAACACAGAAAATGAAAATGTATTGAACAAGGAAAAATTAGATCAAAAAGAAGTAAATGAAAGAGATGAATATAAAGATGAAGAAGGGGAAAAAAAAGAAAAAAAAAAAAAAAAAACTTTGTTATATGCAAATGATTGTTTAAGCAAGAAAACGAATTTTAAAAATAATCTTAATAACCAAGAAGCAATATTAAAAGATAATAAAACAGATGAAATGGATTGTGTGAACAAAAATAATAATGATAAAATAAAAATTATTTGTTTAAATTATTTTGATAACAATAAATTACTAGAAAATAGTAGCACATTAAATAGCAACAAAATAAAAAATTCCTCAATTTGTGATATCACGCCATGTCCCTACAGCTTTTTAAATTCCCATAATGAAAATAAAAGTTGCGATAATGAATTAAAAACTGGAATAAATAATTCTCATAATTGTGTAAATAACAATAGTATTCATATAGAAAAGAATATAGAAAAAACTTCAAATATAAATGACATGAAAATTGATGATGTACTCAAAGATGATAATGATATATTATTTAATTATATAAAAAATAATTCAATAAGTAATAGTAATGGGGAATTCATTATTAAAAATATACTAAATTACTTATATGGAAATAGTAATAATAATTTTAACAATAATTATTTTAATGTTTGTGATAATTATTTAAATAAATACAAAAATAGTAGCAGTAGTAATAATTATGCTGATAATAAATGTAGCTTTAATAATTTTAACCATGGAGCATTTATATTAGCAAAGATCATTAAACAATATTTAACTGATATAGAAGATCCTTTAAACAATTATGAAGATAAAGTAATTGATTACCTTGGAAATAATTTAAATTTTCAAATACTAAAGGATAAAATTAACAACTTTAATTGTTGCACAAACAATCAACATTTAAATAAAAAAAATCATTCTAAATTAGATAAAAATGCTAGTGTTAATATTGAAAATCCTCTTTTACATAATGCATCTTTTCTAAATTGTAACAACAATATTTTGATTGATAAAAACAAAAATGAGAAATGTTTTTGCAAATGCAAATGCAAATTTAAAAATAATAATATAACACAATTAAAAGAAAAAAGTGAAGTAAATCATTGTTTATTTAAAAATAGTAACATTCCATATTTTGGAAGATTTGATGATACTAACCTTAAAGGTATAGATAAGAATAATTATAACTGTAATGAAAAAGCATCGATTGGTAACTTTTCAAGAGAAAATCCTGAAAACAAAATTAATAATAAGATATGCATAAAAAATAAAATACATAGTTATTTAAATTATAATTATTTATGCAATTTAGAAAAAAAAAAAAAAAATAGTGAAATAAATTTTGATAATTTTCAATTAATTGAAACAAATATGAATAATGAAAATGCTGTTAATAACTTGAATGCATTTGAAAATGATAAAAATAATTTTGATTCATTTACTAATACTTGTAACATAAAAAAATGTTATCAACATGGGGAATATGTAGCATTAAATGATCACATAAAAATTAAATTTGATACATGTAATAAAATAAATTGTTCACATACAAATTTCATGAATCCAATGAAAGCTTATGAGTGTATTAAAATGAAAAATACAAATAAAGAGCATGTAAAATCAAATTACATAATAGATTTAAATGATTACAAAGGTTCTATTATTTGTGTTAAAAATGTAACAAGTATTCATATAAATAAAAGTAGTATTTTATTATTTGGATCAAATACTGTAAATTGTGAGGATGATTTAGATAAGAACAATAGATTCATTATTGACAAAGAAATAAATTATTGTTATAATGATGAAGAAAGTAAAATTTTTAATAAATCTAACATATGTTATAGTAGAAAATCCTTACCTACTACTAATAGAGATTTAAAAAAAACACAGGTAGAAAATATATTGTTACATAATATAAATGAGGACAGTGCTAAAAAATTGAATACGTTAAATAATATACATGATAATTCTAAAATAGCAAGTACATTGAATGCTTTCGATAATAATAATTTTAAAATATCAAATAAGTTAAATAATGTAAGCATAGATAAACAAGGAGCTATCAAATTGAATAATGAAAATTGTTCAAAGAGTAATAACTCTAATCTCAATATTTCATCAAATTATTTGAAGAAGACAATTAGCTTGAATAATAATTCTCATAATATTGAACAAGAAACATTGAAAAATATTATTTCAACCATAAAAATAAAAAAAGAAAAAGATGATGATACTAGTACTGTTTCTAAGAACTTAAACAATAGTTCAAATTCATTTGAACAGAAAGAAGACAAATTAAACAAATTAAACAAATATTCTAAAAAAAGGATGAGAGATCACGAAGAGCATACGAATAATGAAAATGAAAAAAAAAATAAAAGATTATGTAAGCATTTTTCTTTAGAGGCAAAAAAAAATAATTATAATTCTATATGCAATGAGGATATAAAAAATAATCTTATAGAGGAAATTATTAAGAAAATCATTGTGTGTTATTTAAAAAACAATATAAATTATTTAAATAACATAAATAAAATAAATAATTTTAATGATAAAAATAAAATAAATGATATATATACTGTTTATGGAAAAAACAATGAAACAAACGATAATCATATGAATAATCATAATTCAAAAAATGAGACAGATAATAGCTTTATAAATAAAAATGAAATGAACAGTAATATAAATAATAATGAATTAAATAATGATGAATTAAATAATGATGAATTAAATAATGATGAATTAAATAATGATGAATTAAATAATGAGGATACGAATAATATTAAAAATAATAATAATAATAATAATGATGAAACAAATGATAACTACGAAATTAATAATAATAAAAATATTAACGAAGTATGTATTAGTTATATAAATAATATCTGTAAAAATAATAATGATACAATTAATAGCAATGTAGTGAATAATATAGAAACAAATTACAACTGTGTTAGTAATAATACCTCAAAAATTAATGAAGAAAATTTTAATTTTACTAATAATAACAGTATAAATTATAATAAAGCTAGAGACAATTATAAATGTATTAATCTAACTGATGGAGATAACACGAAACAATTAGTGGAAAAAGTAAAAAATGAAAAAATAAAGTGCATAAATAATACACTAAGTAATTATATGAAAAAAATAACTAGCAATCATATAGGTTTGGAAAATAGCATAAATGATAATGTGGTTACCAATCCTTGTAGCAATGACAAAAAACAAAGTAAAAGCTGTGGAAAGATGATTGACATTAATTATGATAAAAATAAAAGGAAATGTAATAAACAAAAATGCAATTTAAATTATAATACATTATTAACTCAATTTGACTTCTTAGAATATTCGAACAATGAAAAATCATTCTTTTTGAATAATAATTTTGAAGAAAATATGAAAAATCAAAATATAAGTGTAAAAATGAAAAACACAAAAAATATATCTAATAATGAGCTTAGGGAATGCTTACATTCATTAAACAATAAAATGAAAGAATGTCTTCAAGAAAAGTATATTAAAAACAAAGTAAAAAGTGAAGAGTATATGACAAGAAAGGAAAATAACAGTGAACAGTGTGATGGTTTCATTGAATATGATAATAATATTAATAATAGTAATATAACCAAAGGAAGCAATGATACAAAAATAAATGAAGAATTAGAGAATGAAAAAAATTATTATTTTAGTGAAAAGGGTATTACTGGAAGCAGTAATAATAATATAAAACCAAATAGTAATAATAATAATATAAATATAAAAAAAGAAAGTAATATTGATAGCAAATGCACATTAAAAGTAAAGGAGCAAGTGACAAATAAGAATAAACTATTTGATTTTAGCAAAAACATAAATGAATTGGATAAAAACAAAGAACCAAATATTAATAAAAATTGTGACTTATCAAATAAAAATCTAGAAAATAATAATACTACAAATAGCGATGTAGAAAATCATTCCTTTATTAATAGTAGAACGTCAAAAAGTTTTTATAGTATTGAAGATTATATAAATGATTCAGATAATAGTAAAAAGAAAAAAGTAGATAAAAATAAATTAGAAAATTATAAAACGAAAAATAATGATGAAAAAAAAAAAAGAAAAAATAAAAAAGATTATAGCAATTCTTTATTAATGAAACATGACCCACCTATACCAGGTGTAAGTTTTGATAGAATAAAAAATAGATGGGTAGCAGGATTAAGAACAGAAAATGGAAGATATATTCGAAAATATTTTTCAGTCCTTCGATTTGGTATGGAAGAAGCTAAATATAAAGCAATAGAATGTAGAATAAATTATGGTAGTTCAAAATGCAAAAGAAAAGGGAAGATGAATGCAGATATTAAAAATGCATTAATATATTGTCAGAATATTGACAGAAACAGATTAATTAATATATTAGATGAAGAATGCGGAAAATCACTTTTTATTTAAACATTTATTAAAAAAAGACAATTTATATTTTTATGAGTTAACTGAATTAAAAAAAAAATATAAATATCTAAAATAATTTTTCTTTTAAAAGTTGAATGGCAAATAAGTAATTAATTATTCATTTATGAATGAAAACTATTTAAAAATACATATATATTTTTATTATATATATATATATATTTAAATAATTTTATAATAAATTATTTTTATGTTATTTATAATATACTATAAAATTAAAAAAACAAAAAATTTTAATTAAAAATTTACATTTATAGATAAAAAAATAAATATTAGTAGTAAAACATTAATAAACAAATGTTATAATATACATATATTAATAATAAAAATTTTAAGTAGACAAATATACAAAAAAAAAAAAAAAAAAAATTTATGTATAAAAAAATTCTTTTTTGTAAAAGAATTAACTATATTTAAAATATTAGCCTTTTTTTTTTGTTGTTGTTAATTTAATTCAATAATGTCATTTTTTTTATCCAAAAAATCATCAAAAAAATTATTTTCTGTTATATATTCAATGCATTTCATTAATTTTTTTTCATATAAATAAATTTCATTTTTCATTAATTGATAAAGTAATGGTGGCTTTTTATGAATGTTTAAAGAGTCAATTAATTGCTTTTTTGAAAAACTTCTATTTTGTTTTTTTCCCCCTTTAAGTTTATTATTTGAAATGTTATAATAATCATTTTCATAAATGTTACGAAAGTTATTTTGCGACAACTTAGTTAATAAAGGAATAAATAAAGATTTTTTTAATTCGTTTTTATAATATAAATTTCTACCTATTGCAGAACAGTAACTTTCAAAAAATAATTCTTCAATTAAGCAATTTGGCTTTTTTTTTATTTTCGATACTTGTTTATTTTTATCATTAATTATTTTGCTTCTTGTAGGATAATTTTTTTTTCTTTCATTAATCCACTTTTCTATCTCTTTTGGATTATTTAAAATGTTTTCATTTTTATCATTTTTCATATGGTTTAATAAATGAAATTCTAGACAATCAATATTATATATATGATTACAATTATCTATTGGGCATTTTATATGCTGATTTTTATTGTGATCTTCTAATTTATTTTCTTCAATATTGATATCACAATATTTACAAAATATAAATTTTGGAACTTTATCTTTTGTATTACTATATGCATTTTCATTTGTATTTTTTTTTTCGATTTTTATATTTTCATTGAAAATATTCATAGATTTATTTCTTTTATTTATTTTTCTATAATTTATGTTATTATTTTTACTTATACATTCTTGTTTGTTTGATTCATTTAAATGATTTATATTATTACTTTTACTTGAGTAATCCTTAATATTGAAGCTATGAATGATCTTATTTGCGTTAATTTCATGATTAATTGGAATTCCATTGCTTATGTAATTTTTATTTTCGAATATACTTTCATTTAAATACTTATTAAAATTATTATTCGTATTTTCATTTATATTATTATTACTTAAATAAGAATTGTTAAATGTTTTCAAGGTATTGTAATTCATGAAATTCATACTTCTCTTAATAGTTCTATTATTGTTAAAATCCATTATGGAATAATTATTTATACTGTTTTCTTGATGATAAATATTGCATTGATTATTACTTATATTTAAATTATTACCTTTTAAAAAAGTATCATTTTTTTTATTTGAGTAAATTAATTTATTATTATATTTTTTACTTTTTTTATGAATAATATTATTACTTCTGTTGCTAATAACATAGCCACTTTTTCTGAAATCATTTTTTATTTTATTATTATTACTATCATATGTATAATTATTGTTCTCATTTAAATATTTATTTGAATATGAAGAAACAAAATTCTCAAAGTAAGAATTTGATAAAATTTCATTATTTTGAACATTCATATATTTTTCTTTGCTGTTTAAATTTTTATTAAAGCCTTTATTTAAATTTAGAGAGCCGCTTAATTCATTTCTATCACTTTTTAAATAATCATAACTATTAATATATTCACTTTTCATATTTAATTCTTCTTCCTTTATACCATTTATTTTGAAATCATTAAGCATGATTTTGTTATTATTTTGATAAGAAATATTTTGTTCTTTCCGAGAAATAGATAATTCATTATAATTTTTTGTATTTATATAACTCATATATCTTTTATTATATTCATTTTTATTCATTTTTTTTTTCTGAAGGAATATCCCTTTAAGTTGATATTTTGGTTTTAAAAAATAAAAAAAAATTTGTTCTATAAAAAAATTCAGTGGGTCCTTAAAAATTGTTAAAATAAAATAATGAAAAATAAAAACAACAAAAAAAAATAAAATAAAATGAGATAGTGTTGAAATATATTAAAAAAAATAATCATTATAACCATTATGGGAAGAATTTTTTTTTTTTTAAGATAAAATTTTTTTTTCAAAATACAATTTAATTTTTGTATATAATGTGAAGTTGTTTTTTATATCTATATATTTTTCATTTTATTTTTATTAAATTGAAATTTTTGGTATATTTAAATTAAATTTTATGTATAATATTCATTTTTTTGGATTAATTTAAATAAAATAGCATCTTATAAATTAACTATCCAGAAAAAAAACTTATTAGCAAACTTTTTATAAATAATTATAAGAACAGTAAATATCTGAAATACAAATATATTATTGTAGCTAAGTATAAAAAAGAAAAAATACTCTTTTTAAATAATTAATCATCACCAAAAAAAAAAAAAATGTTTTTCATAAATTCATTTGAGAACAATTTCAATTTTTTTTTTTTTTTATGTAAAACAATGATATATAATTTTTTATATTTTATATTCCTTTTATCATAATTAATTATAACCTTATCTTCATAAAAATATGAATGATAATTCTTTATTTTCCATAATAATTTAATATAAACTTCCTGCTATTTTTAAGACGATGTTATGTAATTTATTAATCTACTTTTAATAGTTCATTATCTTTTAATTTAAAAAAAAAATATATATAATATATATATGCGAAATATTTGAATGAAAAGACAAATATATGTGACATGCATAAAATAGTAATAAATAAATTTTAATTTTTTATATTTTCATACAATTATTTTCTAGTTAAAAAAATATATAAAATAAAGTTAAATATTTTCTGTTTTTAATGAATTGGGTAATAAAAAAAAAAAGTATTATATAGAATATCCATTTTTTTGTTATTTTTAGTTTTATAGCATCTTATTTATATTTTTTTTTTTTTTTTTTTTTACATTTATTTTTAAATATATGGAAAATAAAATATCAATTATAATAGACAATAATAGAATAAAAGCAAATGATATAGATTTAAACATAAAAGAATGGATTACGAGCAAGGAAGATTGTGAAAATGTTTTCAGAAATAAAAAAATAATGTATTTTTCTGATTACTTATCTAAATTTGATGATGATATAAAACATAAAATAGAGGATGAAGAAATAATTATTATATGTACTATTGTTAATATACCATATCAAGTAAGAAAATATAATGAAGAAAAATATATCTTTTGGGATATCTCTGATTTAAAAGAGACTCAATCGCGATTATTTCTATCTGGTGAAGTTTGTGAGGAAAATGAAAATGAAAAAGAAGGTGCTGTAATTGCATTAATTAATCCATTGATGAAAGAAAAAGATCCTCAATATTATAATTCAAGAATTTTAGAAATACATAAGAAAAGCAATTTAATAATAATAGGTTTAATTGATGGATTAGAAAAATGTAAAGGTATAACAAGAAGTGGTGATAAATGTAAAATAAAATTATATGCACCTCTATATGGTTATTATTGTAAGTATCATATTAAACAGAATAAAAAAGAAAAAAAGAAAAAAAATAATAGTAATGAAAATGAATCAAATAAAAATGACAAAAATTGCATAACGAATATTGATATTGATAAAAAATATAGTTTAAATAATAATGACAATAATAAAAAAAATAATAAAAAAAAAAAAAAAGAAAAGGATACTGACGACGAAGAATACTTTGATGTAGAATCTATTATAGGCATGTACAGTAAAAAAATAGTAGCTAAAGATAAAAAAAAAAAAATTGAAATAATTAATAATAGAATAAAAGAATTAGATGAATATGCAAAATTAAACAAGGACTTAAATTATATAGATAATATAAAAAATGATACTATGAATCAAGGATGCTCAACAACACAAAAATCTGCCAACGATTTATTTTCAGAGCAATGTCCTGAGCTTATATATTTGATTAATAAATCAAATAAAATAAATGAAAAAGAAAAAAAGAAAGATGATGATGATGCAAAAATAATAGAAGATATAGATGTACTAAATGAAAACATCGCTTCAAATGAGGAAAAGCAAAAAAAAAAATTTGAAAATTTTTTAAGTAAATTAATTGAATTGCAAAAATCGAAAGATGAGAATGACATGAAAACATTATTGAAAGGCTTAATTTATGTTACTAATAACTTTAACTTTCATTTGAAACATATAGAAAACTCGAATATATTCGATATTTGTTATAAATTATTGGATCATAGAAGTGAAGAAATTGCAATAGCAGCTCTAAAGTTTAAAAGAAAAATTAATAAGCTATATATTGATTATTATAAAAATAGACTCAAGAAACAGAAAGTTGAAACTTTAGAAAGAGGCGAAAACAAAAGTGAAAACAATTTTATAAAAAAATGAAAAAAATGAAAAAAATGAAACGAACAAAAATTAAAAGTTAATAAAAAAAAAAATATACTGTATTTATTTTTCTTTTTATACCACTGCAGAAATTTTTTTTTTTTTTTTAGTATTTTTTTATAAATATTTAAATTATAAAGAATTTTTTATTTTTCATGGTTGATTATACAATATATTTATTTATATGTATTAACAAACATGTTTTTATATTTTACTCTTTTTTTTTTTAAATAGTAATCTTTACTAAATATTTTTAAGAATTTTTTTTTTTATCCTAATATAAAATATATAAACATATATATAATTTTTATAATTTTAGAATAAATGTAAAAAATAGATTATTTAAAAGAAAAAAAAATTAAATAAATTGGGAGTTTCACTTGTTTCTAATTTTATTCTGAGTACACCATTTATATATATAATATATATATATTTTTTTTTTTTTTTTTTTTTTTGGCTTTTTTATAACTTTTTTATATCATATTTTATTCTTTTTAGATTTTTATATAAAATTTATGTTTTATCCATTTTTGGTTTTACACAACAATTACTTTCTTATTAAAGAGGATCTCATTAATTCATTTTCAGGTTACATTCTAAAATAGCTTAAATACATGCATATATATATATATATATATATATATATATATATATATATATATATATATAATTTTCTTTATTTTATTATTAAGTAGTATTTTGTATTTGACAAATTTTACATAATTTTTAAATTAAAGAGCACCTTATTCTGCACTTTTTTTTTTTTTTTTATACTTCTATAACATAAGCAAATTTTTAAAATTGGAAAATAAAACTAGGTTTTTGGTAAATTCTTTTACATTTTAATAAAAGAACATTTTATTAATATTCTACTTCAATTTTATAAGCAGATAATTTTTATATACATTTAAAAATATTAAAAATAATATTTTAAGATGCCTATTGAAATACCATTATTGATATCATCAGCATTCCCATTAATTTGGAAATCAGGTGTGGCTCAACTTTCCTTTGCAAAAGCTGGTGGATCGCTAGCTGCATTAAAAGGATCATCCATTTTATTAAGTAAAGTTGCATCGAGTGGAAAAAGTGGGTTACTAGCTTCAACCTCTTCTCAACTAGACAACATTAAAGAAGCAGCACAAAAACTTGTTGAAGAAATTGAAAAAAATGTAAATTTAAGTTTACTATTTTATAATATAGATGATGAAGAAACTGCCGGATATTATTTAATGAAAAAAAGAGAAGAATATGAAAAATTAAATAATTCCATGTATGAGAATGGGCAAGAAATTGAATAAAAAAGCAACTTAAAAAGTTGAAATACTTGAGCATCTTTTTAGGTCTTTTCATAATAAAATAGAAATATATATAATAGAATTATTTCTTTTAAATACATAAATAATTATAAAATATTAAAAAAATTTATAAAAAAATTTTTACTGAATGTTTTTGTCTTTTTTTTTTTTTTTTTCCCATAAAATATAAATTAATAATCATCTATAAGCTTTGTTTTTTTTATTTTTACATAAAAACTTCAATAAGTTACTGAAAATGAAAAAAACAGAAACAAAATTTAACCTTTTTTGAAAGCAGTATGAGTTTTTTAACATTAAATTATTTTTATTATAGAGCAAAAATTAAAAATAAGTTATGTTAAAAATTGTCTTAATTAAAATGCAAATTTTTTCTTTGCATTAATTTTTAAAATATATAAAGATTATTTTATTCACAAAAACATATTAATTTAATAATATTTTTAATTAAATTATAACTTAAAATTAATAGCGTAATTCTATCAAAAATTAATTTAAATTGAAATGTAATAATATTATTAATTTATATACAATGAAATTTTGTTATATATATATATAGAAGAAACTGATATGCCTATTATTTCATTTAAATTAATTTTTCTCTCTTTTAAAACTCTATGAAAAAAAAAAAAATTTAAAGAATATCATACTTCTGATATATTAAAAAAATTATGAAAACATAATGGTTAATAATATTTTTATAATATAATATTAAGATTTCTTAAAAAAAAAAGAAGAAATGTAATAATAATAATTAAAATTTTTTTTTTTATAAACAAGTATACTAATTTATTCACTAACAAAAAAAAAAAAAAAAAAAATATAAATATATGCATAAATGTAAGAAAAAAAAAAAAAACAAAAAAAAAAAAATTATATTAAAATATAAAAATGTAAAAAATAGTAGAGTGTATTGAAAAACTTTTTCATCAATAAATAAATATAAATAAAATATATATACCACCTTATATGCGCATAATAATTTTTATTAAAAAAAAATTCCTTAAAATACAAAATTTTAATATATAAATTCCCTTTTTTTCATGTAGATTTCTTCAGAATTTTTTAGTTATAAAAAAAAAATATAAAATTTAGATATTTTTTATATTTTTGAAAATTATAAGATAATAATTTTATATTTCAAATAAAAAGTATTAATAAACATGATTAAATTTTTTTTTTTTGTATTGTTATTAGAACATATACTTTAAGGACTTTTTTTTTGTATTACCAAAACAACATAAAATAATAAAAAAAGTGAAATTATATATATATATTTATTTAAAAAAAAAAAAGGATAAAATAATATAAAAAATAAATTCAAAAAAATCATAAAAAATGTTGAATAATAATGATTTTAATAAGGGTATACATCAAATAGATACCTTTCAAAATAATAATAATAATAATAATAGCAATAATAATAATTTTTTTAATATGTTAAGTAATTTAGATGATAATAATAATTCTCATTCATATACTTCTAATTTTTTTAGTAAAAATGTTATAACAAATGATAATAATATTAACATGTTTGATAACTTAAATAATAATTTACCTTTTAATAACTTTCAAAATAAAAGTTGCGTTAATTTTTTTAGTAAAGTAGAAACGCCTAATAACAATTCAGAAGTTCTATTTACTGAAGTAAAAAAAAACATCTCTATTTTTGGTAATAAGCTTAAAAATTCTCCATTATTTGCTAATACCTCAGGAATAGAAAATAAAAATGGAAATAATAATTTCAGATTTGATGATTATGTTAGTAAAGATAAATCAATATTTGGGAATCGATTAAAAGAAAGAAAGCCACTTTTTACAAATATTAAAAATGAAAATTCGTTATCATTAAATGATGAAAACTTAAATTATGCTACAAATGAAAATATAACTCAATTAGGTAATCAAAATAATAATTTTATGAATTATAATTATGATCAAAAAAAATTTTCATATATATTTAATTCATGCGACAATAATGATTTCACAAAACATATAAATAATGAAATAAATGAAAAAAATAATTTATTTCGTAATGTGTGCAATCCTGTTTCTTTAAATATTGAAAATAATTCAAACATAAAAAGCATAAATCCATTTGCTAATAATACAATTATAAATGAATCTCCCAATTTATCAATATGTACTGATATAAATTCTAATAATTATAATAGCATACAGAATAATATTCAATATCCTTATTTATATCATAATACCAATAATAAGAATATATTAAGCCCTAATTGCACACCTTTTAATGAACAAAATATTATAAATACACAAACCAATTTATTTAATGAAAAAAATAATTTTTCATATAATGAAATAAATAATTTATCAAATTATTCTAATATGTTACCTTCAAATATTGCCAATTACGCAGTAAACAATTCAAATACTAATATTCCTAATCAAAATAATATCAATATCACAGAAAATTTTTTAAAAGAACAAAACAGTAATACAAATATAATTGCTTCTAATAATTTTATGAGTAATGCTGATATAAATTTAAATAAAAATGAATTATTTTACAATCAAAATAAAATTACTCAAAAAGGAAATTTCGACTTGAGATATAATGATCAAATAATTTCAAATAATAACATAAACAGTTCTATTGAATATAATACAAATCCTAATTTTATATTAGGAGAAAGTGGCGTGAATTCATTGAAGGAATTAGAAAGAACAAATCAAGATGGTAAGTTAAATGAAACTTCTTTTACAAGTGAAAATGAAATATTGTTTGAAAGAAAGTATATAGAGAATACTGAAAAAAGGGTACTTTTTTTTAATAATAACTTTATAAAATCATTAGAATTAATAAATACTCATAATCTAAATAGCTACAATGAAAATAGATCAACCATATATACTTTTCCATACTACGAATCTTTTAACAATGGTATATTTTATATAAAAGCAATTGAAGAATGTAAAAAGGCAGAAAGATTTGATATTGATGATGACTTATATAATAAAATATTTTCAAAAAATGATGGAAATGAGATGAAAGTTTTAAAAAATATTAATATTAATGAAAAAATAGACAATGAAAACATGAAATTGAGTATTTATTACCCTTTGTTGCACGTAGAAAAAATAAAATTTAGGCAACCACTAAGTTTAGACAATTCAAATAAACCAATAAATAATAATTTTGAATTAGGAAAAATACCTACAGTTATATAGATATTTTTAGAAATTTTTTTTACTACCAAAATCTTTATATTCCTTCAAATAAGAGGTGTATATATTTTTTCCCTTTTTTTTTTCTTTTTTTTCATGTAAACTTTTTTAATTACTATAACACATGTTTAATATTTATTAAAATTTGGCATGCAGTGCATACTTTTAAAATACTCATATATATGTAATTAAATTAGTTTGATTAAATACTATTTTAAAATATTTTCTCTTTTGCTTTATCATGTTTTTATATTTTAATTTTTTTTTAATATTGATTTTGTATCTTACATATGTTCACATAAATTATACATTTTTTTATTATTCATTTTTGTAAAAAAACTAAATATGAATATTCTGTAAAATAATATTTTAATTTATACATAAAAATAAAAGAAGATAAAAAGCAGGAATCTAAAAACGAGACGCTTTAAAACACTATAATTTAAAATAAAAAAGAAATAAGAAAAAAAATAGATATTTAAAAATGAATAAAAATTTAAAAAAGTTCAAAATAAGATTTATTTTTTAAAATTATAAATATGATTAAAAATATATGTACAATAATAGTTAAAATAAAAAAAAGTGGTATTAAATAAGATAGAATAAAATATAATTCAATATGGTTAAATGATTTAAAATTATAATTGAATGTATTAATATAAAATAATGCGATAGTACAATAAAATTATCACAAATAAAAATAAAAATCATTAAAATAAAATTAAATTATTATTCAAAATAAAATAAAATAAAATAAAGTAATAATAAAGTACACTTTATTAAAATTAAATTAACATAAATATGTGGAAAATAAAAATAAATTGTTACTATAAAAACATAAAATCTGATTTTTTTTTTTTCTCAATAGTAAAAAAAATATATGAATTATGATTCTTTCATTATACTTATTACTATTAAAAATATTATTCAATTTTAAAAAAGTAAATACTGTTTAATTTTTAAAAGAAATATAAACCATGATTTCTATAAATTTTTATGAAAATATAAAAGTAAGAAAAAAATTTTAATCTTTTAAAATTAGTTATAAAATATATATGATGTATTTTTCTATAGATAAAAAAAGATATTATCTTTTCACTTTATTTAGTATATATGTGAGTAATTTTTGAATATACATTATATTACAACTTCATTTCAGTATTCCATTTCACTGTATAGATAATAAATATGTCTCTCATTTTATTTATTTTTATTAAACTAAACTAATTTACTTGGATTATACTAAATATTTTTTATCCCTTTTTATAATTATTGTACTTATTTTATCTAAATATTTTAATAATTGAGATACTTCCAATTTCATTTTTTTTCATGACATTTTCTTATTGATACGGTAATGTTTTAATTATAATTTAACGTTTACCAAAGATAAAATTCTAATAATTTTTTATTTTATTATGTTTTATTGATAATGAAGCAATATTTAAAACAGAAGAAAATGTTTATATCCTAAAGAATACTATAAAATTGTTATTCATTTCTAGTGCTATATTAAAATTTAGTTAAATTCTTCCCTGCTTTAATGATTTTCAGTATGAATATAATTTATAGCACTTTTCTGGTTATTTATACTATAAAGAAAAAGTGTCCTTTTCATTTTCTATTAAAATATGTTTTTTTAATTAATGAATTATATGGACGCATCATATTCCTATATTTTTTTTTTTTTTTTTTTTGTATATCCCCATTTTATTAAAAATTGTTAAATTTTCTGTATTATTTATAATATATATCTTTTAATCTATTAATCCCTTGGAATTCTTTCATCAGGAGTCCTAAACCAGTTAAGAACATAATTATAGTAAGCAGATGCAGTATTTGCAGCTTTAGAAAAAAATTCATTAATTGATTCATCTCTTTCTATTTCATCATCATAATAGTCATATGAATTTCTATACTTTATCATAATTCTCTTTAATTTCCCACATTTTCCAGATATATAATAAGCAATAGTAAAAATATCACTAAAATCCTCTTCACATAATCTGCCTCTATAACTTTTATATTTTCTTGATGGATGCCCATTAGCAGGAGGAATATATGTATTATTGTATGGCTGACTGCTATTACTAATAATATTATATTCTTGTAATATATTTCTGTGACTATCAATAGGATTATATAAATCTCCTTCAATGTTATCAAACAAAACATCAAATCCGATAACTAGTTTTTGAAGATTTTCCATTGTGTATAACATTTTATATAAGCCTTGTAAACCTAAAGTCGTGAAATCGAAAATAAACTCCCAAAACCAATGATCGTGGTGTAATGGATAATAGCATACCTCAAACTTTTTTAATAATGGAAATGAACAATTACGAAAAATATGTAACCATTCTAATGTTTGACATCCAATAATAGTTAATTTTTCTAGTTTTTCGAAAACTGATGGACATAATGCAAAAGGTTCATGCCTAGGTGTACAGTCATTCATAAAATATTCTGGAGATAATAATTCTAATGTTTTTAAATTATCTACATTTTGAAATATTAATGCAGCAACTTCATGTATGTACATACCGTTTCCTGAATAAATTTTTTCTGATGTTTTAATATGTTTAACATTCTTCATTTGATGTAAATAAAATTGTCTTTTATAAATTGGTAAATTTGACCATTTTTCATCCAAGTGAAGTTTTTTAATATGGGTAAAAACATTTATTCGATTATTTATTACATAACTAGTTAATTTATTTAATAATTCACACTCTAAAATTCTATCTACGCTTAAAAAATTTAAACATCTCACATAAGAATCTATAGATAACGGAAAATTATTTTTATAATTACCCTTTTTTTTCCCCATTTTTAATATCATTGCATTTTTTTCTTCTTTGTTTTCATAAATATTATTCTCATTTATCTTAATATTACCTTCATTTTTTCCTTTATTATCTTCTGATTTTATTAAAAATACATTTTTAAAATTATTTTTTAAAGCATCCCAAAAATGATACGTTTTTTCAATTTCAATCCATTTATTTTCTTCCAAATCATTTATTTTTTTGGATGAATTCATATCATTACTACTAATTATATTACCATTTATATTATTACTAATACTATTTTTAATATGATTACTGTCATTTATATTATTATTATCATCATAATTAATGTTTTTATTGTTTTTAATGCTATTACTATTAGTGCTTCTATTATTATACTTATTATTAACATTGTTATTATTTACATTATTTTTATTATATTTTACAGATATATTTCCTTGATAATTTTCAGGAAAGGAATTCGTTATTGAGATTTGATTATTATCTTTTCTTTTATAAAATTTCTTTTTTAATTGTTCATCATTGTATTTTATTATTTTTTCAAAGGATATGCTATTTTTTGTTATTTTTTCTTTGCCATTATCATAATCATATGAATTATTAGCAAATGTAGTATTGCTATGATTCTTCTTATTATTGTAGATAGCTTTACTTATATCATTGGAATAAGCATTCTTATCATTAATTGTGTCATAAGATTTATTAACTTCTTTAAAATTTTTTTTGGAATTTTCCATATTTTTTAAATGGTTTCCTAATTTTCCTATATTTTCTTGACTGTTTTTAATTGGTTCTTTGGAGAATATGCCGCGATGAGTATTTGCACCCTCCTTATTATTCAGTTGTAATTTTTTCTTATTAATATTACAAGTATTATTTTTATCCTCCTTTAAATATGAAAGGGATTTTTGCTCTTTAAAAAAGAGATTGTTGGAATTTTTTATTTTATCTAATTTCTTAGCACTTTTTCTTGAATTATTTATATTTAGTTTATCTGAAATATTATTTGTACTTTTTTTATTATTTTTTCCAACAATTTTTGCCTTTGTTATTGTATCTAGAGAACTTTTTTTTTTTAAATTATGGACATATTTCTTTTCCTTTTCTTTAAGAATTTCGTTTATTGTGTATTCTTTAAGTTGTAAATTTGAAATCTTTTTTATACTATTTGGAATAAAAGTTTCTTTGTTGAATGCATTTGAATCATTAAATTTTGAGTCAATTTCAATATTTTTTAAATTAAATAAATTTTTTTTTTTTGAATTCTTAATTATATCATTTGTATTTTTTTTGTTTACTTCACAATTTGTTTTATTTTGGGAAATATCTAATGGTTTTTTTTTTTGAATATCATTTACCTTTTTTGAATGTGAAAATCTTTCAATTAATTGTTTTGTTTTCCTTGTTTCAATTTTTATTTTGTCACTTTGTCTACTAGCCATTTTTTTTTTTTTTTTTTTTTTTAATTAAATAGCATTATATCAATCATATTTGAAAATAGGCATAAATATAAATAACATTAAAATTTGTTTTAATGAAAGTTTATTAATTTTATTTTTAATTATTCAAATTAAAAAATAATAATAGGATTAAAACTGCAAAGCTAGTTTAAAAATAAAAGGTAAGAAATTATATTAGAATCTTTAAAAAGAAAATATGAAGATAAATATAAATAACCTTGAGAAATGAATTAAAAAAAAATAGGTTAAACAAAAAAAGAAAAAAAAATTAAATTTAGCATATCAAGTTAAACTTTTTTTTTTTTATATTTTTCAACTAATTTTTTTTATGAAATAAAATAAATATATAGAATATTTATTTTTTTCTACACAAACTTACAACGGAAAATGTTCCATGAAAAAAAATTTTAGAAACGTGTGTGAACCTAATACACATTGTACAAATATTTTTTTGCATGATAATATGTAGTAAAATAATAAGGCTAGTAAAGAGTTGACGCTTCATAAAATTTTTTTGGATATAATTATTTTAATATTTTTACGTTTTTTAAAATTATTTCTTTTATATATTAAAAAGGTTAAGCATATGTTATTGAATTAATAAATAATTTATAAAAAAATTAATTACATAATTATTTTTTATTCATGCACAACTAAAAAGGTTCCATGCTAAATAGCTGAAATTTATATATTTCCAAAAAAAAATTTATGAGCATAATTTGATTAGCTAAAAATATCTCAAAATCTTAAAAAATACCTTTTAAAACAAATTAGTAATTTTCCCTTATATTTTTTTTGGTATTTGGTTTTACGAAAAGAAAATGAATTCATGCAATGTAAAAAGAATATAGCAGCTTTTTTTTTTTTTTTTTAGTATATATATTGTGCACTATTTTTTTTTTAAGGTGCAACTTCATTGTGTAACTTTCTTAAATTTCATGTAATATATAAAATATTTTTTTGTATATTTAAATATTTTAACTTTTATAAAGAGAGAAAAAAAAAGTATAATAAAAAAAAAAAAAAAGCATAAGATAAATAAAATATATATTATAAGTTGAGTTTTAAGGAAAAATTCACACTTATATATATATAAATATTATTTTATTTACTTATTTAAATTTTTTTTTTTTGTATATATCTTTTAAATTATCTAGGAAATACACATATAATTTTTATTTATAGTCGCCTTAATAAAAAATTAATGTTAAAGTTCTATTCTTTTTAAATTACACAGTTAAAATATGTATTTGTTTTCATTTTATAATTCTCATTAAATCAATTGTACAGCATCTGTTATGCCACTGAAGTCTCTTACATTTGTAAGTTCTTTAAATCTTTTATAAAATTTATCATATTTATAAAAAATTTTAACTTTGCTTGAAACTAAAAAACGGGGAGCTACCTTTTTTCCATATACCTATAGAATATTCACATATAATAAAAAAATAGAAAGATATATTTTAAAAAAAACTTCATTATAACATATTCTATATTTATGAAAAAAAAAATAAATTCTTATTATTATATTATATAATTAATATAACCTTTTCAAATACAGAAAAATCATTTAATCCATACAAAGCTTCTAAATGTGGCTCCCTTATATCCTTAGCTATCAACAAAATAAAATTTTTATATTCTACTAGCTCAACATCTATTTTAAATAAGAAGTTTTGTAGAACTGTAAAATTTTTGGGTTCTGATAGAAAAAAATATAAACATGTATTTAATAAAAAATTATAAAAGTTTTTTATTAAATACATGTTTAAAATAATATTACTATCTAAAAGAGTATATTTTAATGCATGTATAACAGATTCTCGATTGGAAATAGCGGTTAATTCTTTATTTATGTCATAATATAATATATGTGTTTTTTTTTCTTCTTTATCAATACTTTTTTTTTTATCTTTTTCATTACTAGATCTATTTATAAAAGAAGGATTGTTGTTTTCTAAATTAAGTGCATTTAAATTCAACTTATCTCCTAAAAAAAAATGTTTTTTTTGTTTTTATTTTTTATGCTTATAATATACAAGTAATTGTTTTTAAATTTATAATTTAAAATACTACTTTCTTTATAAGCTGAATGTTTAAAAAATTTTCCATTTCTATTTTTGTAAAGATCCTTTATTTCAGGGTTATTTGATTCATATTCATTAGAATTTATATTTATGAAATTCTTTTTATTTTCACAATTTTCATTACTTTGCTCTAATTTTTCAAATAATGTCTTTGTATGTGATGCATCTTTTTCATTCAATTTCGTAAAATTTTCAGTTTTTTGCTGAATAATTACTTTATTTAACACATGATCAACGTCTAAAATATTTTCATTTTTCTTTTTAACTTTTTTTTTTTTGTCTTTTGTATTTTCTTCAATTTCATATATATATTTATTATCTTCATTATATTTATCTTTCATAAAGCAATCATGATAATACCCTTTTTCTTTTTCCTTTTCTTTTTGATCTATCTCATGATTGTTGTATATATTTTTATATTTGTATTTATTCGTATTGACTTTAATTACATCTTCATATATATTTTTTGCATTTTCATCTTCTATTTGACATTCATTGTATATATTCGTACTTTTTTTATATTCACTATAGATATAATCTTTCATTTCTTCTTCATCTCCTCTATTAATCAATTTTTCCTTTTTGCTTTCTAATACTTCATGTTCATGATCCTCATATTCTCCCTTATAGTTATTTTCATATCTTTTTCTATATATTCCGTCTTTTTTATCTAATTTTTTATCATCATGTGTTTTTATATATTCAAATATATTTTTATTTTGTATGTTGAATGATCCATTTTTATCTAAATGATGCAACATAGAATAAATATTTTTATTACTATCTTCTAGAACTATTGAATAATCTCTGAAATATTAAAAATATATAAAAACATAATATATATATATATATTTTTTTTTTTCTTTATTTGAAAAATTCATATAACAAAATGAGAAATTTTTATGCTATATATATATATATATGTTTTTTAAAAAAAATAAATATTATAAAGAACCTTAAATTTTGCTGATCTGTTGAAATAAAGCGTATTCTATTTCTTGGTGCATTATTTCTATGATATTTACTGGAGTCATTATTTTTTACAATATTTTGATCTTTAAAAACAACTTCTTTAAAAAAAAAAAAAATAATAGAAAATTAAATAATGTTTTTATATTATTTTTATAGAGAAAATTACCAATATATTACATTTTTTGTCATTTATTTTATTATAGTATTATCGTAAAAATATAATATAAAATTAGTAATATAATGATTAATTATATATTAAGGTTTTTATTCACTATTATTCTAGTGCTTAAAAAAAATGGATATATTTTCTAATATTATTAATTTTAAGCAGAAATTTACTAATTTTATTAGATGTATTCTCTAATTTTATAGATACTAATAACAAAAGAAAAATAGAAAAGTGTTATAAATGCAAGTATCTTTTAACAAAATTCTATAAGATTTTTAAATGAATACAGAATATAAAAATTCTAAAAGATAGATATTAATACTATTTCACATAATTATTAGTTATTTAATAATAATTGCATATATATGCTTTTAATCATAATATGTATATATACTTTTTAATAGAAAAATTTGATAAATGTATATTTTTTTTAAGAAATCATTTAATTGAGATCTTGTATCAAACATTTTCTCGCACTTGAATGTAATATTTTTAATATGATTAGATAAAATAGAAACAATAGTTTCAATTTCAGGATATTTCGTTTTAATTTTTCTTAAATATTTTATAACTTTTAATATTTTTTCATATTTATTTAATATTTCTTCTTCCATTTTTATGCTATTTAAGCTTTTGCTACTTTTAAAAAATTTAAGATTTGTTGGGGAATTATCTACATTATTTTCATTAAAAGTATATTTGGATTCATTTGGCTACAGAAAAGATAAAAAAAATTATAAAATTATTTGTTTATATATATATTTTTTTATCAATAATATTTAATTTTTCAATTTTTATTAACCAAATAAAAACTACTATTCATCTCTTTTTTGTTGATTGTATTATGGCAAAAATCATGAGAATAAATTTTCTTTTGTTTTTCACGGTGGCATGAATGCTTTTCATTATTACTTTTCTTAATGAAAAAAGAATTATAACAATCAAGATTTTCTATTTTTTGTTTATTCATTTGAGAGAAATTGTTACTACTTTCTTCATATTTTTTATTATGAATATTGTAGTTTATTATTTTATTATATAAATTTAAATTATGTATTAATTCATTATTATCGTATGTAATTCTTTGAGAAAAATTCATAGATTTTTTCTTTTCTTCTGAAGAATTTACAGTAATATCTGAGCAGTATGAATCATTTGAATATGATGAGCTATTTTCATCATTATAATTATTTTCATAATGCAAGTTTTTATTTGTTGTGTCTTTGTTTTCTTTTTCTCTCTCATAATATAATGGAGAAATTTTATTATTTATATCAAAATATAAGTTATTATCGTAATAATATTTATTATTTTTTATGTTATCTTCATTTGATTTTTTTCTATATAAATTTTCATCGTCTATTATATCATGCACATGTATACATTTTTTTATATTATCTTTATTTTCCATAATTTCCTCTAAATTATAATTAATTTCTAAATTTAAATCAATATATTTTTCTTTATGTTTGCAATTTTTTAAGAGTGTTTCATAATCAATATGAAAAGCCAAATCAGTATCTTTTTCATTTTTAGATAAATATTTCTTCGATACATGAGAACGGTTCATTAGAACTTCTTTGTTTTTATCATTTTCACTCATTTTTTATTTTGCATATGTAAAGAAAAATGACATAGAGACATTTACTCTGATTCTTAAGTTTTCAATAAAAGAAATTTATGATTTATAAAATTTTAATTTCTTTTTTTTTTGTTCTTTTCATTTTACCTAAAATATATCACAAAAAAAAAGAAAAATATTTAAGAAATTGAACTAAAGGTTTTTTTTTAATCTTAAAAAAGATGTATACAGAAGTTATAATTAAAGCATTTACTCTATTATTATAATTTATTCATATTTTCTTTATCTTTTTACTTTTTTCCATTTATTGCAAAATTTGCATATAATATTTGATTATTATTCATTTATTTATATTGATAAAAATATAAATTAAAAAATGGTGCATTATATTTAATAAAATTCATAAAAAAAAAAAATTAGGAATTTATAGGAATTTCAAAGTCTTAATTATCTAAAATGTTATATGTACAAAAAAGCAAACTTTAAATATTTAGAAAATACGTCTATGAAATAATATAAAAATTATTCAATTATTTAATACATCTTTTTATTTTTAGTTTTTAAAGAAATAGTAAATTTTAACAAAAATTTATTAACATTATTAAAAAATATCAAAATTTTTATAAAAGACATTTTTTTTTTTTCAGAAATAATATATATTCAGGATAAATTTTTTTTTTTTATTTTTTATTTCATTTTGTATGTTATTATAATCATCACAAGTCGAAACGATAATTTTACTAAAAAAAAAAATAAAATAAAATATGTAGAGTTAAAAAAAAATACAATAGTAATATAAAATAAAAAAAAATTATTTTATCTTTTACATATTCTGAGAAAATCTAAAAAATTATTTTTTATAATAAAGCTTTACAAAAAAAAAAATTTATATATATATATATATATATATATATATATATATATATATATATGCACATTTGCATAATGGAAATATATCATCAAGTCATAAGTATTTTAATAAAAGGAAAGAACATTTTTTTCTTTTAATAAAATATTTTTATCATTTAAAAAAAGTTAAAAATTATAAGTTTTTCTTTAATTTTTTCAATTCCATATTCTTCTTTTTATTTTCTTCTAATTTCTTTCTTATTTCACTTAATTCTTCCTCCGTTGGAGGTTTCTGCTTTCTTTTTTTGGAGCTTTTCTTACCATATTCTTTTTCAATATTTGATAGAAGTGAATTTATTTTTAAAGTTCTTTTTGCTTCATTATTTCTTATAGCTAAAACTAAATCGTCTATGGGCTGCTCATTTTTTCTTTTTTTACTTTTTTTAGAATCTTTTTTTATAAAATTTTTATATTTTTGAATGATATTATCTATATTTTTTAACGAATTACTATAACTAGAAGTTTTCTTTATTTTTTTTGATTTAAACAAGTTTTCGAAAATGTTCACAAATCTATTTAAGTCATTTTCATCACTAAATGGTATATATTCTAAAATATTTTCTAGATTTCCACCAAATTTATTATAAAACTGAATCAAATCCTCTTTTTCATCTTCACTATTTTTGTAAGATTTTTCATAATTTAGTATATCTTCTACCTTAATTCTAGAGTGGAATAATTTGGGATCAAAGAAATTTTTGAATTCTGAAAATTCATCCTCTAAACCATATTCATCATAATTTTTTCTTTTTTCTGGATCCCTTAATATTTCATATGCTTTCTGAATTTGTAAAAACATTTCTTTACATTTTTCTAAAGACAGCTCTTCATTATCATTGTTATTTATACTTTTTTCATCTTTTTCATTTTTCTTTTCCTTTTTTTCTTTTACATTATTATTTTTCTTTTCTTTTCCCTCATTTACTTTTTTACTATTTGCTAAAAATTTATCAGGATGATATATCAGAGCCAATATTCTGTATGCTTTCGCTATCTCTTTGATAGTAGCATTTTTTTCAACACCCAAAATATCATACAAGCTTAATTTTTTATCATTTTTCATTTTCTTTTTCTTTTTTCTTTTTAAAAAAAAATTGTTCTATATTTTATAGTTTTATAACTTAAAAGAAAAAAAATTAAAATAGTAGAAATATTACAATGATACAAAATGCAAAGTCTTTACTTTGTTTATTACCTCAAAAATATAATTCTTTCAAACTTACATAAAGTATTGTTGATATATTCTACTTAATAATTTACAAAAATATAAATAAAATTAATATGCATTTTTATAGAAAATACTTTTAATTTTTACTTGAGAAATTGTGATTTATATTTTTTTTTTTTTTTTCGGAAATCCAATTTACAAGTTTACTTTTTTTATTTTTTTAAAAGAAATTTCTTTTAATAAAAACTGAAAAATTAATTAAATTTAATAATTAGAAAGGTGTAATTGATGATATATCTTCTTTTAAATAAAATTTATTTCTTTTATAAAGCCAGTTTAAAATTTTTTTTTTTTAATGTATATGAAAGTGTTCCTTTTAAAGAATGAGATTTTTTGCAATATAATTAAAGAAAAATAAATATATTTTTTTTAAACTCCATAAATTTCATAAAATAAATCCTATTAATTTTTTAGCTACTTAAATTCATTGAAATGCAATTTACTTTATTAAAAATATATAATATTTTTATAAAAGATATTTAAGTTGATAATGTTATATTTTCATGCAATTCATTTATTTTAATATAATTTTAATTTAATTTAACTTAATTTTTTTTTTTATGTATTCTAATCAAAAGATTATATGAAAAGAAAATTTAGTGTTAAAAGATTAATAATTAATTCTAAAAAAAAAAATGCTAATTTTTTCATATTGAAGTGTTCAAGCCATATGAAATTTCATTCAATATCTAAGTATTTTTACTATTTTTATCAAAAAATTATAATTTTACATGCTCAAAAAATATATTGTATATAATAAATTAATTTCTGTTTTTTTTTCTCCATCAAAGACTATATGTTTGATAATATAATTTATGTTATTATATTCCTTTTTTTCAAAATTATACCGAGATAATTATATTTTATAAATTAAAATCAACTTTTTTACATATTTTCAGTAAGATATTCTTCATAAAAAACATATTTATAAAAAATTGTATAAAGAAAATTTACATTTTTTTTATGAACTATTTGTAAAGATTGATAAAATTTATGTTTCATCAATTGGAATATTTTTGTTCATTTTTTTTAGAAATTATATACTTTTTTTTAAAAACAAATGAATTTTACATAAAAAATGCAATTATCATATAATTTAATTATGGAAAGTAAAAATAAATGACATAATAAAAATAAAAATTAGTTAAAAAATAAATAAAACAAATTGTAAAAATGTAGAACAAAAATATAAAAAAAAACTAAGAGTTTCATGCATATTTCTCTTTATATTTTTTAATATTAATATTCATATTAATTTTTTTTAATTATTAATTTTTTCAATATATAAATATGTGCATACATAGAAGCACATGTATACATATTATTCATTATTTTTTTTAATGCACAAATAAAATTTATTAGGAACATTTTTATATTTCTTTTGTGTTCTATGTAATATTCATAGTGTTCTATTATTTTAAAATAGAAATAGAAAGAAGAAAGAAAAAAGAAATAAGGGAAAAAATAAAAATAAAAGCATACTTAGACAATATCAACTAATTTAATATTAACTTTTAAAAATCAACACACATTTTTATATACCTTCTATTTTATTTTTATTTTTAATTGTTTATTTTTTTTTTTTTTTTTTGTGCACACATTTATAAGAAAAAATAAATTAAAAAAACTTTCTTATATGTTTAAAAGTTTAAATAAAAAATAAAATCTCATAATTTTCAATTTTTGTTGTGTTTTTAATAAATGTGAAACGTTAAAGAATTAAGTAAACAGAAAAAATATATATATATATATATATTTTCTTTAAAAATTGTTTAAAATGAATTAAATGTAATTTTATGTTTATTAGATGGTATAAAAAAAATATGAAGTATACTATAAATTAATCAACTTTTTTTTGTTTATATACGTGCAATTAATAGGTTATTATCTATATGTATTAACTTATACATGATAATATATATAATTGTGAAAGAATATAAAAAAAAAAAAAGAAAAAAGATGAATAATAAAGTATAAAAACTTTAGAACAATGCATGATAATAATTTTTTAGAAGATTTGTATGACATAAATTTTGAGGATTTTTTAAATGATTTTATCTTATTTAAAAATGAGAAAATTACACCAGAAAATAATAATGGATTAAATAGTGATAAAGTAAATTTTATTGAACAAAAAGAATTATATGAAAAAAAAAATTTAATATATTCTTTGGCAAATGATATTTTAAATAATAAACAGAATAATCGTCTTTTTAGAAGAATATACTGGCCTCTTTTATTAGGTATTTATAAATGCAATAATTTAGAAGAACTAATAATACATATACAAAATAAAAGGAATTCATATAAACAAGATAAAGAAGAGTATATAATTAAACAAACCAATTTAAATATTCAACAGTTAGATCCTCAAATTTTCCACCCTTTATCATCTGACGATAAAAACCCATGGACATTGAAGCAAAAAAATCAAGAATTAAATGAAGAAATAAGACAAGATATTTTAAGAACTTATTCTGAAAAAAAAATATTTCAAAATGAAGAAATAAGAAATACATTAAATAAAATATTATTTGTGTGGGCTAAAAAAAATCCATCGATATCCTATAAGCAAGGTATGAATGAAATCGTAGCTATTTTTTTTATAATTAATTATCGTGAGCAAGTTTATAACGATTCATTAAATTGTGAAAATAGAAAACATTATAAAGAATTTTGCTCATTATTTGACAAAAAGGAAATAGAGTCAGACACTTACATAATATTTGATCATTTTATGCATATGGGATTAAAATATTTATTTACATCAGTTGATGAAAAAAAAATGCAATCCAAAAATTCTTTTAAAACTGTTTTATTACAAAAATGTACACATATTTTTCATAAATTATTAAAAAACTCAGATAAGTTACTATATAATCATTTAATATCATTAAGTATTGAACCTCAAATTTTTTTACTTAGATGGATTCGTCTCTTTTATTGTAGAGAATTTCAAATTGATGATACAATTATTTTATGGGATAACTTTTTTTCAGGTTTCATTTTTTTTACTTTACACATATACATATTTTAAGCACATATATTAATGATGAGATATATTCATATATTTTCAACTTAAAAGATGTATTTTTTCATTAATATTTTATATATTCCTTATATTATTATATATGTATGCATTCCTTTTATTTTATTTTTTAGATTGTTACTTGAAAAACTCTGAAAATGATTTTTATTTTGATTTCAAAGGAGATAATATAGAAATCGCTCATCAGACATCTAGTGTTTTTCCTTTAGTTGATTATTTTGCTATTTCTATGATTTTATTTATAAGATCCTTTTTATTAGAAAATGATGAAAATTTTTGTTTAAAAAGACTATTTAAATATCCACCTGTTGAAAATATAAGGATATTAATAGACTTGACATTTAAAATTAAATCAAGAAATGAAAAAAAAGAAAAAAATTTAAAAAAAGATGATATTTCAATTGTAAATAAAATTAACACTGTAAAAATTATAGAAAATAATAATTTTAACATAAATATGAACTCTAATACAACTAATAGTTTAAATATATATCAAAATAATAACAATGTAAAAATAAATCTTAATAATAATATAGCTAATGAATATATGGAAAGAAATAAATATAAACACAATTTAAATATTCTCACTTTGAATAAGGAAGTTAAAAATTGTGGTATATCTAAAACCTTAGCTCATATGAATAATAAATTAAATAAAGTTATAGGTAATTTAAATATTTTATCTTTAAATTTAATAAATGAGAACCATTGCACTCAACTTCAACAAAATATATTTCATTTGAATGAAATATATAATGAATTAAAAAGTATAGAAAATAAATTTGAAAAAAATGAATCTGAAAATTTAGAAATTCAGAAAAAAAATGAAATGCCAATATATTTGGGATAGTTCATTAATATTATTAAAGAAAATTATAACATATATATTAAAATGAATATACTATAAAATTTTTTTTTACTCTTTTTTTCTTAATTTGCATATATATATATATATATAACATTTTTATTCTTAAATATATTTTATTATGTTTTATTTAAATTATTTTCCACTATATATATGTTCATCATAATATATATATATATATACATTTTTTTTTTTTTTATGTTCTTT
This sequence comes from Plasmodium relictum, assembly GCF_900005765.1. Lineage (NCBI taxonomy): Eukaryota > Apicomplexa > Aconoidasida > Haemosporida > Plasmodiidae > Plasmodium > Plasmodium relictum. The sequence continues at coordinate 296,801 of NC_041690.1, forward strand.
ATGATTTTTATTACAAATAATTTTCAAAAAAATCATCATTGAAGAAATACATATTACAGACATCATATATATATATACCTTTTTATTTTTTCTTATTTCTGATTTTATAATTTTAATAAATTTCCTATTGTTTTATTACTCCAATTATTAAAAATATTAAAAAATTAAATGCTACAAATTTTTAATAAAAAAAAAATAAGTAGACAAGTAATTATTTATATATTATTTTTATATTTAGATTTCTGAAGAATTTAAGTTTTATAGTATAAAGTGCCTAAAAATAAATTCTTCCAATGAATTAAATATTATAAATTAAATTATGCACTATTATATAGAAGAAAAAGAATGTTACATTTATTTTTTTATTTTTATTTTATGAAATTTTTTTTTTGTATGCTATGCTTTCATTAATTCATTATTTATATGATTCTATATATGATTTTTAAGTATTTATTTTTTTTAAATAAAAAAATTTTAAAATACATTTAAAATAAATTGAGAATTATTAATTATCTTATTTATTATTACTTTTTTTTTTTTTTAGTAACTGTTATTTTTAATAAGTAATTGATAAATATGTGTACTTTTTTTATATTATATATATATGTGTTAATTTTATGGAAATTTTTTTTATTTTTAATATTTCCATAATACACATAGGTTACTGGTATTTTGTTCATTTTTGTTCTTTTTTTCTTTTTTTCTTTTTTCTATATTAATTATTTTTTATAAGTGTCAATTTAAAGTAACATAGTTAAAATGCAATTAAAAAACAAAACAAGCTATGTTGAATTACAAGCATATATGTATGAAAGTGTAAATATTACATTAAAAATAATATATATTTAAATATTGTATTTTAATTTTATAAATTGATAGTAATTTTTGTTTGAATTTTCTATTTTTTTATGTTTATTATGAATTAAATATTAAATCCCATATTGTAAATTTTACTATATATATATATATATCATTTTTAATAGAATATAACTATAGGAAGACAAAATAAAGATATATATATATATATAAATTATAATATTTTTTTGTTTTTAAATTTTTAATAATATTTAAATTTTTATTATATCTATATGATAAAATGCAGAAATATATTTTATTTCAAAATATTTCAAATAATATTTATAACTTTGAAAGTTATGGAAATGCAATTACAAGTATTACATTCATTGCAAGTTCAATAACATTTTTTTTTTTTATGCTATCAATTGCATTTGTTAATATATTCCCATATGATCAGGATGATAATTATGTTGATATTAATATAAACGTAAAAGATGAGAAAAAGGCTATGACATATTTATATATACAAAAAGTTACTTTTCCGTCTTCTAATTCAGAAATAGACAAAAGTGATAGTGACATCAGTGATGATTCTTCTGATTTTGGAAATGAAAAAATTAATGAAGTAACAGAAAATAAAGAAAAAGATATAAAGGATAAGGAAGTAGAGGAAATAAATAAAAACGAAAAGGAAGAACAAGAAAAAGCAAAGGAAAAGGAAGATGAACAGATGGAAGAAAAAGAACTGAAAAAGAAGAATACAAAAGATAAGGAGGATAAAATAAGTAAGAAAAAAGATGAAGAAGAAGATAAAAAAGAAGGTGAAAAAGAAGATGAAAAAGAAGATGAAGATGAAGAAAAACAAAATAAAATCAAAAGAATTGTAATTCAATAGAGTGAAAAATAAGAATAGAAAATTTATGAGCAAAAGAAATTGTAAATGATTCAGATTACTATGTCTTTTCTTTTCTTTTCTATTTTTTTTTTTTTTTTTTTTTTTTAATCTATGCATATATGAAAATTATATCAAAATATACTAATTTTGATATTTTATATATCATAGTTTTTAATATTGTGAATTCAAATTTAAAATAAATATATTTATTTTTCTCAGTGGTAATTTTTATTACATCAAATTATAAAATTCTTTTTTTATTTGTTTTTACTATTTTGTATGTAAAAATTTATTTTGTCTTATTAAATTAAATATATGCATATTTTTCATATTAACTTTAATTTAAAATACAAGGCAATATTATTTACATTATTTGAAAAAAATTTACTTTAATAGAAGCATGATAAAGAAAAAAGGGAACCTCAAATTTTTTATACTTTTAAGAAGTATCAAATATATTTTTTTATGAAATTAACAAAAAAATAAATAAATAAAACATAGAGTTGCTATCAATTTTGTATGTTAACTATATTAAAGTTAAAAAAAAAATGGTATGTATATATATATATATATATATATATCATTTTTTTTTTATCAAAAAATACAAAAAAATATATAAATTATGATTAAGAGTTATAATATTTGTAAGATATTGTAAAGTCAATTTTTTGATCAGATAAAAATGGAATAACACCAAAATATTCATTAGGTATTTTAAATTCTTTCTTTTCTATAAATATAGCAAGTTCTCCTTCATTTAATGTTTTCTCTTTTAAATTTAAAAATCTTGCAGCATTTTTACAGGCGAAATTTTCAAGTTTATCTAAAGAATCAAATTTGTTGAATATATGAGATAAATATGATAATAAAAAAGGTTGAGTATAAATTCCTGGTTTAAAATGAGGATCATTCTTTAAATTTTTATAATGAGGTGCTGAATCAGAACCTAAAAATATTCTTGGGAAATCTTCTTTTATAACATTACATAATGCCATTTTATCTTCAACAGTTTTAGGCACAGGCTTGCAATAATTATATACATTTTTTACATATTTTTCAATACTTACATTATCTATAGAAAAGTCATATTCATTTAAATTAACTACATCATCTATGGTTAAGTATAAATGATGAGGTGTTATTGATCCTGCTAAATTTTGAAACTTTTTAATAATATTTATTGTATCTACAGTTGATATGTGTTCTAAAACAATTTTTAAATGAGGAAATTTTACAGCCAAGTCATGTATATGATCTAAATAATTTCTTTCAGCATATAATGGATTTATATTTGGTTCTTCACAATGTATATGCAAACTTTTATTTAATTTTTCTAAAGTATGAAATATTTTATAATATGGGTCTAAGGTTTTAATACCTTCTTTAGAATTAGTTGTGACATTACTAGGGTAAATTTTTATTCCTTGAAAATTGCATTCCTTATAATTATTCAAAATATCATTTTCATCTGTTTTCTTATTTAAGTACAATGTCATTAAATAATCTATAGTATTGTCATATTTCATTAATTCCTTTTTATAATTTTTTGCATCTTCACAAGTGCTTATTATAGGAGTTGTATTAGGCATTACTAATACTCTATTGCATCCCCCTTTTTTTAATGCATTCACAGTAAAATTTAGCATATCATCTTGCCTTAAATGGCAATGCATATCATCTGCTATTGGTATGTATAAAGATTCCAACATCTTAATATATTTTATTTTTCCTCTTATAAATAGAATTAAAATGCTAAAACTTAATATAAATTAAAAAAATAAAAATTTCACTGTTCTCTCTATATAATGTACTTAAAAAAAAAAAAGGATTGTTTATCTTAGTGAAACATTTCATTATATAAAATAATAAATAGAATTTTCCATAGATAAAGTACCTTTTTTGTTTTTTTCTGAGCATAAAAAAAAAAAATTGTAGTTAAATCATTCTCATTTAAATAATTATTTTAAAATATTACAATCTTAAAAAGAAAAAGATACAACTTCATATATGAAAATGCATTTATTTCTGTAAAAACTAATTTCTACAAATAAATCACAAACTCATAATTGAACAAAGAACATAATAATATATATATTTTAAAATATAAATATATTTAATGCTAACAAATAAAAAATCATATCTTATTTTTTTTTAAAAAAAACATGTATTTGTAATATAATATTCTTTATAATATATTTTTTTTTATGCCTTTTTATATTCTTTTTACATTAAAAGATATTTTATTAGTATATTGTATTTATAATTAATTATAGAAACAGCATCTATTCTATAATATAAATTTCCTTCATTTTTAAATATGTAAAAGAAAAAATTTTCTTGGTTACGTAATATTTTTTATCTATATAGTTTATATATACTTATATATATATATACTTTTTTTAATATTTTAATTTTTTTTTTTTGGTTTGATTAAATATTATAATATTTTTTTTTTAAACAAATCCCATATTGTTCGCCTCTTTAGCTCAGTTGGTAGAGCGCCAGACTTTTAATCTGGTGGTCAGGGGTTCGAGTCCCCTAGGAGGCTCTCTTTAAAGCTTTTTTATTACTAATAATATTTAAAAATACTTTATAAAATTTTTAATAATTTTTTTTGTGCTATTAAAGAAACATATTTCTAATATATTATTATGTTTGAATATATTATATACATTAAGAAATAACAGAATAAAAAGAAAAATATCTAATTCGAACGTATAATTTTTTTTTTTTTATAAAACTTTCATTTTCTTTTTATAATTGTACAATTTGTCTTTTTTATGTTATTGAAATATTTGTTCATATATCTTAGTATTATTTTTAGAGAAAAATATATATATATATATATAATATTTTACTTAATGTTTAATTTTACTATAATGAATGTTATAAAGTTTTGTTGAATTATAATAAAATACTTGAATTTTGAAAAATTTAATAAATGAAAAATGCTTTTTTATTTGTATTAAAATAATGTAGCCTAAAATTTTTACTTTTTTTTTTTTTTATTTTTATTTTATTTTTTACTTTATTTTGTTTTTTTTCTTTTTATTTACGAGAACTTAATTTACAAGAAAATTATTTTTACATTATCAATATTTCTCTTAAAAAATTAAACTTACATCTTAAAGAATAAACTCTTAACTTTTATAAAAAATGAAATTAAATATTATGAATTCGTGAATGAAGTAAATACTTCAAATATATATATATATATAAATTTTATGTTTATATATATTTCATTAATATTATATAAAAATAAAAAGGTAAAAAATTATTTATAAACTATAAGTGTTAAAACTTATGTTAAAAATTAGCCAAGAATAAAGAAAAAGTATTAAATAGCTGCGCAATATTAAATAAAAATATTTTCCTTTTTCACTAAATGAATATTTATAAGCACAGTAACAATGATTTAAATATATATTTAAGTTTTATATATTATTTATGAAAAAATATTAAGGATCTAGTTATCATTTAATACTATGATCTTCTACACAAGTTTTTTTTTTTTTTTTTATCATAAGTTATTAAATTAAAGTATGAAAATACTGTTCTTAATCATAGAATTTTCTTTATATATAAAAAAACATGATGTTTAAATTAAAGTAAATTATGTTACAGTTATTAAAAAAATTATATATTGCTTTCATCATTATTTTTTTCTTTCAATGGAAAATAACTAGTTCTCTTAATAATCGTCATTTTAAGATTAGAAAATACAACACAAAAATATTAAGTGACTTCTTAAACTTAGATACAAGATTATTGAATAATTATGCGTTTTTAAAAACTTATAAAAAAAAAAAAATTTTATCAAAAACAAAAAAGATAAGAAGTATTAATGAAAATGAAGAGGATAATCTTGGGGTTGAAATAGAAGTAAAAATAAAATATCTTTATTTTTAATTTATTATAATATTTAAGTTCATTAAAATTCTACAATATAAACGAAAAAAATATGTTTTGAGTAATTAATATATTATTTTTTAATATTTTTAATTTCTTTCACAGGATCTTATAAAAGACATAGAAAAGGGCAAATTTGGTGAGGATTCCTTAAAATTGTTTAGGAAAATTGAAGTAAATGAGAGAAATTTTAAAAAAAATTTAGTCATTTATAATTTATAAAATAAAGGTAAAAGAAAAATTCAAAAATGCATATTTTTTTTTTTTTAAGAATAGAAGCAAAATAAAAGAGGAAGAAGAAAAGAAGAGAATGGAAAAACAAGAAAAAGAAATAAATATGTACAAAGTAGATGATGTAATAAAGAACACAGATGATAAGTTAAAAAAATGTGTTAGAAGTGCATTCTCTAGTACTGATAAAAGTGAAATAGAAGATCCTGATATAAAAAAAGAGCACAATATTATGAACAAAATTGGTGAAACATTCGATGAAGTAATGGATGATAATTACCCAAATGAAGAATTAAATATCTCAAAAATACATAAAAAAATTAATTCTATGAAAGATAACTTAGATAATCCATTTAAAGATGCTGCTAAAACTTTGTTAAAGGTACTTATATGATAACTATATTATTTATTATATTGATTTTATCATTTAAAATTTTTTTTTTTTTTATAATTTTTAGTATAAAGGTTTGTTGCATATACCATTTGAAAAAAATCTTTTATTAAATAAGAATTAGTAATTAAAATTTTTTATTTTATTTTTTTAATAATAGTTAAAATAAAGATTTAATTTTATATGAAAATAAAGTTTCTTTTTTATAACATACGTATATTAAATATTTATTTATTGTAATATAATAATAATTTTATAATAGAATAAAAAAATATTATGTCTGAAACATATTGATTTATTTTCTTTTTCATTTAGCTTCCATTGGAGAGAATCATTGGATTATATAGAGTGCTATATTCCTATTTTTCATGGTAAAATATAAATTAATAAAAATAATTTTATTCCGAAATTACTATTTTATTTTTATTATATCTTAACTACATTGTTTTATGATTTACACACACCTTTTTAAAATTTTATTTTTATCTAAATATTCATATTTATTATTTAAGAAACTAATAATAAGGATATAGTATTTTATTTTAAAAATGATTATATTAAGTTGGAAATTATTAGAGATAGTGATAAAATACTTTTATTAGATCATAAGGTAAAATACAATATCAAAAAAAAAAAAAAAAAAATTAAATAAAATAAAAAAAAACTAAGTAAAATGTTATAGTACAAATATAAAATTATATAAAATAAATATCAAATAAATATAATTTTTTATATATTTTTGGTTTAGTTATGTGGAAAAATAGATTATGCTGATACGTATTGGGTAATAACTAATGATTATATAGTTAATGAAAAACACATAAATTTAATTATGCCTAAATTAGGAAATTATCTTTATATATGGGAAAAACTTTTACAAGAATAAAAAAAGCATTTAAAATTTTTTTTTTAAATTAATGATTAGTTTTAATGAAAATAATCATTATTTAAATTGTCACACACTTTTTTAATAATTATATAAATATATACAAAATTGCATATTTGTTTATTAGTTATACATTTTATATGCTAATATCAGGAAGAATAATTACATGAATATTAAAATAATTTGTAATTTAAAATAGATAATCATTTGCGTTATGTGGTTATTATTTAATATACTTTTTTTTTTTTTTTTTAAATCATATACTTTTTATTTTATTATTATATTTTTTTATTTTTCTATTTAAAGAGATTTATATTTAAAAATATTTAAAAATAAATTTCATTGCAATGAAAAAAGTAAATAGTAAACAAAACAAAAAATATGTATTAATATGAAATATACATGAATATTAACAAAAAAAAAAAAAAAAAAACATATGTATGACTTAAAAAATAAGATAAATATAAGAAAAAAAAAAAAGTTACTAATATATAATATTAGTAAATAAAAATGAAATTTCAATTAATATAATAAATGTTAAAGAGAAAAAAAAATGAAAAATATAAAAAATATACAATATAATAAAATTATAAATATATTAATTAAAGAAACTTGTTTTAAGCATATTTTAACTTTTTTTTTCATCTAATATATCAGCTAATCTATTATCTAAGTAATCATCATAATCAAAAGTATGTCTTCTTGGAGATGTATTATCTTTTTTTTTTTTTTTTTTCTTATTTTTTTCTTTTTTTACTTCCAATTTTAGCCATTCTAATGTATCAAGAAAAGGAGGGGGGGTATCCTGCAAAGGTAATAGTATGTTAGAATGTTTTGGAAAATTTTCAGGATTAATAAGACTTTCAGTAAATGGATTTAAATTATTTTTCTTATCTAATTCATCATCTAAGGCTTCATCAACATTATAAATAGGTGGGCCCCCTTCCATTTTCTGTTTTGTTTGTAAATATTTATATTTATCAATAGATGGCCATAGTTTTTTTATTTCGTTTTCCTCTTCTTGACAAAGAAAATCAGTATCATTTATTATCATTTCTCTAAATTTTCTTAAAATTTTCTTAATATTTTTAATACCATATAAAAGAACATTTTTAGGTAACATTCTGCAATCAGTCCAAATTTCTACAACTAGCATCTGTTTAGGATCAGTAAATTCACATCTTTCTTCACACCAATATTTTGTAGCAATTTTATGAACAGCAATACGTACCATTCTGCATGTGCTAAAACTAGCACTTATAGGCATATAATTTTTATTAACAACCTCAAAAACTTCTCTTTTTTTCATACATTCATTATCTGATCCTAATTCCCTTTTATATAGTCCTTTTTCATAAGTTAACCAATGACCTTTGCCATATTCTATTTTAATAGAAATATCAATATACCCATTTTCTTTTAATGTGCATATATATTGCTCTTTATTAACTATTTTTAAATGAGAAGGCAATGGAATCATTCCTGCTACTAGCATTAATGGCCCTTTAAAAATTAAACGTATATTACTTTCTACATTTATTTCTTTACTATATATGCACACGTCAGACATATTTAATGCTATTTCAAGTAAGTCTTCTTGCACATTATCAATTTTAGTATCTTCATTCATATTATGTACTTTAATCGCAACTATTGAATAACCATATATTTGAGTTTGACAAACATATTTTAAAAGAGAACCAAAAGTATGCCCATCCGTTATATTTAATGGCCCTATGTAGAACTTCTGATATAACTTTCCACTTTGTGGATATTTGATTATATCTGTTGCTTCTTCAACTTTTATATCGTTTGGCCCAAAATCATATTTGTCAATAAAATTTTCCCTATGTATACTAGTATTTATAACATTTTCTTTATCTTCTTTTTTTTTTTCATCTTCTTCATTCGTGAGATTCATTGATATAATATTCATTTTATTCCTGTTCTTTTTTTTCATTTCTTCTCTTTCTTTTCGTTTTTCATAAAAATCAGAATAATTACCAAAAAAATTAGCATCTCCATAACCTAGTCCACTTCTATCTCTTCTAACACTAAATCTTGGATAAAAAAGAAATGGATAAAAAATATGTCTTGGCTCATCTCCACTCACTTCTTCTTTATTAAAAAAATCAAACAGTTTCTTATAAATTGGATAGTGGTTCACATTAAAGTCTATTGCTCTAAAACTCCCCCAATATTCAATAGGCATTCTTTTCATTTTCGGCTCAACCAAAGTTCGTAACGTTCTTATCTCATAATCATTGTCATCATCATCATATCCAATATCATCTTTCCATTCACCTTTATTAAGAAGAACCCAATTTTTCCATGTATATAAATCTCCTTCAAAAAATCCTTTCTTTTTTAAGAATAAAAAATCTTGAATATTTATTAAGCGATTTGTTTCACGTTCATTATTTTTTGCCTTTTCTGACAATTTTTTTAAAAAATAAATAAAAAAATAATAATAATTGTGGATTCTTAGGTTATCATTTTTGTACTTATAATCTAAAATAACATTTGTTAGTCCTTCTGGAGTTCTAAAAGCATCTTTTGGGAAACGTGGCTCATAACCACTACTACTGCAACTTTTAATTTGCTCTATATACGCGTCTATTTCTTCTTTTTTCACTTCATATTTTTTTATAAAATTTTTTTTATTAAATATTTTATAACTTTCGTTCGATTTATCTGAATGATTATAAATTGAATGTTTATGTCTTCTCTTTTTTATTAGTTCAATTTTTTTTTTTTTTTTTAATGGTAGCAATATTTTTCTATTATTCTTTTTAATATCTGTTCCTAAGTTTCCTAAAAAGAATATATTTTTTCCAGTTTCAGGAAATGAAAATCTGCCAATTTTTAAAGAATTATAAGTGCAAAATATTATTATATAAATCCATATTAGAATTACAATAAACCGCATTATATAGAATATTTTATTGGTTTTTTTTTTTATTTCGATTTAAATAAATATTTTTCTCTGCCATTCATCTTGAAAAAATATATATCAACTTTTTTATCATAACCCAAAGTTATATATATATATTTTTTTAATAAATTTTTATTTTATCCTGTTTTAAATATATATGAATAAAAAAAAATTTCATACATATTTAAAAAAGGATTTTTTTCTTTACAGAATTAAAAATTTATTATTTTATTTTTTTTTTTTTTTTCTTTAACCAAAAAAATTTTTTATTACGCATATTGGGAAAGCTTTCCATTATGTGCGTATTTAAACAAAATAATATTTTATTTTGCATTAATAAAAAATAAATTTTCCAATTTTTTTTTTAGTTAATTTAAGATAGATATTTTTCATTTAATAATATTTTTGAATAGTTAATCATCAATTTTCCAGATATATTTTTCATTTTTTTATGTCTGGATTAAACTTTGTTTTTGCTTTTATATTTGTTTTTTTCATTTTTATTTTTATTTTTGTTTTTGTTTTTGTTTTTGTTTTTGTTTTTTCTCATTCTTTTTCTTTTTTTTTAAATCCATATCTATTGAAAATATTAATGTAAAATTGTAAAAAGTTCTTATCTTTTAATATATTAACTAATTTGAAGGAAAAAAAAAAAAGTCATATATGTAATAACAGTACATAAAAGAATTGTAAAAATAATATATCATATTGAAAATAATATTTTTCTATTAAAATAAATATTTTCCTTTTTTTTTTTTTTAGGTGTTTGTCTTTATAATATTTTTTTATTTCCCATTATAATTGATCCACCCCAAAAATAAAATAAGGTAAAATAATAGCTGAACAATACAATAATGTATTAGAAACTCTAAAGTTTTTGTTTTTTAAATCTTTAACAAATATAAAATTAAATGAAATAAGAAATAACTTAAATGTTCTCTAAAAATTATTTAAAAAAAATAGTAGAAATATAATATTAAAATTACATTTGACATTATAAAAAAAAAATAAAATAAGAGTTGCAGAAAAACTAATGCCGACTTTCTTGAATATTTTATTTTTTTTTAGAGAATCCAACTAAATTGTAAATAATGAGTTATTGTAATTTGTTGATTCTTTTATATCTTTTTATTCAAATATATTCAACAGAAAATGATACTCAGAAGAATAATGAAATTTACAACTTAGATATGAATGATTATGATAAAATTATAAATGATCAAGAAAATTTCACATTTTTGGTTGTATATACTCATTGGTGCCATTGGTCTAATTTATTATTAGAAGATTTAGAAAAAATATCTAAACTGTTAAAGTACAGTAATAATATAAAAATAGCTAAAATTAATGCTGCTGTAAACAGTTCAATAATAGAAAAATTGAATGTATATGGATATCCATCTTTATTTATGATAAAGGAAAATAACATAAATAGATATAATGGAATAAGAAGTATAAGAGGGATAGTGCTATGGGTATATGAGCATTTAGATGAAAGTGTATTTGAAATAGATAATAAAGAAAAATTGAATGCTTTCTTAGAACTTGATGAATATAATAATTCTATTTTGTTTTTTGTGAGCAGAAACAAAAAGGAAGACACAGTAATGATTGAATTAGTTAAATTATGCGTACTAGCAGGTTATACTTTTTGTTTTTATATGAAAGATGAAAATATAATTGATTATTTTGAAAATACTATAATTTTGAAAAAATATAATTTTGATTATAAACAACTACCAAATAAAGAAATTTATACAGTTTTATTTAAAAATAATGACTTTGATGAATATTTTTATTTTCTGGATGAAGAATTAAATATAATATACGAGACTGATTATTCAAAAGAAGAAAAAATAGAAGCACTAATAAAATGCCTTTCAGAAAAAGTTGAACCTTTAGTTATAAAATTTTCTGAATATTATTATTCTTTATTATTTTCTGAAAATAAAGTTACTTTATTTATATTATATAATGATATAAATCAGTTAAATAAATCAGATATAATTAAAAGCGCAAAAAAATATAAGAACATTACGTTTTCAATATCAGGAAATCAAGAAGTTTTCGAAAAAAGATTATTAGGTGAATTACTAATAGATGATTTAAAAAAAACAGTAATGAGAATTATAGAATTCAAGGGGCCCATATTAATCCCATATAAATATAAACCAATAAATGATGATATAGAAATAAATAAAAAGGTCAATTCTTTAATAATTTATTTTATATAACTTTTTTTTTTTTGCTTCAGTAATTTTATGAAGAATATTATATATTCATACATAGTATTCTTTATTTTATTTTACTATTTTATTTTTCTTTTTATATGTGATGAGAGTTTTTTAAATATATAAATTTTTTTTAATGACAATATATTTAATATTTTATATAATATAAAAATATAGAATAAAAATGAAAAAAAAAAAAAAAATTATTTCCTTGTAGAGTATAGAAGAGTTCATTGAAGGGTTCATGGAAGATAAGAAATATTTTTACAGAAAAAGTGAACGACCATTACCTGATGAATATAATAATGGATATGTAAAAATCATTGTTGCTGATACATACGATGAATATATATTTAAAAAAGATAAAAATGTTTTAGTATTATACTATGCTCCATGGTGTGGTCATTGTCATAAATTAGAACCTATATATAGAGAAATTGGGAAAAGATTAAAATTATATAGTTCTAAATATAAAGAGTATAATGATGATATAATTATAAGTAAAATAGATGCAGTAAACAATGAAGTATACAATATATCTATAGGTCAGAGAAATAATAATATTCATATATAATATATAATTCAATATACATTTTTTTATCTATACATACAGCTATTCATTCATTTTATTATAATTATTATTTTTTTTTTTATATTTTTAGAAGCATATCCTACTATTTATTTATATACAAAATCAAATAAAAAAGAACCCATTAAATATCTTGGAGTAAGGACTGTTCAAAGTATTGTTACATGGATATATGAAAATGTAAAAAAAAAAAAAAAATAAAATAAACATATATATATGTTATCAATATATTTTTCATATCTTAGTCATAAAAGACTAATTTAATTTGATAATATTTTAATATATTAACTTTTGTAGTTAAATTATCGCTTATTGAAATAATTAAAATTTTAATTTCAATTTTTTTTTTTTTCTAGACAAATACAAATTTGGATATATCAAAATTACTTAGCCTAAATTTGGATGAAGAACAACTTTTTGAAAATTATGAAGAATTATGAATATTCTAAATTTTTTGTTTTATTCCTTTTTTTTTATTTATATATTTGTTTTAATTTCTTTTTTTTTTTTTTTTTTTGTGAAGGGGACGTCTTAAAATATTTGCGAGTGTATTATATGTGTTTGCACTCGCATATAATTTGCAAGTTTCTACTTTTAATTTTTATGTATATTGATATAATACTATATTAATTAAAATTTTTTTTCTTATATTTTATTCTAATTTAATTATTAATGAATTTATCACTTTGTATTTTTTTATGTATCATTTGATTAGATATATTTATTACAAAAAAAGTTATTTCCAAAATTTTTTTTTTTTTTCTTTAAGGATAATAGTTCACTTTTCTTTTTTTTTTTCCACCGAAATAAAAACAATTTTCTTAATTTTTTAATTTTTTTATAATGACTCAGTGTGTTTGGGAATTATTAAGTATAGAAAAATCTTTCATGAATCTATACGATAATTATGGGAAGAATTCTATAAATAACATTTCTAATAATGATGAATTCGATCATTTTAATGATTCAAAAATAATCACTGAGAAAGTTGATTATGATTACACAGATGAATTATCAAAACATTCTAAAATAATAAATGATAAAAATAAATTAAAGTTTAAAAAAATTATGAATAAATTTTTTATTTCAGACATTTCTAAATACGTTAAAGCATATGTAAAAAAAAATGATAGCAATGTTCGAAGCGAAATAGGTAAAATATTTTTTTTAAAATAATAATAAATGTGTATGTAAACATAAACATATATTTTGTTTTTAAGGAATTACATCAAAAAAAAATCCCATGTCGGAGGAAGAAAGATTTTGGATAAATAGTTACATTTATAATTTTATAAGTCATTGTCTACTCACATATAATGATTGTAAGCATTATATAGTTATAACAAGCAGTAAAAATTTAATTCAAAAGTTAACAGGAACTGGTATTATTTAAAGGAGTCAGAAAAAAAAATTAAATAAAAAAAAGTAAAAAAAAAATTTTTAATTAAATTTCTTTTATAGGATATGGATACTATGGTGTTTATTTTACGAATGGAAAAAAAATAGAAGGGTTAGGAAACTTATTTATAAATATAAAACAAGTTAGACATATAAGTTTTAGTATAATGAGAACATTGCAAACAAAAACAGCATCAGATAGATCTGCATCTAATAATGATGAAGCATGCAGCTTTATTATTATGTTGTAATAATTATTACAATATACTATTATAAATACATTATTTTTTTTTTTTTTACTTTAAAATAGCGTTTGACCTAATTTTTAATTATATAAAAATAATAAAAATAAAACTATTTGAATAAAATTTTCATTTTATTTTTTTATTCTTTAAAATAGAACTTTTTCTTATAAATTTATTAATTCTCCCTAAATACAGAGAAAAAAAATTTAAACCAATTATAGGTTTTAGCTTATATACAGGAAAGAATGCTTTTAAAAATTGTATAACTACATATGGCCATCCTTAAATTTTTGATATTTATTAAAAATTTAGACACATATATTACACCATAATAATTTTTTAAAACTACAAAATCACGGTGTTCATGTCTTCTAATTTTTTTAAACCAAACTGTATTTAAGACTTTATGAATTATCACATAGTCTACGTAAATCTTATTTTATAGTTTTTGAAAAATGAAAGCTTATAATTTCTAATTATTTTCTTAAAATATATATCTATTTATCTATTTTAAATATTAACATTTAATGATAAAGATCTTATTATTCTGTAAAGCTAAATATAATATTATGTAATAGTTATGAAAATGTAATAATCTAAATAAAAATAAATGTTATATATTTTATATATAACCTATTTATTAGTAAGATAATAAAAACATAAATAAAATGATACAAAGGGAAAATATATACTTTTAAATAATGAAACTACATTTATTATATAAAAAGGAATAATAAAAGAAAAAAACTATGCATTATCATAATTACAAGAAAAATAAATACCGTTTAAGTTGTAATTTCAAATATGTTTTAGTAAGTATATATTTACTTTAGTTGTACATATAAAATATTTTTCAAGAGTTATAATGAACAACCCTTATTCTCTATGTATATTAAAGTGTAAGAACAAATTGTAACAAAAGGATACTTTATTTATCTGATAATACTTGTAATTTTAAAAAATAAGCATTGTGCTATTTAGAATAAAATAAAAAAGTATATCACTTAAAAGATAAGAAAATCATTAAAAATACAGAAAAAAAATTGATATTTTTATTCTATCTTTTAAAAAAGTGAAAATCATAATTCATATTAAGTTTTTATAGATAAAAATCATTTAATTAAAGTAATAAATATTAATGATATTTTTCTGCATATTAATAAAAAATAGAAAAAAATGTTGTAATAGTTATCTTTAAAAAAATTAAATATTTTCATAAGCAAAATAAAAGAGAATTACACAAAGTATTCGTTATATGATAAATTCAACTTAATAATTTTTATTATTACTGAAATTTATTAGACAAATTAAAAGATGAACTTTTTAATTCTAAAAATTTAAAAGAAATATTTTATTTTAGATACTTTCATATTGTAGATATTATAATGTAAAGTTTATGAATAATAATTACAAATATGTAACTCCTATATCAATACAAATATTTACATTTATATTTATTTTGAAATTTTCTTATCTTTTTATTGATAAAACAGAAATAAAAGCTAATTTTTTATATCATACTTTTAATAGATAAAATTTAAAGAATTAAAATAGATAATTACATTTTACTCTTCATATAAGATTTAATGAATAAATAGTAACAACAAATAGAAAGTCGGAGTTCATTAATTTTACTAATAACAAATATTTACGTTCCTTATTAAACGATAGAAATAAAAGATAAAAGTATTATGAATAGAAAATTTCTTTTATAAATTTTATTTCGAGTAGTAAGTTACATAGTGTGAACATTATAAAACATTAATTATATTATTTATAACTACTATATCAACCTTTTTCATATTAAAAAAAAATATATATATGATGGTTACGATTGCGTGAGGAGAGCATAGAAGATATATCCTTAATTGAAGATTAAAAAGTAAAGGATTTTTAATATTTCAAGTATATGCTATATATATAGTATGTAATTTATGATTTTAATATTGAAATATATGTTAATATATATGAACACATAAATAAATTAATAGCTTTAATAAAAAAAAAAAAATAGGAGTAAAAGTGTTTAGAACATAAATAAAAACTCATAAAAAATCTTTTAAAAGTCTTATTAAATTGTGTGGTAGAAGACAGAATGATATTATTTCAAGATAATAAAATAGAAAATAAAATAAAATGAAGTTATATTTCAATTCACAATATTTAATAGAATTATATATTAAGAAAAAAAATGCATATTATAGAAGTGTTCATTTTTTTTTTCATAAAATATATATATTTCATTTTATATAAATCTTAAAAATTATTATATAAATAACAGAATTTTACTTTATAATATTTTATATAACTTTATTTTTTAGATATATACATACATTTTTTTTTTTTTTTTGACATTTAAATTGTATTTTACACATAACATTTTGTTCATATCCTATTTTCTATTTTATTCTATTTTATTTTTTTAATCATAAAAATTGTCTTTTTTCTTTCTTTATATTTTATAATCTACAAACGGATTCTTTAAAAAAAAAAAAAATTTGCGATAAATAGCTTCTAAAATTTTTAAATAAAAAGTCTATATTTTTATCCATTTTATCGAAATATTTACAATTTGTTATTTCTTTTTTAATTTCCATTTTTAATTTCCTATTTTCAATCTGAATGAAATACGAACTAAAATGAAAATAGCAGTTAAAAAATTCTATACATAATAATATACCAATTACATAAGCATCACGTTTCTCACTAACTTTTGTCTTTAATAATTTATAAACCTTAAATAAAAATATGTATATAATTATATATATTTACTTAATTATATATACTTAATTATATATATTTACTTAATTATATACATATATACATATATAGATACACAAATATTATTTTTTTCATTAAAAAAATAGATTTTTACCAATAATAATTTCCTGAGAATTAAAGAATTTAAATAATTTGCCTGCTTACGTGTTTTTATGAGAACTAAATAGTGTAATATTATATTTATAATGATATTATATATTTCATATTTATAGTTTCTATTTTTTATTGAATTTAGAAGAAATTTAAATGAGTACATATCAACAAAATGATATGAAAAATAACATCTATTTTTTGGGTTTATTATAATTGTATTTTCACTTAGTTTTTTTTTTTTTTCTTCAATTGAATATTTCTTACTTTTTATTTTAATATCAATTAAAATATATTTTTTTTTTAACAATATTTTATATACATTATTATTAAATATAAAAATAATTGGGATTTGAAATAATATGTTAGTTTCTTTAAATTTTTGTTCATAGTTGTCATAATAAAAATGTTTTTGAATTATCAATAATTTGCTTTTATTTTTTAAAAATTTTAAAAATATTTTAGGAGGGCCAGCTATATTTAAATAATTTTCTATAATGTTCTTCAAAATATTTTTTTTGGTATACTTTTTTTTATGTATTGTTAAATTGTTTTTAATTTTTTTTTTATACACACCTTTAATAATCGTATTTTTTCTATATATTTTCTTATAATAAGTTAAAAAAGATTTTTTAAAAGATATCTTTACAAAATTGGAATAAAGTCGTGATAATAAAATATATTTATGTAAATACGAATAATTATCATGTTCCAATTTTTTTAAATGTTTTTTTTTTTCTTTTTTTTTTTTGAATTTTTTGAAAATAAATATCATTTTATTTCTATTTATTATTTTTTTTTGGAAATTCTTTACTGAAATTCGAAATTGAAACTTTTTTTTTTTTATGATTATCTTCTTTAATTGGTTCACTTTTTTTTTATATTCCTTATAATGAAGAAAAAAAGGTTTAATTCGGAAATGTATGAAAAAGAAATGAAAAAAAATTAAAATTTTCTTGAAGGTTATGGAATGGTTAAAAAAAGTATAATATATAAAATTCATGATAATATCAAAATATGGGTTGCATATAACACTAATCATTTTAAAAATGTTCATTCCTTTATTGTATGTTAAAATATTATAAAAATGATGAATATCCTTTTCGTAAAAATTGCAATTATTTCTTTTATTCTGTTTTTTTTTTAATATGTTTTCATGAATATATTTATAGCATATTTTATTATCTATATTTAAAGTATGGTTATAGATATTAAGAGTATCAGCAACTTGAACATAAAAAAAAGAATCAAGGATAAAACTAATTGACAGTATACATTTACAATTTTTCTTAATTTTTTTCAAAAAAATTTTACTGAATTTAAATTCATAATATCTTGTCAATCCTTCTTTGCACCACAAGTATTTTTCTTTTTTAAAATATAAACAATTTCCCCAGATTGAATGAAAAATTTCATGAATAATTAATTTGATACATAACAATTTTTTATATATATTATCATTTTCATTTACTTCAATAAATGATGAAAGAAATGTAAAGCAGTTTGAATTTTCTTCACCTATATATTTATATTTACTTGAAAGAATAAATTGTAAAAAGTTTTCTTCAGTTAATTTTTTTCTAAAAATACTCATTTTTAGAAACATTATCAATATCTTTTTTAAAATACTTGTAAAGAAAGTGTATTTCTTTTTATCATTTATACAATTTTTTTCAATATATATATAAACCTGTAATTCTCTGATTTTAAAATATATTTTAAAATACATACCAATGAATAAGCAAAAAGTGTAATGAACTATTTTATTAGTGTTGTAAAATTCATATGTTATAAATTCTTTTTCTTTATTTAATTGTGTAAGCTTTTTGTTATTGTGTTTATAATTCTTTTTAGAATTATATAATTTTCTTTTTATATAATTTCCTATCGTAAAAGGATTCCCATTTTTATTATTGAAGATATTCATAAAAATATAATAAATACATTTATTCATAGAATAATTTTTTAAAAGAAATGAACTAAAATACATTCTAATTTTGCTGTAATAAATACTCTTTAATTTACTATTACTAACAACCAAATTCGTTGGATTAACCACCTTAATATAATTTCTTTCATTTCTAAAATTTACAAACTTTAGATTTGTTTTAGATTTTTCTTTTCTTTCTTTTGATTTCTTTTTGTGTAGCCTATTGATTTTTCCTAAATAACTTATGTGTTTTCTTATTTTATTATAACAAGAAAAGTATCTAAGTCTAAGCTTTTTTTTTAAATTCTTTAAATTTTTTAACTTTATCTCAAAAGAAATACTTAATTTAAAACGTGCTTTATAAATATTATCTTGTAAACATGGGAAAATTAAAGGTAAATAAAAAAATTCACAAAATGTATTTATATAATTATAACTATTTTTATCTTGAAATTTAATATTTTTAAAATCAAAATTTAATATTCTCCTTGCAGCATTTTGAAAATATAAATAACAATTACTGTCATCAATAGTAGAATCCTCTACATCATTTTTGTTATTATTATTATGTTCTTTTTTTTCTAGAGATTTTCTTACTTTTAAAACATATATTCCTTCTATACATTCTTTTTTATTCTTATAATAAAAAAAAATTAAGAGTTTATATATTCCTGATAATGCAAACTCTTTTATATAAATATCTATATAGTTGTACTTTTTTTTTATATTCTTATCATTTATTTTTTCTATAATATTAGATGGAAGAACTATAAACAAATTAATAATTATTAAATGGTTCGTATCAGTATAAACTCTTAACTTCTTTTTGCTATTTGTTGTTTTCAAAAAACATATTAAGCAGAAACCGCAATATTTAAAAAAAGGTGTTACTTTTAAAAATATTAAATGTACTCTATACCTATAAAAAAAGAAAAAAATTAATGTTTTTTCAAAATTTATTTATCTTTTTTCTTTAAAAAATATATATGTTTTTATTTTTATTTTTTTTATATTTTTTATTTAAATACATCAAAGGCTTTATTATTTTATTGGAGTTTATATTTTTTTTTAAATGGTACAAATACAACTGTTCATTTTTCATGGTTCTTTATTTTATTTAAAAAATTAAAAAATAATAAAAATATATAAAAAAAAAAAAAAAAGAGGAATAATCTAAAACTATATGAAGCATCTTAAAAAAAGTTTAAATTAAAAGAAGAATTAACTAATCTATGTGAAAATTTTCATTGCTTAATATATGCTGGAAAAAAAAAAAAAAAATTATAAGCATGTTACTCATATTTAAGAATACATATATATGTATATATATTATTTATTAATAGATATTTATATGTGTATTTATATGTACACTTAACATACTTTTAAAAGTTTTATAGGTTTGGCTGGCCGAAATAAAACAAAAAGCTATAGGGAAAAAAATAAAATAAAGAATAATATATAATAACAGACATAAATAATATATATAATAAATGATTTTTTAAAGTACCATAACATATAGAATAATGTCAAAAGTAATATCAAAAAAAACATAAAAAAATTCATGTGAGCTGTATAAATCAATATTTGATGGAGACAAGCATAAAACTTTATAAATAACTAACAAAATAGGTTTTAATATTACAGCAAAAAATATTAATCTATATTTCCTAAAGAAAAAAATATATATATGCATATACATGTACATATATTTTTACTTGAATAAATGTTTATATAAAAATGATTATGTATTACTCTTATAATGTTACATTAAAATTATTTAGTACTTAAAACAAAATTGATATTCAAATAAATTATGAATTTTTCTTACTTGTAAATATCATATTTTTTATATAATTCTGCCACGTGAAAAGATAAGTTTTCTTCAGATAAACGTGCCTGCAAAAAAAAAAAAAAAAAAAAAAAAATTTTGTAATACTTCAATTTTAGTAAAATATGTGCAAGTATAAAACAAATGAATGAAATTGAATAATAAAGATCTTTCATCAAATATTATAATTTAATGTTTTTATTTTTTTTTATACTGAAAGAAAAGTTGATGTAAAGTTAATAGCAATAAAAATAAATAGATACGCAAAAGCTTGTAAAATATATCGAGGTGCCTAAAAAAAAAAAAAAATTGATTTGTTAATCATTATATATATATATTAAAGAATTAATAAATAAAAAAAATAATGATATATATTTCCATATATGTGTATATAATTTTATGTATAATTAAAATTTACTTGAAAATTCCCTAGAAATATTTCAAAAAGACCAGTGTAAAATGATATAACTGAAAAACATATCATAAATTGAATTTCTATTCTACTTAGATGACTTCTTATATACATATCACCTTAGAAAAAAGGAAAATATATACACATATTATATAAATGTATTTAATAAGAAAAAAAAAAAAAAATAATAAATGCTGCAATAATTTAAAAAAGCGGAATATGCCTTACCTAAAGAAACTTGCAAATAAATAATAAATGAAATTACTTCTTGAATTTTCTTTAAGATATTTGCTAAAACCCTTAAAAATAAAAAGAAAAGGAAATATAAAGCAATGTGTATTTTTGAGAAAAAAAAATTATATATTATTTTGTTCTGGGATTCCTACCAAAAATAAATATACATATACCCTTTATCTCTTATAAAATTTACATTTTTATAATTAAAATATGTAGAAAGCAAAAAAAAAAGCATATTAAGAATCATAAATATGTCTGATTTTGTTCTATACTTAATATAATATATAGTTATAAATAATACTAATATTAATAATAAATATGATGTAATTAAAAGTACATTTGGAATTAAATGAAAATCGTGTGATAGATGCTTAGTTTTATAGTCATAAAAAATAACATTTCCCTTTAGACTAATTTTTAATTTATTGTTATTTATTAAAAATAACATATATCTATTTTTTTGATTTATTTTTATTATTTTTTGAATTCTTCCTTTATTTAGAGGATATCTTTTTATGCAATTAAAATGAGATGTAAAAATGTAATTTTCTTCATTTTTTAAAGATGGTTCTAACTTATTTTTTAATCTTATATAATTTATCCATTGATTTGCTGTAATTAATACTAGATATATATTATTAGATTTATAGGAATCGTTTATATCTTTTTCATTGCTTTTTATATTATTATTGCTGTTATCTAACTTATAATTTGATAAACTATTTTCTCCTTTTGATTTACTTGTATTTATTTCTTCATCATTGTAAATATTATAACTTCTTTGTTTATTAAAATACTCTTTATCTACATTAAAATTATTTAATATATTAATTGAATTTTTATTTGCTTTAGCTAATACCTCTTGGTTTTTATTTCTTTTTTTTACAATTTTATTCTCCTTAAAATCTATTTTTAAGTCAATACTTATTTCTCCTATAAAAAGTAATACATATATATATATATATATATATATATATATATATATATATATATATTCCAGATACATAAAATATGAATTCTTTTTATTTTATCTATTATATTTTATTATTTAAAAAAAAGAAAAAAAAGTAAATTATATAAAATATTATAATTTCTTTTTATAAATAATTAACCTTCATCAAATGAAAAAAAATAGGATGGTTTAAAATTATAATAACTGGAAGCTAGAAGATGTTCATTTTTATATAGGAATATAAATAAGTCATCTTTATCAACTACATTAATATTTAATATGTAACCCTTACATTTTTTAATATATATAAAAATTATCAATAATAATAAACCTATGTTAAAAATTTTCCCCTTTAATTTCATCTTTTCACATTTTTATTTGATAAAAATGACATTTTTTTTTTTTTAAATCTATTTTAAAATACAATTCAGTTCAAAAATTTTCAAAAGAACATAATTTTTAATATTGTATTGCCAAAATAAGAAAAAAATATAAAAAGATATTTACGTAAATAAATGAACAATTAAAAATGGTGTAATAATAATATAAAAAACTAAAAACACAATAGTTCAAAAAAAAAATTACTTTTCCATAATTAATTTATAAAAGTATTAAAGATTCATAAACTAAAAAAAAAAAATTAAAAAAAATAAAATAAAAATAAAAATAGATGAAAAAATAATTATGTATAATGACATACAATTATATAAAATAATAAAAGATTAATTATATCAAATGAAAATTTTTTTTTGTATAATTGATATTATGAAAAAAAAAAATTTTGGCGCATTTTTAAATACACTATTTGCTAAAATGAATTAAAAAAAAAAATCACTGTAAACAAAAGTAAATTGAAATTTAATAAAAAAGATAAATTTTTACTTAAAAATTATGTACATAAATATATTTGCATATATATATTTTATATTAACAATAATTATTTAAAAAGAAAATGAATCATTTATATATAACTCTTTAATTAATTATTAAAAAATAAAATAAAAAAAAAAAAAAAACACAAGGTTACTTTCCTCTAATTTCTATTCATTTTCCATAAGTTACTAAATTGAAAACTTGCTTCGGGATACCTGTATAAATTAAAAAATAAAAAAAGAGTAGTTAGTAAAAAGTTTATAAAATTATTCTTATTATAGAAAAAATAAAAATATAAACTCATAATTTTAATTATTTTAAAAATAAATCATGTATAAAACAAAAACAAAAAATATATCTATCTAAATAAATTCTTTTAGTTACGTTTGAGTATATGTAAGTTTCAAATGATCTAAATCTGAAGGATTATTTAAAGCCGAAAAATACTGATTTACGTTTTTAGATAAGAAATTATTTTTGTTTTTTTTCTTTTTTCCTAGTTTTATCTTAAAATGATTTAATACTTCATAAAAATAAGAATCATATGGCAATTTTATATCCTTAATTTTAGAAAAATCCTTTTTTTTTTTTAAAAGGTTTTCCAAAAGAAGTTTGTGTTTTATCAAAAAATTATTAACTTTATTTTTAATCTCAATTTGTTTTCTGTCATATTGTTTTAAAAAATTTTCATAATCTTCTAAATGCTTTGTTAAATTTAAATTTTCTGTTTCTTTTGTTTTTTCTTTAAAAGCACTAAAATAATTTTTAAACATTTCTTCTATTTTATTTCTTCCTAAAGAAACATATGGAAATCTAAGTGTTCCTACTTTTTTTTTATTTTTTATGTTATTATTTTTTTTTATATTCCCTTTACATTCTGTTCCATTTGAAGAATTGATATTAGTAATTTTATTAAAATAATTATTTTTTTTTTCTTTTATATTATTTATCTTATTCCATTTTTCTTTTTTTTCAACATCGTTTAAATAAGAAGACTTTTTTTTATTATTTTTTTTTACTGATAAAAAAGAGGTATCATTATAGTAAAAGGATAATAAATGCTCTAAAACAGATAAACTAAAAACAGATCCCATATCATTGGATGTATTATATCCACCCTCTAAAACACTTATAATTGGAAAATTCAGTTTATTCTGTAATGATAAAATTAGGTTAGTTAAATAAAAATAAGTGGAAGTATTATTTTTGACAAAACCATTGTTTACATAATCTAATTTATGACCATCAAATCCAGCTGACAAAAAAAGTAAATTTGGTTTAAAGTGAAATAAATGTATTAAAATATTATTTTGAAATAATGATAGAAAATCTTTTGCCTTCATATTTTTTTTTAAGGTAACATTAATTATATATGGTTCAAGTTCTATTGTATCAAAACCAGTGCCTGGATAAAAATATCCATCAAATGCATGAATTGAACTAAAAAATATATTCTTTTTATCATTTTTATCTTTCCATCCTTTCCAACTATATATGTCAATATAATTATTAACTTTTATTTTTTTTAATCCCAAATTTCTAATGATTTGTTCAGTACCATTACCATGATGAATATCAAAGTCTATAATAGCAATTCTTTCAAATTTCTCATATTTATATTTGGCGTATGAAATTCCTATAGCTATATTATTTAAAAGACAAAAGCCTTGGCTTCCTGCTGCTCTATCTTCATCAGTTAAATTAAATTGAGCTGCACCAAATGTCCCTAAATGATGGCCTGGAGGCCTTACTACACAAAAAACTTTTTTATTTTTATTTTTTTTTGAATATATATAATCAACTGCATTTAAAACTACTCCACTAGCATTTAAAGCACAATTGAATGAATGTTTATTAATAAATGTATCATTATCCAACAATATTAATTTGTCTATCTTCTCCTTAGTACATTTTTTATTTTTTATTTGAACTTCCTTTGTGATTATATTGGTACAAACCAGAACTTTTTTTTCCATTTCATTTTCATCAGATTTTTCTATAACATACTTCTTTTCTTCAATTACTGGTATATCATTATGTTTTTCACAAACATTTTCAATAATATTTTTTTCATAATCCGTTTTATCATAAAATGGTCCAGTGCTCGTTTCTCTTTGGTCAACTTCATCATGTTCAGTGAATTTTTTCTTATCATCTCCATGGTTACTTTTTAATACCTCAATCGAATTTGTGTTTTCCTTAGTAGCTTCATAAGAATCTATGTGATTTTCCAATTTATTAAAATTCTCATAACTAATATTATTAACTTCACTCAGGTCATCTGAGTTTATTAGGTAATTTTTTTTTTTTTTATTTTCGGTTTCTTCTAAGAAATTTTCATTTACATCATCAGTTAAATTATATTTTTTCATTTTATATAAAAGACTTTTCAAATAAGAAATATCATGCACTCTTAAAATATCAGTTACTGTCGCCTTTCTCTGAACTCTTCTTAATTTAAAATCAACAAAAGTGTTCAATTTCAATATTCCATGCTTATTAGAAATCAGTACATCTAATCTACTAGAATTTTCAGGGATGTTACTTTTAACCTTCTTTCTTAAATATGGATAATCAGTTGGTTCAGGAACAAAAATATGCTTAGCACATTCATTTGAATAAAATATTTCTATTCTACTTTTTTTGTTTATTTTTTTTTTTATGACGTAATTATTTATATAGCCTGTTCTCTTTGTTTTCTTGTACTTATTTAAAAGTTTCTCTTCTATATGACAATTTTTTTCTTTTATAATATAATCTTTGTCTACTGGATTTGGAATATCTTCTTCCTCTTGTTTGATATTAGTAATTCGGTCATTGATATTTTCTTCATTCATATCTTTATTATACGAAGAATTTTCATCCGGAAATCTTCCTCTTTTTTTATAACTATTTATTAAAAAAGAACTACTAGATATTTCAGAATTTTTTTTATTTTTCTTTGAAACAAAATTTTTATATTCTAAAAATTGTATTTCCTCATTTTTCCTTTTTTTATTTTTTTTTTTATTTTGACTAAACAAGTTAAAGCTCAAAATATTATCACAAAATTTAAGAAATGTGTTAACACAATTATACATATGTGCAAATAAACATAAAAAGTAAAATATTTCCGTTTTTTGTAATATGTAACAAAAAATATATTTATTATAATTAAAAAGAATTTTTAAAAATTCAAAATTTCCAAGTTCAATAATTTTTATAATTACACTTATATATAATTTAACAACACTGAATAAAAACTTACTATTTATATTTTTATTATAAAAAAAACCATTTTTGATATATTTATTATATTTTTTTTTCCTTATTTTATTACTTAATTTTGTACTGTTATTTATATTGTTCTTATTATTTTTCTCCAATTTTCTAATAACATGAACATTTTTTTTATCAAATTCGTTATCAAAATAATTATCTTCTTTTTCTTTTTCTTTCATTCTAAAGCATCCTTTTTTTTGAGCATTTTCACATCTATTATCATTATTAAGAATATTATTATCAGTTACTTTTCCATTGATTATATACTTTTTTTTATTATTATATTCGTTTAAATAAAAAAAAAATAAATATTCTATTGTGTTGTGTAAAAGCAATAAGAAAATATATTTGTCACAATTATACAGGGTACAATGTAATGGCAGCTCTAATTTATCATTATAAATTATTAATTTCACATTTAAATTCAAAAGAAGGAAAATAATATTAATATTAGCAACTAAACATGCTTTATGTATTAATGTATTTTTGTTATAGTCCACATCATTAAAATTTATTAATTTTTTCCACGTATCATGTGAATAAATCTTTTTCCTATAACTTTTCTTTTTTTCATTTATAAAAAAATTTTGTATTTCTTTTACCACGTAATTGCCATATATTTTTTCTATATTTTTTATCGATTTATTTTTATTTTTACATTCTTTAATGAAATCAGTGAAGTTTTCATTTATGTGTTTGTATAAAAAAGTACTATTATTACAATCATCAATGTAATTTTTAAAAATTTTTTGAGTATCATTTTCATTATTTTCTTTTCCTATACTTATATTTGAACTTAACTCAAGTATATTATCCTCCTGAATCTTTACTTCACTTATTTTTGTATCTTTATTATACTCATCATAGCTTAGATTTCTGTATTCTGAATTTTTATTTTGATATTCATTTTCTGAACAAGATATTTCTTTTCTTAAAAATGAGTTCACTTCATTTTCTTCTTCTGAATCACTTAAGAAACTTAAACTCTTTTCACTACTTACATTATCACTATTATCCGATAAATATGATTCTGTCTCCTCTCTCTTTTTTTTTTTTATTTTAACAAATTTGCTCTTAAATAATTTTTTTCTGTTATTATAGTAGTCATTAATATATATAGTTGGTACAATGACGTGTTTAAATAGGGGAATTTTAAAATACAGCTTTTTATATTTTTTTTTTCTATTACTCTTTTTTTTTACACTTTCTAAATTAGAATTTCTTTTTATATTTCTTTTTTCATTTATCTCACTTTTTTTTTTTGATATCTTTATGTTCCTTCGTTCATTTGATTTTTTATTGTGATACCATTCAAAAAACTTTTTTGAAAAAGAAAATGACGGTAAAGAAAAATAATATAAAATTATTTTTAGTACTCTAAAAATATTTCTGTGATGTTTCTTTACATAAATTCTAGAAAATAGTATTTTTATAAAATTTTTTTTAGTAAAACTATCATGAAAATATGCATTTAATAAAAGTAAATCAGATACTGAATCGTTTTTGTAATTGCTACTTGTATTGAGTTCACATGTTTTTTTTATTTCATCGTAATCATTGCTTGAATTTAAAGAATTTTTTAATTTTATTTCATCAATTATCCTTAGTTTAAAAATTAAAGAATGAAAATTGTTTGGTAAATCTAATATGTATTTATAAAAATTTTTATAAATCCTTAAACTATTATTTCTTAAACATTTAACATAATTATGAATATAAGGATAAAATAAAAGTAAAAAGGATATATACGGTTTACAATAATAAAAACAAGTTTCTAAAGAGTTTGTATTTTCATAGTTAACATCATTGATAATATTTCTATAGTCACTTTTCAATATGTAACAAATATAATTTATTTTATTATTAATTATGTTTAAAATTAAAATATTATCCTTTTTTTTTTTTTTTAATTTATCCAATTCATACTCATAGCGAATATTTCTTTTATCTTTTAAAATTTTCATCTTAATAATGGCATTTTTATTTTATGTATATTGAAAAAAATAAGCAAATAAAAAATAAAATATAAAATAGAATAAAATCTAAAAAAAATGTCTAAAAATTTAACAATAAAATGTTTTTTATAGATAAAAAAAAAAAAAAAATTTAACAATAAAATGTTTTTTATAGATAAAAAAAAAAAAATTTTTAACTTTTTTAATATAATAGCCTCAAGTAAATATGTACTATGCTTATTTTAAAAGACATTTTTATACAAAAAGTAATTATTAAAAGAACTTAAAAATAAAAAAAAATTATAAATGAAAAAAAAATTTAATAAATATATATATAATCGTACATTAGATAATAAATGTTTTATATATTTGTATTAATAGATTATTTGAAGGTTAAAAAAAAAAAAAATAAAAAAATTAAATAAACGAATTAATTTTTTAATTTTAATTGAAATCCTATTCATAAGAAAAAAGTAAAATATTACAAAAAATTTTGTATATCTCTACTTCTTTGTTAATTTTTATATAATTTTAATTATTTTAATTTTATTTTTGTTTTAATTTTTTTTTTTAATTTCAAAACAATTATCAAATATTTTTATTAAAAACTCAACATCATAATTTTGATTACATGAAATATAACAGTACCTTTTTTTAAAAAACGTTTAAGTAAAAAAAAAAAAAAAATGAATTATTACAACCAGAAACTTATTAATAGGATAAATAAAAATGAAAATGACTCAAATTTTGTTAATGAAAACAATTTAAATAACCCATATATAAACAAAAAAACATTTGAAAACAATTATAAGCCTAACTTAATTCCTAATATCCCATACGAAAACAATTTATATCAAAATAACTTAATAAATAAGAATTTTAATTATTCTAATAGTAATAATAGCAATAATTTAATAACAAATCCTTTTAGTAATCAATCAAATGTAAATAATGAAACAAATAAAAGCAGTGATACTTTTAATAATTATACTATAACAAATAAAAATACACCTTTTAATAACGTGAATAAAAATGATTTAAATAATAAAAAAAAGGAAAATGAACAAAATCAGGAAAAAGAAGAAGAAGAAGAAGAATTACCTTTACTCGAAGAATTAGGAATAAATTTTGATTTAATTTCTAAGAGAATGAAATCCGTTTTTATGTTTTATAAGTTAAAACGCCAAATAAATCTTATTCTTATTTTTACTCTTATTCATATACATATTTTTTTTTTTTTCAGAATTGATCATTCATTATTTGAAAATTCTGATTTATCTGGACCATTACTAATAGTTCTTTCTTTAGGATTCATATTATTATTAGTAATATATATACAATATAAAAAGCGTTCAATTTTACTATTTAAAAAAAAAAATAAATAAAATAATTTCGATAGGCAGGAAAAGCTTCATTTAGTTACATTTATTTAATTGGAATCATAAGTAGCTTAAGTATTTATTTACTATTGAATATGATGAGTCAAGTAAGGAAATTAAGAAGAATATATAATTGTAAACACATATATATTTATTTATATATATTTATTAAAATTTCTTATAAATATTAGAATTTAACACTGGATTTATATCGAACAATAAGTATGTTGGGGTACTCATTGTTACCTTTGGTTATTTTATCAATTATATCTATTCTTATAAATTTAAGGTAAAATTTTCATTCTAAATGATATTAAATAAAAACATATTTTTTTTAAAATAAATGAAAATTTTTAATTATTAATAGATCAAAAAAAGGGTATACCATTTCTTTTTTTTGTATTTTATGGTCAGCTTTGACTGCTTCAAGATTTTTTGAAGTGGTAAGTTAATTTTCAATAAAAGTTATTTAAAATAAAAAAATACTTTTAATTTTTCTTCTATATATATTTTTTTAAATAACTATCTTTGTATTGTAT
Source organism: Plasmodium relictum (assembly GCF_900005765.1). Classification (NCBI taxonomy): domain Eukaryota; phylum Apicomplexa; class Aconoidasida; order Haemosporida; family Plasmodiidae; genus Plasmodium; species Plasmodium relictum. Next base: position 327,546 of record NC_041690.1, read on the forward strand.
CACATTTTTTCTTATATATATATATATATTTTTTTAAATACTTTTTAATCAGGCTTTATGTATGAATAGTCAAAGATACTTGGTTGCATATCCCATATTTTTATTATATTCTTGTTTTGCGTTAATTATTATTTTTTAGTTTCCTTATTTTTTTTAATACTTTTAAATCATTTTTTTCTAGTTTTTTTTGAATTTTTAATTCTTCCTTTAATAAAACCTCATTTTCATCATCGCAATAACCAAAATAATGAATATTTACAAATTTATCTAAGTTTCTTTTATCCCTTTTTTTTTTTAAAGCTAACTTTTTTCTTTCTTCATTTTCTTTAAATAATAACTCTTTTACTCCTTTCAAATTTTTAGCAGCACCAAAATATTTATAATTGTTATTTCCTTTTAATTCACTACCTGTTATATAAAAAAATATAATAAATAAAAAAAATTAATATCAAAGTAATATTAAAATAACAATTAAAAATTGTTGTTACGTATATATATGTGTAAAAAATAAATTCTTCATTATGCAAAAATTATCAAATTATTTTAAATTTTATAAAATTCTAAAGCATACAGTGAGCATTAATTAAAGTGTTTGATTCAGTTTGATAATCAGGGCCACCAAGCTAATTAGAAAAAAAAAAAAAAAAAAGATTACATTTTAGCTTAAGAAAAATAAATAATTTATTTATATATTATTTTAATTCATTATATATATATATATATATTTTTTCTATATTTATTTTTATATACTTCTATTATTCTTATTTCCCATTTATTTTTTATTGAAATTAATTTATTTATTTGATCATTTAATTCTCTGATGTGCTGATCACTTAAACTATAATTTTGAATTTCTTTTATTTTACTACATATTTCTTTAATAATATATTTTCGACTATAAAATAAATAAATTTATATAAAGATAAAAAAAAAAAAAAAAAGTATCACTTAAGAAAATTAAAGACAGAAATAAAATAATTCAAAATTTCAGAATATTTTTTGATATAATTTATTTTTTTTTTTTAAATACTATGATACGGCTGATTCCAAATCATCTACTTCATAAACTTTTTTAGGAATTTTAAAAAAATTTTTCTTTTCATTCAATTCTTTAGCTTTTAGCCATTGATTTAACATCGATTTTCCTTTTTCTATATTCCTAGCCATTTTTCATAGATTTATAATTCTCAATCAAACGAATATTATAAAGATAATTTACAAAAAATTATTTTAATGACTTTCTTTTAATAAAAAAGCATCATAAATTATAATTAAAAAAAAATTAATATTATGATAATCTAATTTTCAAATTCCTAAAAAAACTTTGATATTTTTTAATTTGTTAATCATTTTTTCTTTTTTATTTATAATCATTTTAAAATATATAAAGTATAAAAAAAAAAAAATGATAAAAAATCAAAGAAATGATGAAAAGTTATAACAAATTTTAAAAAGAAAAAAAACAAATGGAAAAAATTTTTTATAAAAATAAAATTATTGAATTTGAAAATAATAAAAAAACTTTTGAATTATGGAAAAAATATGTAATAGATGAAGTAAACAATGAAAAAAAAAAAAAAATAAATAAAAAAATTAAATCAATAAAGAATTTTGATAAATACTTACATGAATGGAAGGAATTAAGAAACACAATTGATGATAGCGAAAAAGAAAAAACAGAATATATTGACAGTAATTTAACAGAATGTGAAAACTCTTATTTTATAAAAAATGAAATAAATTTAAAAAAAAAAAAAGAATTATTAAAAGAAAATTATATAAATGAATATGAAAAATACATAGAAAAATTAAATAATGATATTGAAAATTATTTTGTAGATAATAAAAAAGAATTATGTGTAATATCATATGAAAATTACTTAGATAGAAATGTAAATATAGGTTATCTTGAAGATATTGATTTTTTAAAATACTTTTATTCTTCTATAAATTTAATTAAGGAAAATAAAATTATTGTGCCAAAGGGTTTTTATTTATACGAATTAATATATCCACAAACAGTTCATGCATTTCCAATTTTAAATAAGTTTAATTATTATTTTGTTAAGCTATTTATAAATAATAAATGGTATTTAGTATTTGTAGAGTTATCTCTACCTTATAATAATAAAAATGAAATCATATCATGTTATTCACTAAATCAAAATGAACAATGGTGCTATATTATTATGAAAGCTTTATATAAATGTTTTCAAATTTTATATTTTTCTAATTATCAGTTTTATATTATTGAAATGCTTAGTGGTAGAAAACACATTAAGACTTATTTTAATATTAATAAAATAATTCATAATTATAAAAAAAATTATATTCAATGCATCTTATTGTCTGAGCATAGCAAAAATAATAATTTAAATAACTCTAATAATGATACATCTTCCAAAGAAGATATCAAAAATAAAAATTGTAAGAAAAAGAATTATAACTATAATAAAGAAAATTTAAATTCTTTTTATTTCTTAATATGCTCTTATGAAAAAGAATATTTAAGAATAAAATGTGAAAACATTAAACCATATAATTTTATAAATTTTGCTGATAATTTAATGAATAATAAAAAATGCGACATAGAAAAAGGATATAAATATATAAATAATCAGGGAAATATTAGAATTTCCAATGCAGAATTAATACCAATTCCTAATTTATCAAATCAAAATAATGCAGATGATATTTCAGATACAACTAGAAGCATTTCATGTGAAAACAAGAAAGATGATGATACAAATAATAAAATTATTCACAGTAGAAAATATAACATTACTATAAATGAAAATATTCAAACAATCCTTCAATTATTTAAAGAAATAATAACTTCAGAACAAAAAAATTCTAAATATATAAAAAATGATAAAGATTGTGATAAAAATAGTAAGAATATTAACTTTAAACAGAATAAAAAAGTAAGCTTTTCACAATATATAAAAAAATTAAAATTTAATTTTTTATATTTTTAGTAATTGAGAATTATTTAGATAATTTAAAAAAAAAAAAAAAAAAAAGAATACTTTAAATTATTAGTTTTCCAAAATATCTAGGTGTAAAAAATTTTATTTTTTTTTTTGTGAACAGATATATATATGTATTTGATAATTAAATATAGTGTAATAAATATCTTAATAATTATTTGAAAATTTTTATTTATTACTAACCTTAATACAAATATAAATAAATATTTCAATTATTACTCTAATAAATTTTTTAATTACAGTTTTCCTATTTATGTTATTTTACTATCAATCTTAAGCATTCTGTTTATATATTTTTTTTTATTTTTTTTTTTTCATAAATATTTCATAGAATAATAAAGATATATGTAAGTGGCTTAACGAAAATGATATTGAAAAAATTCTTGAAAAAGTTAATATAAATTATTCAAGTGACTATCTAATAAAAATAGACAATTTTTTTTTAAAAAAAAAAAAAATTCTTTATTTTATTGATAAAAATAAATTCAGCACATTATCAGTTAGTGAATTTATAAAAAATAAAACGAGTAGAAATGATTCAATTCATAGAAATAATAAGGGTGATAAAATTAAAAAAAAAAATGTAACAAGTAGCAATAATTTTATGCATTTAAATAGTTGTCCCTACTTAATTCTAATTTGTTCTATTTCTATAAAATCTAATAAAAAGGAAATTAAGGAAACTTCAGATTGTGAAGAAAATTATTTACATAGAGCATATAAAAGTAATGAATGTGATAAAAATATAAGTATATTAAATGAAAAAAATAAAATAAGAAGTAATAAATATAAAATTAATGGAGAATATAATGACTTCTGTGAATTTTATTTATCATTCTTTCCTTACAAAAAAAAGAAAAAAAAAAAAAGGGAAAAGAAAAAGAAACTAAAAAAAAAGATGCTCATATGTTTTAAAGGTGAAAAAATTAAAGAAAAATTATCAGCAATAAAATTAAAAAACAAAAAAAAAAAAAAGAGAAAAAAAAAAAAAATAATATTTGCAAAAGATATTTTTGAGTGTGAATGCTTCTTTAAACAAATATGTGAAAATGAATATAAATCGAATGGGAACTATTTTTTTTATTTTAATAATTTTATATATGATTTGTTAAATAACAAATATAAAAATCATATTTTTTCAAATAAAATTAGTAAAAAGAGTATACTTCTTAAAGAAAACAGGGAACACTTCTTTTTTTTATATGTTAAAAACTATTTTTTTAATAATTTCTCGATTGAATGGATTAACGAAAAAAACAATGAAAAAAAATTGATCAATTGCGCTTTCATGACAATAGAAGATTTTCTTCAAAAAAAAGTAAAAATGGATATTAGTTTTTTAAAGAAAAACATTGTTTTAAAAAATGAAACCCTAAACAAAGTTTTATTGAAATTTACAATCAATTTATCATTAGAAAAATATGCAAATACATTTTTTTATTTGATTTATAAAATTAATAATCTAAAAGTTTTACCTTACCTTTATTTATATATATGCAACATCGAAAAAAGTAACACAAATTATGAAGCAGATATCGATGAAAAAAAAAAAAAATCTTATAAAAACATAAAAAATAATGTGGAAAATTTTAATATTATAGGAAAATTTTATAAATTTTCATTTGAAGAATTATTTTTAAAAATTAGCATACCAGATAATAAAAGAGAGTGTAATTATTTGATTTTAATAGTATCAAAAAAATTAGAAAATATAAACGAAAAAAATCTTAATTTAGAAATTGCTGTAGCATTATTTCCTAATAATAAAATAGATATTAATGAAGAAAATGTAGAAAAAACAAAAAATTATATAAAAATTAATGAGTTATTATCCTTCTATAAAAATTATACTTTTAATAGTAATATAATAAATGAAAATGGCATAATAAATATAAATGATAATTCTTTAAATGAACTTTCAACAGAATTAAAAAAAAATAATAATGAAGAAAATAATAATTATGAAATCAAAGAAGAAAGCATCTGTATCAACAAAAAATGTAGTACTGACAAAAATACTAAAGAAATTGTAAATGATATAAAATTTAAAAACAAATTGTGTAAAAATATAATAAAAAAGGATGACGAAGATCAATTTAGAAGGCACTTACTAAATAATAATAATAATAGCTTTAAAATAATTAAAAAGATAGTTATAAATAGTAAAAATAATTTTATTTATGGTAGTATCTTTGTAAAATTAAAAAATTATCATTTATTCAAAAATATGAAGGTAAAAATTATAAAAGTTAAAAAAAATAAAATTAATGATGAAGAATATGCAGATTTAGATTTCATCTTAAAAAAATGGGAGAGAAAAACCATATTAAAAAAAATTAAAGCAAAGAGTGCTTTTTTTAAGCATATGAAACTTTTAACAAATGAATCGTATTTTATATATATTGAAATAAAAAGAGATATAAATTTAGAAGACTTAAAACGAAATCACAATAATGTTAATCTTAGTAAAAATCACAATTTTTGTCTTAAATCATTAAATTCAAAAATGAATAATTTTTCAGATATAATTTTAAGTATATTTTTAAATTTTTCTGATGAAATATCCTTAGTAAGTGATACGTCAAATGAAGAACTTGAAAAGGAAATGAAAAAATATCTTGAATTTAACAAAATTAATATAGAAGAGGTGAAAAAGTCGTTTTTAGATAAGAGAATAGATAATATTTTTGATTTAAAAAATGATTTATTACTAAATTTTAAAAAAGATTATAAAAATATTTTTATTAGTTTATTACATGAAAAAGAACAAAAAATGACAAGTAAAGATAAATGTAATAGCAATACACTTAATAACTCTTATGATGATGGCAATTATGATAATAATTATATTAATAATAATAGTTATGGTAATAATGAGAATAATAATCAAATTAACAAGAAACTAAATGAAACCAATAAAGAGTATGATTATGATAATAAAAATGATGGTAAGAACAATAACATAAACGATAATAAATATAACTTTTTACATAATATAAATAGTAAACAATTTACAAATGATGAAGAAAAAACTTTATGTAAGGAAGATTTTTATAATATCTTGTCACACACTTTGAATTTTGATAAAGAATCATTTGATTATTTATTTTTAAAATATTTCGGAGAAAATAATAATAAAATAAATATGAACAAGTTCATAGAAATTTTTGAAAGTTTGCAAAAAGAACATAATTATTTAAAATTAGAAAAATTTGAAAATTTTGAAAAATACCCAATAACACTATTTCCTGATGATAAATTTAATAATGAAAATGAAGAAAAATCTAGTAAAGTAAATAATTCAGTAGTAAAAGATTTTAATTTATCTTTTGAAAATTTATTTTCTTATCCAGATATTAATCAGAAAATAATTGATGACACTATATATGATTTCAATTTAAAGAATAATATTGATATTTTAAAAATGAAAATGGATGCCGAATTACAACTATCAGAAAAATCTATTAGCCTTCTCAATAACACAAATAATTTTACTGATATAATTAAAAATAATTATTTTTTTTTAGAGAAAATAAAAAAAAAAAAAGAGAATGCTAATTTGAAGTCAGGAGTAAAAAATATAATAAATGATAATAATAAAAAAATTAATGCTTCTTCTAAAAAAGAAGGCATAAATTTTAATTCTCGAAATGCAAATATTTTAGAAAAAGAAGAAGAATTAAATTTATGCAAAAGTGTTGAGATAGAGTCATCTATTACAAATGTACAGGATTTGATAAATATAGTAAAAAAAAATGATAAATCTCTAGAATTATGCGATATTAAAAATATAAAAATGAATATAAGTAAGACTATGAAAGAAAGAAAATTATTTATTGAAAGTATAAAAAATTCTATTAAGGTCAAAAAATTTAAAAATTTGACCTCGCAAGAATTAAAAGACTTATATAAGAAAGCACTGGAATTAAACTTAGAAATTTATAACTCTGATTTAATAGCAATTATAAAAAATCAATATTTTGCATTAGATATATTAAATAATATAAAATGCTTATTTAAGCACAATGAATTAAAAAAAAAAAATACAAGTAATGAAATTAATACAGAAGAAATTCTAACAGATAGAAATTTATTTCTAGAATTATTTCAAAAATATTCTAATATAATTAAGAATCATGAAATCCAATTAAATGATTATTACAAAAACATTTTTAAAGATTCGCAACAAATATTTAATAAAATAATGGACAATTCAACATTAAAATGTGCAAATGGATAATGAATAACTTTATTTCAAAAATAACATAACTTTGTTAAATACTTTTTAATTCAGAATATTATTTGACACCTCACTAATTTGTTTATTCATTTATAAAATAATATATATATATATACAAAATTTAGTATCAATATTAAATATAAATTTTAGAAATTTTTATATCTTAAAATATTGCTAAAAGTTACCAAATACAATATGCTTCTGTAAGTTAATTTTTTTATTCTCATATTTGCACTTTTTTTATATGTAGAATAATTTTTAAATAATCAATATTATTTTATTGATTAACATATACCTATTAAATAATAGTTTTATTTTTTTTACTGTATTTAAATTTTTAGTATTCATTCTTCATTTTAATTATATTAAATTTCATTTTCACTATATTTTAATTGTACAGTAATAAAAATTATTTTAATTCGTTAAGTATTATCTTATCTTATTTTTCTTTATTTTTATCATACACACTTAAAATTCTTCTAATTTATAAAAATATTTAAAAACAAAATTTTTTTCACAATAATTTTAATAAATGATAATATCTTCATTTAAGGAAAAAAGTTTGAAACAACATTTAAAAAAAAAAAATGAATAATAGACAAAGATACAAAAAAAATATTTTAAATAAAAAATAGTTATAACACATTTGTTAAAAAGGAACAATGTTTATATAATAATTATAAAAAAAAAAAAAAAAAAAAAAAATTTATTAAGAACATATAAAGTAATTTAAAAATAATGCATTAAATATATATATTCGTATACTTTTAAATGTATAAAAATAGAAACAAAAACAAATAGCAAATTTCATTATATTATTCACTTAAATATTAATAATTATATAACAAAAAAAAAATTTTTTTTTCCACTAATATTTAACGACAATTTCTGGTTTTTCGTTTTTTCTACCTTTTGTATTTTCATCTATTCTATAATGAATACAATTAAAATTAGGAACAGTTAAAATTGGATGAGGTGCACAGATATGCAAGGGTGATAAAAAACTGTTTTTTATTTCGGAAAAAAAATATTTCCCCATAAATTTTTTTTTAGGTCTTTTTATTTTTTGCAATCTAGGAATGTTTTGTTCATTATTTTCTGCATAATCATTTTCGCTTGATTTATCATCATATGTAATATTTATTATAGTATTTCTTTCATTTTTTTGTGTATTATAACTATTTTTATCTTCACAATTCAAATTATAATTAACATCATTAAATTCACACACTTGTTCATTACATTTGTTAATTCTGTTTTTGTTATTTTTATTTCTGATTGTATTTTTAATTGTTATGCTATGATTATTGTTATTATCATCTGAATATATATCTTTTTCAGAGGATTTATTATGATTAAAATTATGCAACATATTTTTATTTTGATTAATTTTAGTCTCATAGAATGAATTTAAAGATGTATTATTTATATCATTCTGAATAAATGTATCATACGGATAATTATGTTGTCCTTTATATGGTATATCATTTTTATTTTTATGAGAATGCATTAAATTTAAACCACCATCTGAATAATATTGTGATTCATAATAATTTGAATTTCCCATAACTTTATCATTTCCTATATGAGATTTATAGGGATCGTAATTATTGTTGCCATAAGGATAAAAATTAATATTATTATTTGCCGTAAACATTTTTTTTTAAGTTATATATTATTAACTTTATTATTTATATTATTTACCTTATCATATATTTTTTCCCTTTTTTTCTATTTTATCCTTATTATTATTATTCTTGAGAAATTGTATATTATTTAATTATTTATTTATTATTATTATTATTTTTTATTTTTATTTTATTTTTTTTTTTTTTTTGTAATTAATAATCAATATTCTAAAAAATATGTATTTTTAATTTAAATATTTAATAAATATTAAAATGGATAACATTATGTTCTTCATATGACTAACTTTTAATCTATATATACCTTCTTATTCTATTCCTATTTGTTATGTGTATATACACTTTTTTTTTTTTTTTTTTTTTTTTTTTTATAGAAAATTAATTGTTCTATTATATTTTTAAATTTTTCTCATTATTTTTATAATTTAACAGAATTAATATAATTTTTATTACTGTTGTAATGAATCAAAAAAAAAAAATTTAAGTAGCAGACATTTTGCTGTATATAAAATTAATGTAATAAAAATTATATAACATTTTTAATTAAAATTATTATTAAAGATAAAAATTTATATATATAAAATTAATAGTATCACTCAAATAATTATGATTGTGTTTTTAATTATGATATATTTGTTAAAATTAAAGGTAATTTAAAAATAAGTTGTTATATTTAAAACACCACTTTTCTTATAGAAATATAATTTTATATAAATTTTTAATAGTATAATGTAAGAATTGATACTTTATTTTAGTAATTTAAGCAGTCTTATTATAAACTACTATGAACGTTAGAGTAACAAAATTAAAATTTTTAAGAAACCCATATTTTTTAAAGGTTTATTATTTTTCCCATTTAAAAATATTTTTTGTATGAAAATAATTTTTAATTTTATACTTGCTTTATGAATAAAATTTAAAAAAAAATTAATAAAATTTCTAGTGAGATAAATAAGTTCTCTAAATTTTTTTCCCTTATAAATCACAATTTGTCTTTACTATTTTTTTAAAACAATTTTTATTATTCTACATATTTTTTCGATTCAGAGCACTCACTTTACTTTTTGCTTGAATTGAATTTCTTTCATGCTTACTATTATAATAAATAAAATTTTTTTTTATAGGAATTAAGCTTTTATTATTCGTAATTTTATTTTCGTTTAATGTTTTAGCCTGATTATTTGTCATGTAAAAACTATTCCTGAAATTTTTATGTGGAATTCTACAAATAAGACTGCATTTAGGGTAAATTTTAAAATTATCCGATGTATTTAATAAAATATTACTATTTTTGTTAAATGCTGTTCTATCGAAACATTTACATTTTTCTAAAAGTTCATTGTTATTTGCAATAGTCATTCTTTTTCTGTCATAATTTATTTGTTCATCTAGGATTGTAGAAGGCGTGTGTATCTTTCTAGACTTACTTGTAGTATTAGGTAAATGTAAATTAAAATTTTCAATTTTTCCTGACATTAATCTTCCAAATGGTTTTTGAGTCATTCTTGTGGAATTATAAAATGAATTGCTTGATTCTCTTTTTGTAGAATTATCAAAGTTTGTTCTATCAATTTTGTCTTTTAAACTCAAATGTAATTTTAAAAAAATATCATTTTTTGATTTATCATTTGTGGTATTCAAATTTCTTTTTTCTGGAAATTTATCTCTTAATTTAAGGTTTCCAAAACAATTATGTGTATCCATTTTCATAGAACAGCAAACAGTTTTTCTTCTATTATAATTTGTATAATCCTTGTATCCTATTTTATTGGGGTTCCTAATATTCATATTTTTAATATACTGATTATTTTTCTTCATATGTTTTGGAGTATTTATTGTGGATGTAACAGGACAATACATTTCTTGATATTTTAAATTTTCTTTTGGGAATCTTACATTTGTTAATATATTTCTTTCTAATATTTTATCTAAATTTACTTTTCTTGATTTTTCAAAATGTGTTTTTTTATTTTCTGGTATTATATGTTCATTTTCATTGTGACTTATATCACAATCTACATTCTTCAGCATATATTCTGTAAATTCATCTTTTGAGTGAGAAAATAAATTCGAAATATGAATTGAGTATTTATCTATTTTTTCAGTTTTATCTATAATATGATTTGTATTTTTTACATTTTCACATTTATTCATTGTAATAGTTTTTGCTTCCTGGTGTGTATTATATATAGTTTTATCTTGAAGTAAATTATTGTCCAGAAATTTGCATTCAAGTTTTTTTCCATCTATTGAATTAATACAATTAAACTTAAAAATTTTGCATTCATTTTTATGTAACAATTCTTTTTTTTCCTCATAAACATTTTGTTCATTACTTAAAATTAATTTAGGAAGTCTATTGGAATCTTTAAAAAGCTCATTCATTTTAACAAAGGATACATTTTCTTTATACTCTGGTTTATTCTCGAATAAATCATTTTCATTATAGGTAATAGTAGTTTTTCTTTTAGAAGAATAACTGGAACTTAGAACACTGGTGTCTCTAATACATGTCTCTTCATTACATTCTTCTGTATCATCCATATATTTTGAAATTATTTTTCCATCGTTGTTAATCTCTGCTTTACAGTAAATTTGAATTTTTTGATTTATTTTGTTATGGTCATCTTCTATTTTCATTTCCTTTATATTTTTTTTATCTATCATTTTTTTGGGAATTATTGAAGAACATTTTAAAGAGATTGTATCTAATACAGTTTTTTTTTGATTCAATTCGTTTTCTAATTTTTTTGTATTATCATTTTTTTTTAAGGATGATAATTTTTGATTAAATCCTTTGAAATAATCATTATTTTTTTTTGTAACAATTTTTTTTATGCATTCATCTTTTATTTTATCATCTTCATAAAATTTCATTACATTTTTAGTCTTTAATAATGATATAACTTTAAATTTTTTTTCTAATTCCCCAATCATAATTTCTTTTTTTTCTCTTTCTTCTTCAACCTTAGGTTTTTTTTGCAATTTTATTTTTTCCATTTGCTGGATATTATTTTTTGGACACAAATAGTTACTTTTCTTCAAACTGCTGTATGCTATAATCTTGTCAATTTTATTAAAATTTTTTTTTGTAAAAATTTTTTCACTCTTCAAATTTTTTATATCATTATCACTTCCTTTTAGTTTATGATTTTGTAATATTTTTGTATGTGGAATCTTAGATTCGTTCTTGCTTTTTGTCTTAACATAGGAATTATTATATTTGTAAGAAGGTTCTATTCTATTTTCATTTTTAATGTAATTTATTGTATATGATTTTTTTAAGTTCTTATAGTTCATTTTATTTTTATCAATATCGTTATTATTATTTTCACTATTGATATTGTTATTATTATCATTATTATTATTCTCATTACCAATATTATTATTATTATTTTCACTATTGATATTATTATTATTATTATTATTCTCATTACCAATGTTATTATTATTATTTTCACTATTGATATTGTTATTATTATCATTATTATTATTCTCATTACCAATGTTGTTATTATTATTCTCACTATTGATATTGTTATTATTATCATTATTATTATTCTCATTACCAATATTATTATTATTATTCTCACTATTGATATTGTTACTATTATCACTATTATTATTTTCATTACCAATATTATTATTATTGTTATTATTCTCACTATTGATATTGTTATTATTATTATCATTATTAATATTCCTAAAATGGCCATCCCTGCTTATGTTATTATTATTGGTACTTTCATAATTATCACTACAAATGTTGTCAATGCTATTATTGTTATTTTTATCATAATTTCTATTATTTTTATCAATATTATTATCATAACTATTTTTTTTATTAATATCATTATTATCATTGTTATAAATAATACTATTTTCATTATATCTATTAATATTATTATTATGATCATTGAATGTGTTTCCATTACTAATAAGAAAATAACTATTATTTTTTATATTATCATAATTGTTATGCTCATTAATAATTCGAATAATACCATTATTGTTGTTAATATCACCATTGTTATAAATATAATTCTCTGCGTCATTTAAATATGTATTCTGATATAAATTTTCTTTTTCTAATTTCACATTTAAAGGTTTATAATAATTTCCGTTATAAAGATGTATATTATTTGATTTATATAATTCATTTTCTATCAAATAATCAAAAACTAAATTATTCTTTAGTTTCATAAAAAGTAGATTTTTTTGTATCCCCTCCCCTTGTGAACTTCTAATATTTATGCTTTTTGTGGGGGAGGGGTATACTAGTTTAAATAATCCGTTTTTTTTATATTGTTTTGTACCAATTGATTTTTGTTGATTATTTCGTTAGGTATAGAAGGTATAATTATATTGTTTGTTTTATTTAAAAAGTTTTCTGAAAAATCTTTTACATTTATATAGTTCATACATGAAACATGTTTATTTGTGTTATCTAAAAAGTTCTGAGAGTTTTCATTTATATTACTTTGTCTTTGCACATTTAAGTTATCATTTCCGTGATATATTATATTTTTAGTAGCGTTTGATTTACCATTACTTTCTTCATGTAGAATATTTAATAATTGTTTATTTTGTAAATTAATTAGATTTTCATTTGATGCTTTAATTATATGTGATACATCTATTTGATTGATACCATTTTTGTTTAGCTCTAGTTGGGAATTATTGGGTTTGTAAGTATTGTTATTAAATAATTGAAAATTTTGATGATTTGCTAAAATTTCATCCGAGTTATATGTGTTACAATTTACATTTTGTTTGCCATCATTGAAATCTACACTTAAATAATTCATATTTGAAATTCTATTTTTTATAGTTGGACTCTGTATATCTATATAGGATTTAAGCCAAGGAATTTCATTTTCTGATCTTACGAAATTGATTGTTGAATCAAGAGTTTTAATTTGCTCTATGCATTTTCCTTTTATATTATTCATTTTTGTACTATCTGTATTTTTGTTGCATTCGCTTAATGAATTTACAGAGTTATTTTGCATATATAGGTTGTTTTCTAAGTTATTTACATTGCTTATTACTCTATTATATGAAGTATTATTGGGGTTAAATGACTTAACAAAACAGTTTTCTATATTATATTCACCTTGATTTTGAATGTTACATAAACTATAAGCATTGTTATAATTTTTTAAATCTAAACATCGTTTCGATAATTCTACTAAGTTGCATAACTTATTAGGTGATTTTAACTCTTCATTTGTATGTACTTGAGATAATTGTACTTGATCTGAGATTATCGATTTTTGCATTAGTGGTACTTGTGTATGCAACTGAGATGTATGATTTTGTATCTGAAGATTTTGAGTTTGTATTTGGGGAGTTGGGATTTGAGATTGGGGAAATTTAGTTTGAACTTCGGGTATTTGGGGTTGTGATTGAGGAACTTGAGTTTGCAATTGAATTGGATTTTGCATTGGAGGAATTTGTGTATGTGTTTGATTTATTGGAATTTGGTTTTGTATTTGATACATTGGTGATTGCATTTTAGATATTACGGTTGGTATTTGAAGTATTTGGTTTTGAATTTGAGATATCTGTGATTTTACATGAGGTATTTGTAGTTGTACTTGAGGTATAATATGTTGTTCAGCTACATTTGTTTGAATATGAGGCAAATGTGAGTTTGGTTGATATATCTTTGTTTCGCATTGTGGTATATGTGTTTGAATATGAGTTAATTCGGCTTGTATTGGAGATAGCTGGTTTTGTAATTTATGTGTTTGTTGCTCATGTAGCATTTGTGCTTGTGTATTATGTGTAATAGATTGTGCTTCATGCATATTTGCTTGAATAAGTGGTGTATATACTTGTATGCTAGGTATATGTGCTTCCTCTCTACTATTTATTTTCATTTGATTTATGGGAAGATTTCTATGCACATATGTTACTTCCTTTTGCATATATGATTGTTCATTAGGTAAATTTTCTGTTTTGTATATTTGACTTTGTTGTATTTCTAAAGACTTCTGAATTAATGGATTGTTTGCAATAATGTTATTAGATGTTTTAATATTAGCACATTGTGATTCTTTAGACCTAGGATGTGTAGTATTAGAGAAATTCATACTTAAATTCTTTTGAGAATTATATTTAGAATTTATATTGTTATGTGATGTATAATTTCTTTTATTGTTACTGACTGACTGACCTTTTCTTGAATCATTACTATGCATCGAATACTTCTTACTATATTTGTTTTTATTCTGATTACGAAAGATTTCATTTGATGAATTAGTTTCTTTATTTAAATTATTATTTAGAGAATTATTCATTTCGAATATTTTTGCTTTTTTTTTATTTTTTTTATCATTATTATTTCTATTTGATCCATTAATGCTACTTTTATAGTTTTTTTCTTTGGTTCTGGAATACTTTTTATGTTTAATGGATGAACTTTTTTTTGAATTTTTGTCTGATTCTTCTTCTGAATATTCATAATAACTTTCTTTTTGTTTTGATAATTTTGGATTTATTCTAACTTTTGGTTTTGACTTAAAATCTTCTGTAGTTGAATAGTTTGGTATATCATTTTTATGTTTTTCACCATTCCAGTAATTAGCATCCTGATAATTTTCTTTGTGTGAAGGTGTGTCATTTAAGTTGTTACAAGATGATTTATTATTAATACGTGAATCATTTGAGCATTCTAGCACACAATTATTGTAATTCATATGCTGATTGTTTGAATTATTTAATCCTATATTTAGAAATTTGAATTCCATTAAAGTTGAGTTAGATAAAATTCTATCAGGTGAAAGAGTGGGATAAATATTTAGGCTATTTTCATTTTTAGAATGAACGAGATTTAATTCACTGATTTTATGCATTATACTTTCTTTTTTATAATCATTATCAGTATTTTTATTTTTGCTTTCTATTTTATTATATTCTTTTTTGAGTGGAGTTATACAATTATCATTATTATTTTCTATAATTTTTATTCCATTTACTAATTTATAATTACTTAAATTATTCTTTGAATCTTCATTCGAATCAGGATAATGACTTGAAATGTCCAAATTTTCGTTAAATGTATCTAAATTATCATTACCTTTAATAGAATTTTCAATATTTTTAATACATTCATTTAATTCTTCATTGCTTTTATTTTTGCCCTCTGAGCAATCTGAAATCTCATATTCTTTATAATTACCAAAAGTGGGAACCTTTTTAATTATTAGGTTTTCATCATTTTTTTCTAGCGTCTTATCTTTTTTTTTTTTAGTTTTGCTTTTAGAAAGATTTGGGTATTTCTGCTTTTTTTTCCTATCATTAGGCTTTGAATAAATAGGATGTTTTGACTTTACAATTGAGCATATAGTTGGAAGTTCATAGTGCTTTTTATAATCAAATCCCCACGATAATGGATTAGATTTATGGAGTGTTACATATGATAGTGATGATACTCCATATTCTGTATTTGGATTATGAGATACATATTTTGGAGTAACACTAGATCCTGGTAGATGTAAGAGAGTTCCGTTTTCCTCAAATTTTTTATTTCTGTATTCTAATGGGTTGAGACACAATGAATCAAATTCTTCACTTTTAGTTTTTTTTGAAATTATTTTTTTCTTTTTTTTTTTGTTTTTGTTTTTGTTTTTTTCATTTTTAATGTGATTTTTATAATAAGCTTTATTAGCTTCTGAATATACCTCTATGACATTTTTTATTTCTTTTTCTGATAGTGGGTTTACGTCACTTACGTTTCTTACAACAGTTCCTCTATTCTTAGGTATTCTTCTAAGAGGAGTTAGTGGTTTTATTATTTCACTTTGCGTTCTCATAATATAAAAAAAATACAAAAAAAAAAAAAAAAAATATTTCTATATTTTAGGAAATTAAAACATTTAGAATGGCACAAAAGTTTCTAATATAATGATATATTTTTATTTAAAAGTAATATTATTTATTTTAAATATTTTCCTTTTCATTTAAAACATTCTTATTTTAAATTCAAAATGAACTTAATAATACAACAACAATTTTTTTTTATATAATTGTACAAAATTCTTAAATATTTTTCCTAGAATTACAGATTAAAATTTACATATATACAAAGGACAAAAAAACAAGTAAAAATACAAATAAAAAAACAAAAAATAAATTTTCATATATTTATATTTATGACAACAATTAAAAAGAGATTGTATTTATTAAAAATAGTTAATTATTTACATATATATGTATGTCCTAATACATTTTTTTTTTTTTTTTTTGTAAAATAGTTCTATATACTAATTAGTATTTAAAAAGATTTACTAATTTTTATTTGTTTTTTTATTGAAAATTTTACATTACACTTTTTTTTTTTGATGAGTGCAAAATAAATATTTCACTAAATAATTTTATTTGTTCAGGAGAATTTTGAAATTTTTTTTTTATGGCTATCTAAACTAAAAATTTCATAAAGTATTTTTTTATTATTTTTTAGGTGGAGGAGCACTAAATTATTATCATTAAGAAATTAAAAAAATTATCATTATATTTTAAATATATAACAACTATTTTTAAATAAAAGATAGACAACAAAATAATATCTTCAGTTAATAAAAATATATAAGAGTTCATATATCTTGAATAAAAGATTGTATGTACATTAATATATAATGTACATAAAAAAAAAATAAAGCTATGGCAATGTTGCACACTTAGTCCCATTTGCAGCTGAAATGTATATATATATATATATATATATTAATTTACTTTATATAAAATATATTATTTTAGATAGTAAAAAGAATGGTTATATACACACTTCGGTAATTCTCTAATATTTAAAAAATAAAGGAGATAATTTTTAAATTATGTCTGTTTTTTATTATAAAAAATTAAAAAAATTATTATATGTAAATTCATATATAAATAATTATTGTATAAGTACTATAAATATAATAACCTTTTTCTGGGAAATATTTGTATCTTTTTTTAAATGAGTATTTTCTTATAGTCTTTATTTTGTAAGTTTATAATAAAAACTTATTTATAGGTGCATAAATAATAATTTTTATAAAAAATACAAAAAAGAACAAATTTAGAGGGAAAAATAAAAGTATAGTTTTTGATTTAATTTTTTTTTTTAAAAACTAATAAATAAAATATATTTACAATACAACAAAAGCTTTGTTTACATTAACATAAATTGTTTTATTTTAAGAAAAATTTTAAGAGTAACTACAAAGCAATAGCATTTATATAATGCCCTTGTATTTTTTTATTTTTAAAAGAAGAATAAGAATTACTTTATTTCTTATGAAATGAAATTTTTTTTTTTTAGATTATATTTTGTTTTCTTAGTTAAATGAAGTAAACAAGCTTATTTTTCTCTATAAAATTTACTTTTTTTTTTTTATATACTAATTGTTTATTTATACTTAAGACTTTTGTTTAAAATTTTTGCACTTTAATTTTTTCTGCTTGAACTTTTTATTTTCAAAATTTTTTATTTAAACTTTCTTTTGTTTTTATTTTATTTTGGTTCATATTTAAATTATTAACAGAAAATTGTTGTAGTTTTTATAAGCAAATGATTGTCTAAAAATACACATAGTTTTGAAAGTAAATAGTTTTATTAATTTTTTCCTTTAAGTTAAAAAAAAAAAAATGTTTAACAATGAAGAATTTTGTTTTCCTAAAAAGATCTTATCTATATCTGCAATGGCTCTTACTGTAATACTTTTGATATTTACTATCATAAATGAATACAAATATGTCACTTATTCTAAAGAGTTAAGACCAATAATAAAAAATGCAATACCAGTATGAAAATAAGAATTATATATAAGATTTCTTTTAAAATTTTAAATATGATAATAAAAATTTTAAAATTGAAATTTATATTTCATATGAGAATTTCATTTTTATTGTAGGTTTCATGCATTCCTCTAGAGGAAAATAATGGAAAAATTATACATATAGTAAGAAAAAAAAAAAGAAAAAAAAAATTTAAGTAGCTAATTTGGAAATAATAATATTAGGTTATTATTTTTAATTAAATCATTTTGAATAGAATTGTCCATTACAAGATCTAGAAACCTTTTATGCACCATCAGAATTCAGTAGTAATATTTATTCTTTTCGAGGAGTGTTTTTTGAAATTAAAGTTGAAATGTACCAATGGATCAGAGATTATGGAAATTTAGGTTTATATGCACGGGGAAGATTTGAAGATCACTTAGTACGAACACCCTATAATTTTCTTTTTTTCTTTAAAAGAAGAGAAAATCCCACGTACATGCCAGCTGTTGGAAATGTAGGGAGAAAGGTTATATAAAAGTTTAAAATAAGATAAAAAACACAGTTATTTCTCTGTCATTATTTATAAGAATCATTTATTTATTTAAATATATTGACATTTTTTTTTTTATATTACATAAAGAAATGAATATGTATAATATAAAAAATAAGGGGAGATATCATTTGTATTCATTTAAATTATACTTAAAATTCTATGTTTTAATATTAGATATTTCAATAATATTTTAAAAATTTTCTATATTTTTACTAAATTCGTATGATTATTACTTTACAAATATATACATATTTTTTAAATAAATGTTTTATTTTACTAATATATTTGTAGTATGCAAATTATGCAAAAGCTGGAAATTACAGGCTTCCTAAGAATGCACTCGTGAATTTTCAAAAAAAAAAAAAATTAGATTTAGTAGATGATGGCTGGTTTACTGAGTCTGAAATTAAACCTCCTTTTACCATTGATCATTTGAATACTAATGTTTATAATAATTACTTATATACAGGAGACCCATTAAATCCCCAAGTACATTTATTATGAAATATTATAATAATTTTTTTGCGAGATAACTTAAATATTACTTAAAAAAAAAAAAAAGAAATTCTAAAAAAAATAAAAAGAAAAATAAATAGAAAAGAAATGGTTAACCTATATATGAGTAGAAATAAATATATTTCTTCAAAAATCAAATTAAGACAGTAATAACGAAAGGGAAATACTAAAATGATTAATAAATAAAAAAGATTAAAAATATATAAATATTTTAGTTAAATGAATCATTTATGTTTCTTCTTTCTTGGCAAAAATAAGTTAATGTATTATTTTAATTTATAGGTAGGTGATATAAGAATATCATTTTATGGTAGTACAGCTGAACATGCAACAGTTGTAGGTGTTCAAAGATCAAGGCTAATGAATACCATATTTGAAATAGATGACATAAATATAATGAACCAAAACATAACATTATTATCTGAAGATAATAGAACAATGATCAATCAAACTAAAGATTTTATTCATAAAAATTATGGGAACATAACATCTTTGTGGCTATTTCGAATAATTACATGTTTTTTCGTATCTACACAAATATTTTCCTTCCTTTCAGATGGGTCAAAAGTAATATATAAAAAAGGGGAAAAAAAAATTTATGAATTACTTTATATGCATACATATTAAATTTTAAAAATTTTTTTTGAAAATTATAAAAACAAAATGCTTTAAAATTTTTAGAATCTATTTTGGAGATATAGTGTGAGTTTAATTTCATCTGCAATTGTTCTATCACTTTTTCCCTGCATTTTTTGGTTTTTTTGTGATACAGCTGTTTTTTTATTTTTATTTGTATTAATCTTCTTTATGTCCGTATCCTTACTATTTATATGCAACAGTGAAATGGATGAAGGATATACTGAAATGAAAAATTATATGAAGAGATCTGTTACTGAACCAACAAATTATACATTTTTAAATATACCAGATGAAGGTGGGGATATGTATGAAGATTATAATTATCAAAAAAATAATGTTAATGTCGTCTTTAACTCAAATAGTGATATTTCTTTTTCTCAATCCATACATAAACAAAATGGAACACAATCCGAATCTTCTCCTAATTACATATATCGTAATTAATAAATTTATTTTAAATTAAAAAAAAAAAAAATTATTTTAATTATAATATATTTCATCAAGCAAACTTCTTCAAAATATGTTATATATGATATTTAATTTGTCAATTTTTTTTTTTTATGTTAAAATTGAAGAAAAAAAAAAAAAGAGTATATTAAAAAATGAAATCCCTTTTAAATAAATATTATTTATATTTTATTAATTTTGTATGAACTGGTGGAAAATAAAAGAAAATTTTCTATAATGAAAATTAAATTACGTTACTTAAATTATTCTTTTTTTTTTTTTTTTCAATTTCTATATTCATTTTTTGTTTTTTTTTTTTCTGTCATTATGCAAATTTTTTTTATTTTACCAATTTATATTTATTTTTATTGTTAACATTTTTTTTTGTTCATTTTTAAATAATATTTTGTTCCATAAATTACGTAAGTATATTGTGATGGTTTTTGCAATTTTAAAATCCTTATTTTTTATTATTTATAAAAAAGAAAATTAATTTTACTTATGCCTACACATATTTGTTTATTTTTATTCTTATGTAAATTTAAATATAATGCATAAAATACTAAAACAAAATACTTGATAAAATTATAAAAATTAAAATTTTTCTGAATATATTTTTTTTTTTTCCTATAATAATTTTTCTTTATTTCTAAAACAAACTTTTTATTTTTTTACAGCCAGTCAAGCTTAAAAATTAACGAAATTTTTATTTAATTTTTTTTTTTTTTAAATTTCAATTTAATTTTTTTTTGAAGAAAATATATAGATATTTATGAAGTGTTTTAATAATAAATTATCAAACAAATAATCTCTATTTATAGATAAAACAATAAAAACACAATGTTTTTTTTTTTTATTTATGAATAATATTTTTTCTATAGGCTTATTTAAAAAAAAATATTAAAATTTCGCTAGGTAATGTAGAAAAGTATAAAACATGAAGTATATTTTTTTATTTGTAAATCCAACTTCTGGTGGAAATAAAGCATCTATATTTACTGAAGTAAAACATAAATGGAAAATTTCTATATATATATATATATATGTATATTCACATGTTAGATTATTTTATGTATAATTTTAATTAAATATGTTTACGTTTAGTGGATAATGAAATGTTTCTACATATACAAAAAAAAAAATTTTAATAAAATATTCATATATTTGATGTAATTTCCTCTAAAATGTGAAATTTTAGAAGAAATTCTTAAACATGATCTATATTTATTATTTCATTTGACTTTTTTTTTTATTAAATGTACAATGCAAAAATATAAATTTTGTTAGTTTTATATACGTACGATAATAATTTTGAAATGAATGATTATTAGTACATGATATATATATGTATATGTAAAAAAAAAAATATGTACACAAAAATTCGTTGGAAATTTTATAATTTTTTAAGCATTTAAATATTTAAATTATTGCATAAAAGGTTATTGTTAATTGGTAAATTAAAAATAACATTCAGTAATATTTGAATAAAAATTATTTGTAAACTATTTAAAATAAATGTAAATTAAAATAATAAGATAATTTTTTTAAAAAATGGTCTTTGTAATGAAAAATTTTTTTCTAAGTAAAATAAACATTATTACTTTAAATGCTTCAATACATATATGATATTAATTAAATGTATAAAAAAAGAGAATATATATGCATATATTAACATTATATATTTTTTTTTTTTTTTTTAAGTTTGGTGTAAATGAGATAATATTTCATAAGCCTCATAAATGCCACTTTTTCATTTACAACATTTTGGAAGGTGAAAAAGGAAAAAAGACAGGATTTATAAATTTGAGATCAATAACAAATAATCTCAGGAAAACTGAAAGCAAAGCTATTTCTAGTTTATCTAAATCTAAAAGTTTTACTGATAAAAATAATTTATCATTAGAAAATAAAGATAGCTCATTAAAAAGTAAAGTCTCATCAAAAGTAAGAAGCCCAAAAAATGTTCATATAGACAATGATAAAAAAATTAATTTGGATAAACAAAGCGAACATAAAGATGAAAAAAATAAAGAATTGGTAAATGATACTAAAAGGAATGAATTAAAATGCGAAAGTAAAAATAGTAGAAAAGAAAGTGAATTGATAACAAAAAGGTCTAATGAAAACAAAGACATACTTGTATATGTTTTAGTAGCTGGAGGAGATGGAACATTAAATTGGGTATTAAAAGAATCAGAAAATTATAACATTGATAATAATAAATTTGCTATTGGTGTTATTCCATTTGGTACTGGAAATGATTTTGCAAGAGCTTTTGGATGGAAAAAAATTGATGGAATTTTTAGTCATTCTTTTTTATTTAATATATTACAAAAAATTGTTGATCAAACCTTTAAATCAAAAATAGAAAAACATGATTACTGGAATATAGAAGTTGTTTTAAAAGATGATGGATATTTTAATAAAATTAATTCGAAAACTAAAAAGAAAGAAACATTAAAAGAAAATAATGAAAATATAAAAAAACTAAAACTTTGTATGAGTAATTATTTTAGTATTGGTATTGATTCAAGAATAGGTAGAGGGTTTGAAAGGCATAGAAAAAAAAATGCATTATGTAATAAAGTTGTATATGCTGTTGAAGGTTTTAAAAAAATTTCTTTTAAAAAAAATATTCCAGTTAATTTAATTATAGATAAAATGGTTACGGGTGAGAATCATGATGATGTTATTTTTACTACTAATGGTGGTGATTCGTATCCTTTATTAAAAAAAGCAATGAGCATCATATGCATTAATATTCCATCATTTTCTTCAGGTAATGATATATGGAATTATACTCATAAAATAGGTTTAAATTTGCCAAAAAATTTAACGAGTAACGAAAAAAATGTATATGAAGGATTAAAAAAATCACAGCAAGAAGTTGGTGATGGTATTTTAGAATTTGTTATATATCAGTCAGGTATTGATTTAGGTTTAGAATTTACTCTAAAGGGAAGAGCTTATAGAGTACATCAAGGCATAGGTCCATGGAAAATTTTTTTTAAAGAACAAAAATATAATGTTTATTTTCAAGTAGACGGAGAATATTATCTTATGTCATTACCGAATTTTATATCTATATATCACTATAAAAAAATAAATGTACTCAAAAATATTTTATAAAAATTTTAAAAACCGATATTATTACCGTTTTTATTAAGAAATTATAATTAAATATGGATTGTATAAAAAATTTACTAATAGAAAATAAGAAAATGTATACACTATCATATTTCTTATATGTAGGATTATTTTATTAGTGATGTATTTTGGTGTAATTTTAAATTTTGTTTTATTTTTTATATTATTTTTGTTTTTTTTTTTAATATTTGTATTTTGGCAGAATATATTAATATAAGCATACATTTTTTCTATGAAGTATCTAGTTGTATCATTTTAATTTATGATTTTTACCTAATATACATTTATATATAAGAGGAAGTATACACTTTCTATATATCTTATTTGTTGTTTATATATGTTTTATTATTAGTAAAAAATTATAATAGAAAAGAAGGTACATATAATTAAGTAGCTTCATAAAATTAATTGTTTAAAGACATAAATTTATTTTATTTTATTTTATTTTTTTATGATGTATTTTATTACAAATCATAGTTTCTTTATTTTACCTAATGTTGCTTTTATAATTTTTTTTTCTATAAATATAAAAGATTTTGTTCATATAAATCTTATTTCCAGTATATGTTTGCATGCGTTATTTTATACAGAATTTTTTTGTATAACTAATTTTATATATATATATGTAAAAGAATATAATTTTTAAGAGTATATATATTATTTAATTATATTTTTAAGAGTCAATTTTTTTTTTTTTTCTTTTTTTTTTTTCATTCTTTTCCTTTTTTTCTTTTTTCTTTCTTTTTTTTTATATTTTCCTATATCTGCTTTAAAATTTTAGATATATATATTTTTCTATTTCTCATCCTTTTTCTTTATTTTTTTGTGTATTAAAAAAACGTTGATAAATGATAAAATTAAAAAAACTTGTTAAATGTAAAATGGTAAATTGAATTAAGTGGCTTTTTATTTTTAATGGATCACAAAGATTTACTGTTAATAATATTTTAAGATTTACAATTTTTCGTTCATATTAATTAAATTTTACTTATTTTATTTTATGTTATTTTATTTTATTTTATTTTTTTTCTTTGTAAATATACACTTTGAAGACAATATTTTACAAATTTTTTGGTTTTATTTGTAAAATACATATATTGTAAAAAAGAAAATAAAATTTTCTGTACAAGTTTTTAAACATAGAAATATAAAAAAAAAAATATATATATATATATATGCGATATTATTTAATATATACATTTCCATGGCATTAGTTCTGCTATTTTTTAAAATTTTCAGTTTTATTTAACAAAAAAAAGAAAGAAAAAAAGAAATAGAAATATATTTGCATATATATGTTCTGTGATTATTAGAAAAAAACCAAAGGAACTTTTTTTTTTATTTGAATCAGTATCTTATGGAAAAAAAAATGATAATTTTATTCAAAAGTAATATAAGACGCCATTTTGGAAGTTTAAAAAATGAATTAGAAAAATTTGAAATGTTATCAAAAAGATTTGTAAATAGCATTGAAAAATATAAGAGAGAAAAAAACATTTCAATATCATCATATATAAATTATAAAAAAGAGATAAAAGAATGTATTGGACTTTTATTTATTAATAATTTAAATTGTTTGGAAGAAAAAGATTTTAAGATGATATTTACTTATAGCATATTATTATCTAGAAGAATATTAATTCCAAAAGATCATATGAAAAATGTACTATTAAGTTACGTCATAATGAAAAAAGAAAATAAAGAAAAATATATAGATTCTAATAAATTGAATAGTATACGGAAAGAAAATGAAGTAAAAGAATTACTATTAATGCTGAAATTTCTTTTTTATTTAAATGTAGATTTTGATAAAGTAATTTATAATCATTTATATTCTGAACTAAACAATGAAATAGAATTTTACACATTAGAAGAATTAGTGGAAATAATAAAAATAATATCATCTTTTAAAAATAAAAAATGGGTTAATTCTAAAGTGTTTTCTCGGTGTATAAATGAAATTATAAAAAGAAATAGTGAGGGAAAGGAGAACATATCTAAATTTTTAGTAACTATTATAAAGTCATGTTCTCGTCTTAATTATGAAATATATGATATACAAATTTTACTAGAAACCTTTAGGCAAAATTATGATAAAAATAGAAAAAGTGATATGCACATATTAATAAAAGTCTTATATAATTTATTTTTATGCAATTATCATAATTATAAAAATACTAACCAATTAATAAATATATTAAAAGAAGAAGTTATGCAAGTAAAAAAAGAAAAAGATTACCCATTATATAAAAAATATTTGTATAATAATATAGTTCTTGATAATAATTTAGATTTTAATACTCAATCATCAAAGAATGAATCAGAAATTAATATTTGCAATGACAATATAAATAATATTCATGAAATATACTTTAAAAAGAAAGAACGAGATAATGATATGTTATCAAGTAGTACTATTACATCATTAAGTTTATATAGACTAAAATTTTTGGATCTTTTTATACGTTCAGATAACTATCTCTACAATTATTTTTATTCTTCAAATTCCCATTTTTTTGATTTTATTAAACAACTAAACTTAGAAAGTTAATTATTAAAATATATGAAAAATAT
Source organism: Plasmodium relictum (assembly GCF_900005765.1). Classification (NCBI taxonomy): domain Eukaryota; phylum Apicomplexa; class Aconoidasida; order Haemosporida; family Plasmodiidae; genus Plasmodium; species Plasmodium relictum. Next base: position 354,069 of record NC_041690.1, read on the forward strand.
ATAAACATTTTAAAAAAATTTTATAAAAAGTAAAATATGAAATTATATTAATATATATATATGTATATATTTATAATTTTATTGTAGATAAAAATATAAAAGAAACTATTTTCAGCAAACAAGTTAAATTTTTTATAATAGAAAATGGGTAAAAAAAAAAAAAAAAAAAAATGCCCTTTTTATAAAATAACAAATTTATATGTTATTTATTTTATTAGGTTTAGAATAGAACATAAGTATGTAAATATATATCCTATAACATTTTTACCAGATATCAAAAATACTTATGTAGAATTTGTACATAATATTTTCATTAATAAAAAAATGAAAGATAGCCCAAATAGATTTCATAAAAACTATTTAAATTATAAAATTAGACATATGAAATTTTTAGGATGGTTAATATATATATATGTATATATATACATTAAAATTATTTAAATAAGTTTTATGTTAAAAACATTATTTTCTTTTACATATCATTGTTTTTATAGGGATGCAGTAATATTATATGAATATGAATGGAAAAAGTTAAGGTTATAAATGAATTAAAAAATTTATGTTGAAAAATTAAAAAATTTATTTATATAATTAATATATATTTTATATTTATGTACGTGTATATATATATATATAGTTAAATACTTATATGTATATATTCTATTTACAGAAGTTATAATGAAAAATTTGAGTACATAAAAAAGGCATTTAAAAGTATTAAAAGCTCATCACAATGAATTTATTAAATGACAAATTAAAAAGTATAAAATATAAAATTTAAAAAGTAGGGCGTAACACCACACCTGTATATATGATAATATAATTTTTTTCGAATATATAATAGATGATAGAAATGAAATATTTTTTATGAATATTTCTCAAACAAAAAAAAAAAAAAAGGAAAAAAATTAAAATTTTATGGCTCAACATCATGGGATTTTTTTGTATCTAAATTTTCTTTTTTTCTTTTTTTCATTTTTAATGACATTCTTCTTCTTATTGTTTTTTGTTTCTAATGATTAAAAGGAAAAAAAATAAATATTATTTTAAATATTATATATATATATATATATATAAATTATAAAAACTAAGATTAAAAAAGAAAAAAGATTACCTGGAAGATAGTTCGTAATGGTTTATATAGTAATGGAACAACTGGTGTTTCAACTTTAACTAATTCAACATCAATTTGTTTACATAAATGATTCATCTTTGCTATTTTTTTTATACATTCATGACTTAAACCATGTATAGTTACATGCTTATTATTAATATTATATCTGTGCTTAACAGATGTTAGTGCTTCAATTGCTGTATAATCAAATAAGGTACTTTTTCCTTTTAAAACTATATTTACTGTTGGACTATCATTTTCATAACTAAATAATCTTGTAAACATTTTTTTAGAAGCATAAAATAAATGACCTTCAATTTCATAATACTATAAAAAAAAAAAAATGTATGTATATGTATGTATATTAAGATGTATTGTTTTTTTAAACCATTGAATTTTATATTGATTTTATATAATTTATATTACATCTCTATTATTTTATTTTTTTTTTTTTACTTTAGTATCAGTATCCTTATCATAAAATATTTCAAATTTAAAGGTTGATTTACTTTGCCATACATATACCAAAGCGGATAAAATAATTCCTGCGAAAACTCCAGTTGGAACACTTACAACAACCTGAGTAAAAAATTAAAATAATTTTATTTTTTAAATTAATATATATTATGAAAAATTATATATTTACATATTATTTTTTCCTTTTTTCATTACGCATAAAACAGTAACAAGAACAATAATAAAAGCATCCCATCTTGATATTTTTCTACTCATACAAGGATGGCACTTTCTTATATAACCAGGACAAAAGGTAAAAAATACAATTGGGATAGAAAACCATTTGAAACAATGAATAAATACAGTTATCATAATTCCACATAAAAAAGATAACGGAATATAATTTAATAGAGAATAACCAAAAAGCAATATGGCATATATTAAAATAGATGCAACAACTCCACTCTCCTTACCTCTTGCTCCATTTCTATAATTTAAAACTGATAATCCCAACAAACTACTACCACCTACTGCACTTCCTAATGTTGCTAAAAAATTTCCAATAAAAAGAGAAAAAATTGTTTCATTAGTGTCACATTCAGCACCACCCATATCTTTTATTACTTCACTAACCATTAAAACTTCAATTAGTAATACTGTGAACATATTTGCGACTATGAAAAAAAAAAGTACATAAATTTATATAAGAAGTATAATTAAAAAAAATTCAAAAATTAAGCTATATAAAATTTTTACCTTGCTTAATAAGATCTAAATCAAAAACAACTTTTGAAAAATCTAATTCCTTATTTGTAAATAAAAAAGTTGGTTTTGCTTTGTCTAATGTAAAAGAAAACATATCGCCAACTGTAAATGACTTAACATTTTTAAATGACTCAAAATTGTTATGTAAAATCTTTCTAAGAATAACAAATTCAACAAAAATAGTAACTGTTATAGCTATTAATGTAGAAGGAATTTTATGACCTACCTGTATGGATAAAAAAAAAAAAAATTATATATTGATTTGGATATGTGTATAAATAAAATTTTTTTTTTTTTTTTTTTGTTGAAACATATTCTGTATTTATAGTATATTATGTAATATTCAAAATTTTACTCATTAATACTATTTATACTATTTTTTTTAAATATTTATCATGCATTATGTTGAAAAAAAAAAAGATAATATTTTTAATTCAATAATATATGTCTCTTCTCAAATATAAATATATATACAACTTAGACATAATTAAATATATATAAGATTCTTATTATTATAATTATTTTTATTTCTATATATTCTTAAAATTGTAAAAATACATCTACATTATATATATATATATAACTTCGTACTTTTGGTATTTTTTTCCAAAGTTCTACGATGATAACAACAAGAGCACATATTATTATAAAAAATAGTAAAAAGTATCCCTTAATATATTCATGGGTGTATGGATTTTTTAAGGTATGTAATTGAGCCATCAAAAAAATAATAGAAAGGCCATTACAGTATCCAATAAAAACAGGTGTAGGAATTAATTGAATTAAGGCTGACATATGAAATAAAGAAAAAAAGAATAGCATAACGGAACATATTAATATGCAAACATATAATTTTTCTATTCCTTCAGGTAAATAATCAATATGATCATTTTCTATTAAATACTTTGAGCAAACCGATGCAAAAGCTCCTGTTACTCCATGAATAACTGCAGGAGAACCTCCAAAAATAGATGTTATTAAACATAAAAAGGAAGCTCCTTGTAATCCAATATATGGTGGAATTTTAGCTATCATAGAAAAAGATATCATTTCAGGTAACATTGTTAAGCATAATATACAACCACACAATATTTCATTTATATAATATTTGGATACTTCTTTTGGTGTATTTGTAAATCCCCAACCCCATTTTATACCATCTATTATTGATATGAATGATTTTGAAAATCCTATTCTGGCAGGTAAACATACTTTTATATCATTGTCATATAAGTCATCATGATATAGTTGCGTTCTTTCACTTGATTCATCCAATTTGTTAAATTCATCTGCTTCATTTATGAAATCATTAATTATTAAATCACTACTTTTTGTGTCAAACATTTTTTTTTCTTTTATTTTTTTTTTTTATCTATTTTTTTTTTTAGAAGTTATTTTTTAAATAATCAACAATTTGTACTAACATGTATATATTAAAATATTTAAATATTTACAAAATTTAAACATATATATGAATTATTGTTTTCATTTATAAACATATAGCTTTTTATTTTCTTATGTTTTATATTTCTTCACAACTTATTTTATTTTACTTTTTTTTTTTCCCCCTTTATTATAAATTTTTTACATTATTTCTTTTAGGATAAAATAAAAACTATTAAATTAAAATATTCTAAATTAAAAAAAAAAAATTTAGTTCATTATTAATAGGGAAATAGTAACTTCACGAAATATAAAACATCAAGGGTTTTTTAACTGAACTATTAATTATTCTCTGGTAAAATGGCTTAAAAAAATTAAAAGAATATATATATTTTTTCATTTAATCATACAAATATATGAGAATACAATAAAAATTCTTTTTAAAATATAAATTTCCAATAATAAAAAAAAAATTAAAAGGAAGAAATCAATTATTTTCACTTAAAAAAAGAGGCTAGATATAAAGTTGAAAAAAAAAAAAAAAAAAAAAAAATCAAAACATATATTTTATTAAAAAAAATTCATTATAAATAGATTAATATACAAAATTAAAAATATATTTATATCTTCAAAATTCATATTTTTTAATTTTTCTTTTAAGATTTCTTCATAAAATCTTTGAAAAAAATGTATGAAAGTTTAAAAAAAAAAAAAAAGACATCTTAATTTAATATTTTATATATTTACATGGAAAATTATTTTTTTACTTTTTATTTTATTAATGTAATTATATATTTATTATTTTATTAATTTTTTTTATATAAATTTTTATTTTATTTTTTATTTTTTTTTTACTTTTTTTTTTTTTTTTTGCATGCTTTTTTAACATAAACATTTAATATTTTCTTGAATTTTCAAGTCTGAAAAATTTACAAAATTTAGATTTGAATTTAATCGCACACATATAAGAAATGTATATGCATATTTATTCAAACTTTTTTATTATTTTTCTTTTTTATTTTATTTGCTATTAATAGTTTACAACAAAGATGGTAAAAAAAAGAAAAAAAAAAATTCTTTTTTTCTGTTAAAATATTAAAACATTTTTGATGTCATTTAATCAAGATGAATGAAAAATAAAAAATACTGATTATTTTGTAATTTATCCCTTCATGCTAAAATATACAAAAAAGAAAAATCTTATAAGAAACATTCTTTCAATTATTTTGATATGTTACATATGGTTATTGCAAATTAAGAACATTGTTTAACATTATCGGATTGAATATAAATATATAATACTCTACTGAGTATTCATAAAAGTAAATATAAGATAAAATAAAAATTAAAGGGTATTTAATTTTTAAAAAAATAGTAGTGAAGAAATATTATAAATCTATCAAATGAAGAAACAAGTTATAGAATATAATATTCATTTTTTAAAGATAATTTATTTAAAAGTGGAAAGCAAAATTTATAAATGATATGAATGGATTTATTTCACTGTTATAAAAATTCAAAAAAAAAGTTTTTTGTAATGAGTAAAATACAGAAGATTGTAATATTTGAATATTATTACAAAAAAAAAAAAAATGTTATATTATTCATTAAAAAAATAACAAAATCAGTTATTTTAAAATGTAAAAGTATTAAAGGTATATAGTTTCTTCTTGAGTATAGAAAAATAAATACCATTTTTATAATTTCAATTTTTCAAAAGATTTTGCAAATAATGTTATTTAAAATAACTTTTTTTTATTTTTTTTAAATTAATTTCATGTTCTTGTAATTTTATAAGAAATATATATTTTATTTATTTCATATTATCATAATATAGATTTTTTTTGGGAACTATATTTTAGATTAATATTTTTTAAATGAAAAAAAAAGAATTTAACTAGATAACTAGATTCCTAAATGAATAAGAATAATTAACTACATTCTAAATATTTTCTTTGAAAAAGTTCATATAATTTTATGTATATATATATATATATATATAAAGTTACTCTATGTAGGTGGCTATTATGTAATCATGATTATGTTCTATTATTAAGAAACACGTGTAATTGTTAGCTGTTAAAGGTCATTACTTTTTTTCTTTATAATTTAATTATAATATATAACATTTCTAAATATGTATTATTTTTATATGAAAAAAAAATAAAATGAACATATTAATTATTTTCTATATATAAATGTACTTGACTGTTATAGCAAATGTTTTTAGAACAATTATTTAACAATTTGTTGGCATTACAATAAAAATTATTTACAACAGTTTTAAAGTTTATGATAAAGAGAAAAAAAAAAAAGATTTAATCTTAAGTAATTAATAAAAAATTAACATAAGTATTTAACTTTATATATTTTAATTCAATAAAAAATTATACGCTATATTTTTTAAAAGAAAAAAAGGTTATGCATCTGTTTTATGATTATATAATCCCCAAAAAAAAAAAGATATTAGTGCATGCAACAAATATACCACCTGGCACTTTAAGATGCATGCATGCTTTTTATTATATTGTTTTAAAATAACTTATAGAATCCATTATATTATTTTTATATTTGAAATAATTTAAAGTATTTGTAGTTTTATGTTTTTAAAAAAAATACTATAAACACTATATGAATTTATAATTTTCATTTTTAGATATCTTAGAGAAAAAAATATATATATATTTCAAAGCAATATGCATATGTTTAATTAGTATATATAAACCTTTATTTTTATTATATCTGCATTATATAACTATTATTATTAATAATATTATTATTATTGGGATTGAAGTGGTTTTATTGAATATTTTTGTATGTTAATAAGAAATGATAAATTAAAAAAATATATTTATGATATTGATTATGCATTTATAACTGATAAAACAATTCCGTAAAAAATATATTTATCTTAATTCAACTAGTAATTCACTGATGAATATTAAAATTTAGTTCTATTTGCTATACATATAAACTATTGAAAAAAAAATATTAATTTTATATGGACTTCAAATATATATTTTTTTTTCCATTTAGTAACTTTATTTTGATTTTACTAGTTTTTTTTTTTATTCCTTTATATTTTTAACTTAAAATTAGTAATTTATTATTTATAATTAATAATACGGAACTTGTAATATTCAATTATATTGTGTTTTTCCTAACATGAAAGTAATTAAAATTTTTGTTCTTTCATTTGTATTTTTGTTATACAAAAATAGCACTATTGTACATTGTGGTGGCTATGGTGATATAGCCGCAACAAGTGCTTTACAAACTGTTATTAAGGAACCTATTACGTAATGAATAAAAATAAAAGAAAACAAATATAAAATTATTTTGCACTTTGATATTTTCTATTGAATATCTTTGTAATTGAAATACAAACTTCTATTAAATACATTGTGTACATTTTTTTTTTTTTTCTTTAGTTTAACAATAAAGGATTTATATGAGCATGGTGTAAAGAGTCCAATAACAAAACTTGTGCATAAAATCAAAAAGTTCCTCCGTTATAGAAAAGTTTTGAGATGGTCTCGTATATGGTGGATATTATTAGTTAGAGAAATTGTAGGAGATAATAATATTGAAAAAAGAACTGAGAAAGTAAGTAGACAAATATATTTATTTTCATTATATTCCTTTTAAAATGCTCATATTTTAGATGTATATTAAATTTAAATAATATATATATTTTTTTCCTTTTTTTTTTCAAATTTTTATTCAAAAAAAAAAAAAAAAAAAAGAGAAAGATTATTTATTCATTTACTATATATTTGTATAAAATTAGTTACTTTTATTTTTTAATATTTATCGTAATTGTTAATATTTTATTTATTTTAGGAATTAAGAGAGATATGGGATCAATGTACTATAGCTGTATTTAACAATACTTTAAATACAATAGATACTAAACCATTATTGTTTTTACATGGTATTTTAAATGAATGTAAAGAAAATTTCTCAACAAAATTAAGACAAGATCCAAGTTTAATTGTAGTAAAAATGAATCAAATAATAAAATCTGAAATATATAGATTTTGGGTTTCAGAAAATTATTTGAAAATAGCAAGATCAGGAATATTCTACAAGTCTATCACACCAAGTATAGTTCCACCTCTTCCTAAAGAACATACCTTAAGATATTTGTCTTCATATATGGTAGATAAATTAAAAGCCTTAGAATCTAAAAAGAATATAGAATCAGGAAAATATGAAATAGACATAAGCTCTGATGAAAAAACTAAAAAAGGTGAAGGTGATGTAGATGAAACTACTGAAGATAATTTATATGAGCAGTTAATAAAAGAAGAAAATATTGATGAATTAGCTAAAGAAGTTATTTTGGGTGAAGACACTGATGATAATGAAAGTGCTGATAATGAAGTTACTGATTATAATGGAGATGATAATAATGAAAGTACTGATAATGAAGGTGAAGATACTGAAGACAATTAAGAAAATATCAATATGAATGAATATTATTTTAAACATTCAAATAATAAAAAGGTAATAATTAAATAAAATTGAAAATAGTTATTACATGAATATTTTCAATCAGTTGAAATAAAAATAATATTTACAAAAATAGGAAGCAATTTTCTATTTTTAGATAGGATAGGTATTATTGCGATAAATAAAAACTTGCAGTAATATAAATTTTTTTAAAAATGAATTTATTTAGGGCTTATTATTTTTCTTATTTATATTTATATACTATGATTTATTAGTTTTTATTTCAAAAATGAGGTTTTTCAATTTTTGACTCAATGGAAATATTTAATTTTTTTCATTGGAATTTTTTAATTTATATCATATTAAAATTTTGCAATTTTTATTTTACTAAATTTTTTTAATTTATATATATATATATATATATATGTATATATATTTCTTTAATAGTTTTTAATTTTTAATAAGAAACATCTATTATTTATGTAACTTGAGTAACAGTCCTTATTTTTTTAAAAGTAAAATATGGTTTATTTTATTAAAAAAGAAATTTGCTCTTTAAAAAAAAAAAATTGAAAATGTATAATTCTAAAGAGTTCAATATTTAGTGCAATGCCTAATATATATTTCTTTTTAACATTATTTTTATTTAAGATATTTGTATCATTTAAATAAATGTTATAATTTTTTTAAATATTCTTGTTCCTTTACTGATTAAAGAATTTTTTACTTTTGGGTACTTATAAATCTCACTTATTCTTCTCAAAATAAAAAGTGAAAATATTCATAATTTTTTTTATTTATTTATATTTTTAATTTCAAGGTGTATTTATAACTTGTATTTTTTTTTAATAAAAATAAGAAGTGATTTTTTCATACAAATATTTAAATATTCAATATTAAAATTTAATTTTTAATTATATTTATAATGTTTATTATGATTACTTATTAATATGTGCAATTTTTCTTATTGTAAAAGGACGCTGTTTCTATTAACTTTTTTTTCTTATATATGTAATAGTAATTTTTTCTAATATATAGGATTATTAAGGATAATATATATTTTTAAATAAGATAGCCTTTATAATTTAAATATATGTTATAATATTTTTTAAATTTTATTTTATTTTTTTTTTTGGGGATTTTGATCTATTTAAAAGAAATTTATTAAATACTTAACACTATTTTTCTTAATACTAAAGAATTGAAGAGAATATTAAAATTAATAAAATAAAAATAAAATATTAATATGCGATAGAGCACATATATTAATTTTACTTTAAAGTATCATAACTTCTACCATATGATAAATTAAACAAAAAAAAAGTCTTTAACAATTTATGCAACAAAATTAAAAATGAGAAATATCTTTACAATAATATATAAAGGGGTAATAATGTGTATTCATAAAAATTAAAAAAAAAAAAATATAAAAACATTAAATTAAGGAATAATTTTATGTAAAAAAAAAAAAATATAAGTATATTATTATGAGAAAAAAAAAAAATATGTATATCAATAGATGTATATGTTTATTTAAAAAGTTTTTTTTGAAAAGTTACGATAACCTACACCTACACATTTTATAATATATGAATAATCAATTTGAGATTTTTCTACTTTTTTAATATCAAAAACAACACTAAAAAAGTCATTTAACAATCTAATTAGTGCAATAGAGTATGGTTTTAGAATATTTAATGTAATTTTCGAAACAGATGTATCATTTGCTAAAGCCATATATAATAGAGGTAACCATTGATAATTTGTATCTACTGATGATAGACCTTTTATTTCATTTGCTATTTTTAAGGAAACAAAAAATCCCAATCTTTCATATATATCAACTTGATGTAAGTTAGATGACATATTATTTAAAAAACTATTATAATCTATACAATTTTTTTCTTCTTTAGAAAATGAATTACTGCTATTATTTATAAGAAAATTTTCTTCATTTTTTTTACTTTTTTCTAATTTATTTTCAACATTTTGAATATTATTTCCATTACTTGTTCCTTGACTCGTGGAATCAGTTTCATTATTTTTATTATTTATATTTAATGAATCTTTAACATGTTTCAATAAAAATTCATCAATACATAAATCAGTTGCATAAATACATTTATTTTGTGTATGTGCAAATAAGGATAAAGAAATAAAATGATTTTCTTCATTGTTTTTTTTTAATTTTGCATTTTCAGCTTCAATGCTAACATAAGGGGTAAATTTACATAAATTTTTTTTTGCACAATTCATGAATTTATTCCTAAAAATTAATGAAACATTATTACAAAAAATAGATCCACTTATTTTTTTAACCAAACCAGGATCATTTATATCAAAAGAATCTATTGATTTAAAATTATTCATAAAAAATAAAACTTCACCTGAGCAATCAGATTTAATTCCTCTTTTTAGAATTGTAATGTTTAAAAAATTTTCATCAACTTTCAAAAATGTTTTAAAAAAATGTTCACTCACAATTTTTAAAGTATAAACAGTACTATCAATGGAATCATCAGTTATGCCTTTTAATAATAATTTAACTGGATTTTTAAAAAATGGAATTATCATAAGTAAAAATTCAAGAAAATAAGTTATACTTCTTTCTTTACCACAATGAAATATTATATTTAAATCATTAATTTTTACTTCATCATTCACATTACCTACTAAGAATCCTGGTTTAAAGTATAATTCATCACCATTTTCATTAATTTTAATTATTGTATTGTCACATAATTTATCAATAAGTTTTAAAATTTTTGCTTCGTATTCATGTAATCCTTCGATTTCAGGCTCTTTGCTTATTTTATCTAATTCTTTATTATTTTTTATTCCATTTTTATTTTTTCTAATATTTTTAATCGTTATAGATTTGCCACTTATTAAACTTAAAGCTAATCTAAATCGGAAATAATTACTCCCACTAAATTCCATTTTATATGCAAAAAATCAGACATAAGTATATTTTGATTTACTAAAATTTAAGTAAAAACATTTGAAAAAAGTTGCAAATTATTTTTTTTTTTCCCTCAAATATATATTGATATGCTTCTACGTAATTTACATAAAATATTCCATAAAAATTATTTTATTTTTTTTTTAATTTTTTTATATTATATAAATATATTTACTGTTAAATCATATTTTTAATATTTCAAAATTTTTTCCTATATTGATATTATTTTGATCTTTCTTTTTTTTATGTTTTATATATAAAGATTATGGTATAGAAAAAATAAAAAAAAAATTTCAATTTAAAAATATTAAAATTAACTCTTGCAATTTTTTTTTTTTTTCATACAATAAAAAAAAAAAAAAAAAAAGTTTACGGGTATTATTAAAAATTATAATAAAAAAAAATGTATACAAAATATCTTTTAAAAAGTATATATAAAAAATAATAACATCAATTTGATTCTATAAAAAAAATTCAACTTTTTCGCATCATGGTTGTATATAAAATTTTTAATAATTTTTCTTAAAATGAAAATATGATAATTCTTTACCTTTTTAAAAATTATTTACTTGTAAGCTATTTTGCTTTTATAAATATATTTTTTTTTGATAAGAAAAATTAAAAGAGATACAATGTAAAATTATTCTTTTTTATTAAAACAATTATATACTCAACATTTTTTTTGGAATGATTTTTCATAGATAAATAGAATAAATTATAAAAAAACTATATATTAAAGAAACATTATTTTTAATACTTAAAATAGTTTCATAAAAACTAAATGTAAATTAATAACTTATTTTTAGAGGGTTTTTAATGGATAATTTTAATTTTGATATATATATATATATATATTTATTAGAAATGCTTATATAAATAACTATAGTATAATATCTGTTAAAAATAATAATTTATATTTTATAAATGGAAATGGTTTAATAAAAAATATTAATTTATATATTTGTATTCTTCACATTTTCTAAGATTTTGATATTAAAGATAAGCATTAAGAAAAATCAGTGGTATTTAATTATTTTTTATCTTTTTTTTTTTAACTTAATAAATCTAATATATATAAGTTATAAACAATTTAAATTTGTTAATGAAAATATGTTAAATATAAAATTAGAATAATTAACTTATTGAATAAATTATAAAAAAAAAAAAAACTAAAAAAGTTTGAAGAAATTGTAAAAATTGTAATTAAAATTTATCGATTTTATTATGTAAAAAGTATAGTTATACGTACACATAATAATGAAAATATTTAAAAAAATAAAAAAAAATGTAATTATTTTTTAAAAGAATAAATTAAAAAATATGCATATATATAAATATCAATTTTGATTTATCTAATAATTTAAAAATTTTTTTTTTTTTAATTAAAGAAAAACTTAATTCATATAATTTAGGATAAGTTATTTTAAGCAAATATAAAAAATATATAATGCATTATGTAAAATATTTAAATATTAAATACAAGACAAAAATAAGGTAAATGCATAAATGAATTTTCATATTTTATGGTAAATAAAAAAATTTGAATAATGTTTAACACATGTTAATTTTTTTTGGATAAATTATGAATAATTCTGTTTTAATATTATAATAAAAGAAAAAAATTCCCAAACTTTGAGAAATTGATAAAATATAACACTGTCAAACATTAAAGAAAATACAAAAAAGTAAATAATTTTTAATGGAATTTTAAAAAACATTAATACATTTTTATTTTATTTTTTTTTTCCTTAGATTTGTATTGAATTTTATGTATATGAATGATTATTTATTTTTAAAATGATATCAATCAAGTTTTTTTTGGTTTTATTTTTGTTGATTTTAATGTCATTGCCTTTTATTCCTTTTTTTATGTATAAATGGATTCCAGATGAAAATAATTTTCTTTTTATTATTTTAATTATATTAATGGTTACCACATTACCAGTAATTGGAGTTTACTCATATACGAGGATAAATGGCACATATTTGTATGAAAGAAAGAATGATTAATTTTTAAATAAAAACAAAACAAAAAAAAAAAAAAAGCAATAATAACATTATTATATAAAATAGAATAACAGAAAATAATGTTTAAATTTAAATGTCTACATTACTTTTTTTTTATTTAGTAAAAATTTAGATGTGAAATATTTTAAGATTTTAAAATTATAAATGAAAAAAAAAATCAGTTATAATAAGGAAAAATAACTTTATTTTAAGCATTTTTAAGAGTATATATATTATATTTTTTTTTTTTTTATGCATATTCTTCATACTATTTGTTAGTCTACCCTTTTATTCATTCCTTTTTTTTAATGCTAAAAAAAAAAAAAATACTTTTTTAAACAATAAAAAAGGTCAAGTTTAAAATAAAAAATAAAGAGTAATTTTTTTTTATATTTAATGATTAATTATATTAGAAAATAGTTATAAAAAGTTTTGTATAGAAAGAAAAAAATATAAGTAAACTTTTAAAAATATAAAAAAAAAAAAAACTACACATATATATATGATGAAAAATAAGATGTATAAGAAAGAGGGTAATCTATGTAAAAAGAAGAGAAAAAAAATTTACATAAAAAAAAAAAAAATAAAAAGAATGAAATAAAAAATTTTATTAAAATTTAAATAGTGACATATTGTTTTTCTATCTTATTATCAGACATAATTCGTAATTCATAATTAATTTGAGTTAAAAGAAATCTTTTTTTTAATTCTTCGAAACATTTTTGAAAAATAACTAAAGCTTCTTCTAAATTTATATTTTCGTGATAATATTTATCTAAAATTGCATTAACCAAATAAGCACCATATCCATGTGCCCCTTTATTTACTGCATCCATATTACTTAAGTAATCACACCAATATAATTGATATCCATCTTTCTAAAAAAAAAAAAATATATATGTACATATATATATATATATGTTTTCATCGTAATAACATATTTTCCTAAAAAATAAAAAAAGCTTATTTTTTCTTTTTTTTTTTTATATTTACATTATCATATCCAGCTATTAAACAATTAACTTCATATGGATTTCTTCTCAAATAGTAGGCTAAATTTTTTCTAGTAAAATAAGCAAAGGATTTAACAAATAAATCAGTTGAATTCTGAAATTGGTATAAATGAACATTTTTTCTGATAAATTCACCAAATTGAATTCTATCTCCAATAGAACCTCCTAATAATAAACACTTATTCCCATTTATGTCATAAAATTTTGTTTTGTCATCATTTTTTAATTTAACAATTGAATTGATGCTATATGTGTCTGCTGCTAATATAACAAAATTCTTTCCTTTTAAACCAATTAATGTATCCATAGGTAAAAAAAAAAAAGAAAAAAAATGAAATAATTAAACAAAAAATTAAAAAAAAAAAATCAACAAATATAAAATTAAAAGGAGTAAATAAGCATACCTTTTTTTAAAAAAAAAAAATATATATATATATTAAGAAAATACAAAAATATATATATAAAAAAGTAAATATTTATATATCAGGAAAATACAAAAATATGTAAAAAAAATAAATATAAAAATAGATAAAAATTGTTCTATTTGTATTTTATATAATTTAAATTGTTAAAAAAAAAAGTAAAATATATATATATATATATTTCTTTTATATTGTATAATAAAAAAAATAAAATAAGCAATTCCATATATTTATGCTAAAATTTTATAAATAATTTAAAAAAGTATTTAAAATTTTTATTAGAGAACTCGAAATTTTGAAGGGATTGTATTAATAAAAATATGTAGTTTTATAATAGCCATAATTTCTAAATAATTTTAATTATATTTTTATTTTGTTTATTTATTTTTTTTTTATTAGCATATAATTAAATTTTATTTTTATTTCATCCATTCTTTTTTTGCTTTTATATAGTTTTATTTTATTTTATTTTTTCATTTTATAAAATACAAAATTATAATTTTAACATTTCACTTTTATTTTATATAAAAAAAGCTTAAAATGTATTCTTTTAATTATATTTTATTTTCCATTCCACATCTTTGAAAAAATACAAAAGAACATTATTTTAAATAGGGACCTTTTATTGTTTATTTATGCATTTTTTTTTTTTTTTATTTAGAATAGATCAAGTATTTTCATATTAATTTTTTTTTTTTATGTAAAATTTAGTAGTTGCAATTATATATAATTATTATTATTGAAAATATCATATAATATAATAATTTCAATTATTGTTCCTTTATATACTATCTTGCTTATTTATTTTAATATTTTTTTTTATAAAAATAGTAGTGTTTATTATTTTTATTGGAAGAATAAAAAAAAAAAATAATTCTTAGGAAAATATAAACTGCTGTAAGATAAAAGTTTAATACTATTGAAATAAAATACAATGATTTTAAATGAAAAAAATAGAATAAAGTAATATAAGGTGCATAAGAAAATAAAAGGATAGTTTAGAAATTAAAACAAAAAATTATAAAAGAAAATAATCTAAATTTTATTTGATAACAATTTTAAATAAAATGATACAGAAAATATATATATATATATAAACAAAATATGAAAATATAAAAAAGAGTTTTTTTAAATGTATCATATAAATTTATAAAATTATATTATTGTATATTTGTTTTTAAATTTTAAATAAACAATTCATAAATTTTCAATTTATATATATATTTAATTAGTAAATTATTCTATTACGCTTTTACAAATATAGAAATGAATACAAACAAATTTTGTTAATTTTTTACCTTATATTCACAATAATAAGATTTATTTATTTCAAAAGATAATTTTGGAATAGTATAGTATATAAATGGCGTGTTGTTTTAATAGATATATTTTTTTATTCTTTAAATTCTACATGTCTTTTTTTTTCTTTTACACTTTATTGTTTTTATTTTTTTAAATAAATACCTGTATGAGCAAATTATAAGGCTATTAATTTTTGTTTTTTTAAATGTTTTAATGGACTATAATATGTAATTCTAATACTCAAGTTCACACATTATATATTTTAAGTTTTGATTATCTATATAATATTTTTTAAACGTATGTAGCTATTTTTCTATATTTATGAGACATTTCAATATTGTATATTCATTTATATTTTTACAATTTCGTTTTATATTTATTCAAATATCTATTATAATAATAGTTTTAAATTATAATAATTTGAATTAAGATCCTTTTAAAAATACTTTATATGTCTATGATACAATAATGTTCATACTTTATATATTTTTTTTAACCTGTGTAATTACTTTTCTTTTTTTATAAGTTCAATTAATTCATGTTATATGTGTTTATTTTTTGTTGTTGAAGAAAAAAAGTATATATTTTTTTATATTGATGTATAAAAAGGTTTCTCTTCCTTTTCTTGAAAAAATAACGGTTGAAATTTTTGTATTATATATATTTTATTATTAAATAGATTAAAAAATTCATTTTCTTCTTTATATAGAATAAAAATAAAATTCGAACTTTTTGTGTTAGCAATCTATATAGTATCACCTTATTTATAACTATAAATTTTTATATATATATATTTTTTTAAGGCTACTTAAACTTTTCCATAGGAACTCCTTTCATATTTTTTTTTATTATTGAAAAGTTCAAAGATATCGTACATTTATAATTATACACACAATAACAAAAACAATAATAAATTAAAATTTTTACTGATGCTCAAATATATGTTCTATGTAAGCCTCATTATTTATATTCATTTCTTTTTTTTTAAATTTTCTTAAATGTGACTAATTGAGAAATTAAATTTATTACATTTATCAGAATAGATAAAAATGAAATTTTTTTTATACTTTGATATAATTTTTGTCTTTGGCATATTTCATTTTTTTTCTTTTTTCTTTTATCAATATTTTCTTATTTATTATTATATTCATTATATTTTTTTTATAAAAATCATTTTCATTTATATTTAAATTATTACATGAACACTGTCAAACTACTAGAATTAACAACAAAATTATTTAAAAAATAAAACTTATATAAATAAAAATTTCTTTTAAATTTGTAATAATATTAAAAATATGTACTCATGAAAATAAGAGAATCCCAATGAATCTATTTAAAATATTCTCAAAAAAAAAATATATATTATATATATATATATATTTATATATGTTGAAGTATTAGTCATATGAAAAAGTTGTCAACATCAAAAAAAAGGAAAAAGAAGGTACAATGAAAATTTTTGAATAACTGCTATTTGTAAAAATTTATAAAAAAAAATTATCTTGAATAAAAAGAACTATGCTATTTATTTTTAAAACAATATAAATAATAAAAGTATCATATAAAAAAAGCCATATATATATGTAGATGTAATTTAAAAGAGCTATAAATTCATTATTTATTGTATTATTTTTTTTATAAAAATATCTATAAAATTTTTATAACCATCTAAAATTATTTTACTATATATATATATATACATTCATAACATCAATACTAATTTTTTTTTTTTTATTTTATCTTTTATTTATTTTCAATAATTGTCAACTTATAAATGTTTTAAAATATCTTTAAAATAGTTTCTTATATAATAAAAATTTATTAATATAATTATTCTAAATATATTAAATTTCACATGAAAAATATATGGAATATTATCTTTTAAATAAAAAATTAATTTTAGAAAAAGTTTAAATAAATAAAATTTACATACACAATATTTAAAAAAAAAGAAAAAGAATAAGACTAATACACATAGAGGTTTATTTTAAAAAATTTTATAAAATATAAAGAATATTATCTAATATTTTAATATATAATATATGAAATCATAAAATAGAAAAGTAATTATAGCATAAATGATATTATTATAAAAAAAAAAAATTTTGTTTATGCAAGGAATATCAAAAAAAAAAATTTAATATATTGAAATATAAAAATAGATACAAGTTAAAAAAAAAAATTAATAAAATAGAATCATTTTTTAAAAAGGATGAAGTAAAAAATAAATAAAAAGTGTTTTAAAGAAAAATAGAAAATAAGTATATATATATATTAAATGGAAATGAAAGAGAATAATTAATTTAGCATAAATGATAAGAAATTTATCTTAATATATTTTTTTATGTAATTTAAAAAATGAATAAAATCAAGGAAATAACAGAATTAAAATGTAAACAAGTTTTAGAAAATGATTAATAAAAATAGATAATATTATAATAAAAAAAAAAAAAAAAAAGAATAAAGAAAATATAAAACTTTAATAAAATGATAAATTTTTCTATATTCTATTTTTTTATGATCTTATGCATTTTAAAATATAATTATGCTTTAAAAAATAAGAAAATCAGATTTTTCTTTTTGAATAAATCTGTTAAAAACAAGCTCATAATTAGAAAATATAAATTGAGGAAGTATTTAAATAAAATAAATGATGTAACAAATATCAATGTAGGAGAGTTAAAAATAGGGAAAATATATGATATTATAAATAATGATATATATGTTCGGTTAAAAAATAATAATCAAAATGTTATTATAAAAAGAGAAAATAATTACTTGCTAGAAGATGAACTTTTATATGAATATTTATATAATTCTAATTTAATAGATAATACATTATATAATAAATTGATGAAAAAAATTGTAAAAAATGGGATGAATAAAAGTGAAATAAATGAATGTGTAGTTTTAATTAAAGAAATAAATGAGAAAAGCGAAATAATTGGTGAATTATATACAAATGAAATAAGTAAAAGAAAAGAAAAAATTTATGAAAAATTGAATGAGCTAAAAAATTCAGAAAAAAAGATTTTCATAAAAATTCTAAAAAGTGTAAGAAATAAATATTTTATAGTTCTTATTCATGATTGTATAAAAGGATTTTTATTACATGATAAAGAAGAAGATATGATGGATTTATCATTTAATCCAAAGTTAAGCGCATATATAATTGATGTAAATAAAAAGTTAGAATATGTTTTTTTGTCAATGAAAAAATTCCCCGAAAACATTTTAAATGAAAAGTTACTAAGCTTACAGCATACTATTTTAATAGAAAATTTATTTGAAAACAATTATTTTAAAGCAGAAATTTCTGATTTTTGTAATAATGGAAATAATATAATAGTTAATATATTTGAGAATAAAATAAATTCAATAAAAGTAAAAATTAAATCACATAATATAATTAACACAAAAAATATTCTGAGGAATTTTGATTATATGAAAAATAAAGTAATAGATTATCAGTTTAATAAATATAATGCTAATACAAATGATTCATGTGATGATAAAAATTATAAGAAAAATATGCAGAAAGAGGATTTTGATGAAAACGATATAAAAAAAAAAAATAAAGGAATTTCAAAAAAGGATTATTATGAAAAATATAAAAAATTTGTAGAAAATTTCTATGGATGTAAAGAACCAGATGCACTAAAATATATTGATGTGGACAATTACATTTATAAAAAAGAAAGGTTGATTTATGTTAGAATCATTAATAAAACATCAGATAAAAATATGTATGAAGGGAGTATGAAAAATTCAGATATAATGAATGAATACATATATGATATTATAAAAAAGATGGCATGTGAAGAAAACAAAGTGTCAAATTATGATGAAAAATTAAGATATCCTTCTAAAGTACTAGGATTTTTTAATAGATTTGTTATACTTTCTACTAGAGTTCTGAGTATTGATAGTAATGATGAAAAAAATAATAATAGTAACAACGATGAAAATAATAGAACTTGTAATAATAATAATAATATAAAAGATGTAGTAACACTCATAGAAAAGCGTTATATAGATTATGAGAATTTAAAGGAAGGAGATATATTTTTTTGTAGATTTGAAAATGTGAGAAGACAAAGTATTCGCAATGCATTTAATCTATCAAATAGTACTATAAATAAGATATATAATACATATTTTAGAAAGGAAAAACATACAAATAATTTAAAAAAAAAAAATATAGAGGAAAGTATATATGATAAAAAGTATAATTTAAAAAATAGCAAAATAAATGAAAATATAGAAGATAATCATGGAATCACAAAAAAAACAAAAACATTAGATCAATTAAAATTTGAAGATATATTTTTTGAAAAACGTAACATTTATATTATGAGAGCAGAATTACATAAGGATACAGAATATCGGTTAAACAAAAATAATATAGATAAAAATTTTACGTTATTAAAGAATATATGTGATACTTATTACTCTGGTTTTAACAAATCATATAATCACTATTCAAGTATACGTGAAGAATTTATATTAAGATATTTAGGAACGGAAAATTACAAATTGTATAGAAAAATAGTTACCGAGTATTTTTCATCTAATAAACATTCATATAAAGAGTTTCTACAAGTACCTTGTGAAGAATTAGCATCAACTATTTTTGATTTTCTTTTCGAAAACCCAAATGAATTAACTGTAGAAATGGTGAAAAATTATAACAAAGACATATGGGAAAGAGTAAAGAAACTTAATATTTTTGAATTAAATTATTTATTAAAAGACTTAATTAAGTTGAAAAATAAATTACATGTTTATCCTTATACTTATGAAACCAAAACTGGAAGAATGAATTTAGTGTTAAATAATCAAAAACCAATAAAAAAAGAGCATATACTAAATTTAGACATAGATAATGCTGTAAAAGAAGAATTATTAAAAATATATAAAAATTTTGTTTATCCTATTGATTATATAAGGGAATTACTTTTAATAAAAAGAAATTTTTCAAGCAAAGAAAATAAAAAAATGCCAATTATCCATATTTTAGCGGATGAAACTATAAACATTTACGAAAATTCTGCGAAGGATGTTGAACCTTTTGATGAAGAACAAATAAGAGCTTTAAAATTATCTATTTTAAAAAAAAAAAAAAAATCTACGATAGATACATTGAATGATAATGATAACGAAAATTTAAATTCGGTTTTATTTGATTCAGAAAATAGTCAAATTAGAAAAATTCTTTATTTGATAAAAGAGTAAGAAAAAAATAAAATAATAATGTGTATCTATATATATAAATATGAAATATTAAATTATATATATTTTATATATCAAATAATGAATTCTTATATTTTACAATTCATGAATTTTTAAATTAGTATCACGCTTCGATAATAAATACATATTAAATATTTTATTTTTTATTTTTTTTATTTTTCTCATTTATGTAGAGACTTAGAAAAGCAGAAAAAGAGAAATAAGTTAGATGAAGTTGATAAAGAATACGAAAAAGAACAAAAAAATTATATCGATGCAACTGAAATTCATAAAAATATACCTGAATTAGAAGAAATGAATAAATTAACTGAAGATATATTTTATATGAAAATCCCCTTTGTTGAATAAAATGTTTTTTTCATTTTATTAAGGATCCTTTTTCTTTTTTTTTTTTTCTACATTTGTATATGAAAAAAATATATTTAAATGATAATATTAATTCTTATTTTAATTTTTTAGTTTTTTTTTTTTTTTTTAAGTAAAACGAAGAAATATTATACATAAAAAAAAAAATAAAATAAAACTTTTTTAATTAAATTATACATTATGATAAATAGAACTTCATAATTTTTTTTTTTTTTATTAAGGTCTTTATAAATTTAAAATTTCGATAATAACTCATATATATACAAAATGTAAAAATATAAAAAAAAAATGAGAAATATATAAAAAAAAATAGTTGCTGATACATAAATATAAATAAAGATACTTCAAAGATCAAAGAATATTACTTATTTAAAAACAATTAACAAAAATATTTATTCAGAATATTAATATATGTGGCATTCAATAATAATTAAGTTTAAAAAAAAAAAAGTGTATTCTCTTTTTCTTTGCTTTTGTTTTTCTTTTTTTTAAAAATCATTCATATGGTAAATTACCATTTAATATTTGATTAACATCAACTAAATACCATCCTGATGATTTTAAATTTATTGTATCATGTGATTGCAAAGAAAAAAGAGGATTCTCTAGTTGATTTTCAAATATAAATTCTAAATTTATATTTTTAAATTTTGTTTTTGTAATATAATTAGATGAAATAGTATTATATGTAGATAGATCATATGATAAGTTTATTAATATGTGCATACGCGTAGTAACACCATTTTTTATAATATTAGTTAAGAACTTCATTTTGCTATTGCTTTTTAGAAGAGCAAGATCTTTATTTTCTACACATATATATTGATATAAAAATTTTTTTATATTTTCTTTTTTTGATCTTTTTCCTTCATTTCTAATTAATCCAAGTATATTATATATACATAGCAATTTCATGTCATTTATTTCTAAATTATCAAAATGTAAATTCAAATTCTGAGATTTTAAAATTTTGAATATTTTTAAAAAATATTCTTTTAAATAAATATTTGTCATTTTAGATAGTTGATTTTCATTTAATTCTCTTATGGTGTTAAAAAATGAATTGACACTTAATTTTACTCCATCAAAATAATAATATTTTAAGTCCTTTAGATCATCACTCAATATATTACAAAAATAAAAACTGATAAAATTACCTAAAATGTTTGTAGAATTGTTATTTTTATATAATAAAAAATAATTTAAAAACTTTTCTATTTCTTTTTTATCATTATCTGAACTAATTTCATTTAAAATTTCATATACATCATGTTTAACGTTGTCAATATTTTTATTATTTCTCGGAAATTTTATTTCTGAATTGTTTTTGTTATTTAAAATATTTTCTGTTTTATTTGTATCATTATTAACAATGTTTTTTGTCTGTGTATTTTTTTCTTTCTCCTCTTTTGCTATAATTCGTTCACTTTCATTTTTTTTTTCATTATTAATTTTTATTTCGTCACTAAAGCTGTTCATATATATATTTTTTATTTTATCATCATTATTTTTAAATTCACAATCATCTAATTTTTCATTAATCTCATTTTTTTTATAAAAATTACTTGGTTCACTTTTCTGATTATAATTTTTATCATTTATATTATTACTATTAATGTTACTATTATCATCATACTTTTCTACATTTTCTTTTTTTATATCCTTTTTAAAAGAATTACTTATTTCACTTCTTTTATATTCATTATATTCATTTTTAAAAGTTTCTAAATTATTTTTTTTTAAATTATAACTTAATTTGATATAAGATGAATTGTCTGAGTTTTCTAAATATTTTACTTTTTTAAAAGAATCGTTTAATTTTGATTCATTTTTTGCCTTCTTATTTTTTTGTGCATATAATATTTTTCCATTTAGTATATATATATCATCATCCTTATCATCTTTTATGCTTTTATTTTTTTTTAAACTTTTTATTTTTAAATCTCCTATATCTTTAATTTTAATTTCTTTATTATCAGAAATATTACTAGTTATTATACTTCTATTTTCAAAAAAATGAAATACATAGCTTCTTTTACTAATGGAAAAATTATTTACTTTCAAAAATGTATTTTGTGTGAACTTAAAGATGCTTTTTTTCATTTTAAAAAGATAATTTGAAAAAATTGAATTCTTTTTATATTTATTAAAAAAAAAAAGAAGAAAAAAAGTTGTAAGCTGGTTATTAAAATATATATTTTGTTAAAATTTTAGGAAAAAAAGAAGGTTCTAATCATTTTAGTATTATAATATTCTTTTTATTGTTACAACATTTTTCTATTTTTTAATAAAACATCATTTTCTCTTTTATATTTATTAAAAATTGAAATATAAAACAATATTTCATTTCATAAAAAATATGTATTTTTTAAAAAGGTCATTGAAAATTTTATATTTTTTTATTAAGATAATAAAAATTATAATTTTTTTTTTTTTTTTTCATCAGTAGAGTGTTTTACCATTTTACAAACTTGTATCGTTTTTTTTAAATTTATTTTCTTTCATCTTTTATTATTTTTATTTCATTTTATTTTATTTTTAGTTTTATTTTTATTTTTATTTTTTTTTTTACCTATTTTTGTTTATAATTAAAAATTAAATAGTATTCAAAATAAATTTGGATATTACATATTTAAAATTTTTAAAAAGCATAGATAATTTCATTTTTAACCTTTTTGTATTTATATTTTTCATAATATTTTAATTTAATTTTTTTTTTTTTTTCTTAATGTTTCAAAAAAATATTTTCTATTATAATGCTGATAAGAAAGAGTAGAAACTTTTTTTTTAAGTTTAGAAGTTGTAGAAAATTTTGTGATAACAATAATTACATAAATAATAGCTATTTAAATTATATTCAAGTAAATAAAAATATAAATGATAAAATTAACAAAGAAAAGAAATATTATAAAGATGAAACAAAAATAAATAATGAAAATATAAAAAACTTGGAAAATTTTAATGATTTAAATAATATAAATGACAAAATAGAATTTTCTTTAAAAAATGAAGAAACTAATTTTGATAATCACATTAATAATTTAGAGGTGAATGAAGCTGTTTATTCTGGGAATGATAATATAAAAAAAAAAAATATAAATTTTAATGTTAATGAAAATGTATTTAATGATAAAAATAAAAATAAAAATAAAATTTTAGGTGGTGATGGGTTGCATAACATGGATAATGAAACTTTAAGTAATACATATGATTCTTTTGATGAAGAAAAAATTAAAAGTAATGAATATAAGAACAAATGTAAAGAAGAAAATATACAAGAAGACAAAATAAATAAGAAAAATAAAAAAAATATAGAAAGTAGTGATAAAGTAGCAAATAATAATAATACAAACCAACTTCATGATATTAACGATTCAAATAATTTAAAAAGTAATTATAAAAGTGAAAATGAAAATATGCATGATTATGATGATTTAAATGGTGAAAATATTGTAGGAAAATTTAATGATTTAAATGAAGATATAACAACAAATAACGTTAATACTTTTGATAATGATCCTTTAAATATAAAGGATAGCGAAATTAATGATTCTAATTATTCAAATGACTCATTTGATGAAAGTAATTTCGAATCATTAAGTAACAAAAAAATTTCAGATTCTTCTAATACTTCAAACGATGATTCGGAAAAATTGATAGAAAATGAAGAAGATATACCAAATATCTTTGAAGTAGATGAAAATTTAAGTGAAGAAGAAAAAAAAGAAAAATTGAAATTGATAAAATTAATTACTGAAAAATTGGCAGGACCTTTG
This sequence comes from Plasmodium relictum, assembly GCF_900005765.1. Classification (NCBI taxonomy): domain Eukaryota; phylum Apicomplexa; class Aconoidasida; order Haemosporida; family Plasmodiidae; genus Plasmodium; species Plasmodium relictum. The sequence goes on from NC_041690.1 coordinate 379,346, forward strand.
AAATCAAAAAATGAAGATAATTCAAGTAGTGAAAAAAATTCAAAAAGTGAAGAAGATTCAATATTTGGTGATAACAGACCAATTGCAATTGAAGTAGATGGCCCATCTCACTTTTACGCTAATAGTAATAGATATACTACATACACAAAGTTAAAACATAGAATTTTAACTAAATTAGGTAACTAAAAATTAAATTATATATATTGTATTAATACACATAAATATTTTGTAATATGAATTACAAATTTTTATACTATATAAATTTATATGAAATAAAAAAAAAAATATATTAAATATTATTTATAAATAAATTTTATAAAATTTAATTTATTTATTATATATATATATATATTTAATTTTTTTTTTATTTTTTTTAAAAGGTTATAATGTTATCCATATAAGCTATATTGATTGGAGAAAATTACGAAACAAAAGTGAAAGAGAAGAATTTATTTTAAAGAAATTAAAAGAAAAAAACGATGAATTTTTAGATGATAATGATAGGATATATTATAATGAAAGAATGAATATGATTAAAGAAGACTATATGAAATATATGAAACAGAAAAAAGATAAAAGTGAATAAATATTAATACATTTATATTTCAAAGGTTTAAAAAATTCTTTTTTTTTTTTTTTTTTATTTCTTTTTACCTTTTCTTTTAAAATTTTAAATATAAACTATTTTATTTTAAATAATAAATTATTAAAATATAAAAAAAAAAAAAAGTTGAAAGTATTTTAAATATATGTCAAATTATAATATGGAAAAGAATCATATATAATACTCCTTTATTTTATTCAAGAAATGAAAAGGAAATTTATAATATAAAGTATGCATAAAAATTAAAAAATATATATTCTTTTATGGTACAACGCAATAAAATATGTATGAAGAAAATTATTTATTACATGTAATAAAATAAATATAGACAAAGCAAGTTAAAAATTAAATAAACATATGCTTAAAAATACAAGGAAATATATTTCATAATCAGTACAAATTTATAAAGAATGAAATTTAATTTATATATGATTAAGGAAGAAGAAAAAAAAAAAAATAAGTATAATTATATAAATAAATCAGTTAGTAAATAGAATTATAATTAAAAGACCAAATGTTTAAAATTATATTTATTTTACTTTATTAACTTCTTTATTTTTGAATTTTTTATTATTAAAAATTATTTCATTAAATAAAAGGAACTCATTTTTTTACTGTTTTTATTCTATACAATCTTAATATGAATAAAAGTTATAGAATATATATATATTTAAAAATTTTATAAAAATGATGATATACTGAAAGTTCTTTACGTACTATTTATAATTTTTATATATTCATAGTATTTATTTTTCATTATACATATTTTAATGACATCTCTTATAGATTAGCTGAAACTTTTTTAAAAAAGAAAAAGTATAATTAAAAAAATTTATTAATTTAATAAATATGTAATATAATAAAAAAAAAAAAAAAAAATATACATATACACACATTTTATGCTCTTTTTAAAATTTTACATATTAAATAAAACTAAATTATTAGACTTATATTCTAAAAAAATAATACTAATAAGAAAACTTTAAAAATATAAAAAAGAGAATTCTTAAAAAGAGTAGAGAAGAAAAAAAAAATTTTGAAAAAATAACATTTTCCACAAAAAAAAGAAAAAAATGAATCACAAATTTTACGTAACATAAACATTAAAGTTCGATTAAATATACTTTGATATCATCAAGGAAAAAAAAAATTATAAAAATTTTAAAAACTAAAAATAGTAATAAAATCTATTTATTATATTTTATCTATTTATTAATTTTATTTTTTATATATATTATAAAAGGAAAAAAAAGAAAAGAAAAAACTTAAAAAAATGTTTTTAATATAATGAATAAAAAATAAATTGTGTATTCTTTGTCTTACATTTTTTTTATATGCTGATACAGAAATTATGTTAAACACATGTACATATTGTATATGCATATGCTTCTATATGTTACATATTTTTTAAAGTCATATTCAATATTTAAAGAATAACCTTTTTAAAAATTTTAATATTTCAAGTTTTTATTTATTTTAATTTTTTTTTAAATCTATTTTTATATATTAAGCTAATTTATTTAAGTTCCAAACATTTCTTATTTTTATATTTACTTTTTTTAATTGCATATAGATAAGTTCTTTTCTTTTCTTTTTTTTTAATATATTTATTAGAATTCAATAATTTAAAAATTTTTATATATGTATGTTCTGTCTATGAAAATGCCAACTTCACAGTCTAAGTGGCTTCACATTCTAGTATATATTTGCTTCATAACAATCCTTTGTCACTTATTCTTTTTCTCTTTTTTTTCTATTCTATTATGTTGTAAATGTTTGAGCCAATATAAGATCCATATGCACATCAATAAAAGCCTCTGGTATTACATAACTTTTTTTTAATTTTGATTATTTTTGTGTAAAATTTTTTTTCTTTTTCCCATTTTTATTGTTTTTTCTTTTTTCTGAGTTTTTATTATTTACATCTTTTTTTTTATCTTCCTTTGTTTCTGTATTTTCATCTTTAACGAAATCTTTTGTTAGTGATATGACATCTTCTTCAGCAATATCCAATAAACTTATTCCTCTTAATAATTTTTTTTTTTCTAAATTTTTATAATAATCAGTAACTCTCATCTTTTCTGTGTTATAAAATAAATTTATATTTTTTTCTATTAATCTCCACGTCTTTAAATTTATATTTAAGTTATGCAAGACTTTTTGAGTAATATCTTTTTTAGATTTTTCCATTGATTGTAATTCTTGAATAAGTGGCAAAACAATAATTTCAAAAAAATAAACTTGAGTACTTGGTATACTTTTAACAAAGTCATGATGATGAATGAAATTTAGTTTTATATAACTGAAATCATATTTATTAACGTTATTTATATTGTTTACATAATTTATATAAATATTTTCATAATTGAAAATCATAGCTTCATCTATACATTCTTGACTACCAAAATTGTTAAAATCGTAAGATGAACCTGAAATTAAAAATATATATATATATATATATATATATAATTTTTTATTAAAACTAAAATATCACAAATAGTAGTATTTATTGTATACTTAAAGATAACAACACATATATACAGCATATAATAAAATATATTTATTTATGTTATACCCATATTTTTTTTTTTTTTATGGAGCTCTTCTACTTTTTTTTGAGAAAAAAATTCTTCACTAACAAGCATAGTCCACTTTGCATGATCTCTCCATTTTAAACAAGTATGACCAATATCAGCTAATTTAATATTAATAGTACCTAGATTTATAGCATCTCTATCACTTATATCAAAATTTTCGCTTTTTTTTCTTTTTTTAAATATATCTACATATTCAAAATGTAATTTCATATCAGTAGCAATAATTAATTCAATAATAAATTTTCGAATATTTGTATAGTTATTTTTATCTACTAATTTAGTATCCTCATTATTAATTAAAAAATCGAATCCTATAAGTTGTAAAATAGAAAAAGTTATACTACAGTGATAATTTTCTAATATACTCATATCGTTGTATCTAATAGATAAAATATGATTAGTTTCTGATAAATAGGCATTAGTTTTTCCTGGGTGACCCACATCATGAGCAATAGAAGCTATTAAATAACAGATCATATAGGTATTATTTAAATGTTTATCAAAATCAGTAATATGTGCTAAACATTTAGATAAATGACAAACTGTAGCGCCGTGATTAGCATTATGATATGGGTTAGGAAAATACATGCTATTAATTAACAATAAAAATAATTGTAACTTTTTTCTTTTTTTTTCATTATTTTCAATATATGGATTAATTAAATGATAGCCCACTTCTAATATGACTAAAGTAGATTTTCCATATTCAGAATCTATAAATGAATAGTCCCAATTTCTTCCTATTTCATCTGAATCAATCTTTTTTATATTTTTTAAGACGTCTGCCTCATATGCTATAGTTAAAATATCTGATTCGTTTAAGTGTTTTTTTATGTTATCATAACCTTTTTTTTCATTAATACTTTCTTTTAAATTTTTGCTTTTATCGCAAATTGTCAATAATTTTTTTAAAAAATAAAATACAGAATAATAATCTTTATAACACGCATTTATAGTGAAATCATTAAAAAATATACTATTATCCGAAAATAAAAACTTATAATTATCTTCTTTTTTATCATATTTACCTTTAGATATATCTACAGTTATAGAATCACTTTCCTTATCATAATTAGACTTACATTCGTAAAATTTTTTATAGTTATTTGATAACACATCTTTAATCATATATAATAAAATTCTATTCCTTTTTTCCATTAAACATCTTAAAATAAAAAACATTATCAACAGAACACTTAGTATATACATATAATAAAAATCCACTTTATTTTTAGCATTTTCAAAATTAATCAATACTATCAATATTATGTTAATACTTAAATAAGCTATCATAAATATAAAGGTTACAAGAAATCTGAAAAAAAAAGAAAAAAAAATTGTAATCAGTATTTTTACAGTAATCAATTTTTTTCTTATAGGTTTGGTATTGGAAAAATCAAGTTTAATTTTGATAACTTCTATATATATATTAAAAGAATATAAATATAAAGACATTTTAATTTATTAGAATAATTTCTTTTCTTTTTTATATTAAAAAAAAATAAAATTTTTAAGAACTATACTTTAATGTGGGTAAACATAATAAGAAAACTGAGTCTACAAAGAAATGTAAATATAAACTGAACTTGTTATTATAGAAAGTAAAAGTATCATTTTTATCAACTTGATTTCGTTTTGAAAATAAATATAAAGACAAAAATTGAAAAATTTGATTCTGATAAAAATAAAAATAAAAAAATAAAAAAATAAAAAAATTCTTCTATTTTATAGTAATAATTTCTTTTTCTTCTTTTTTAGTAACTTACTATAATTATATATCCAACATACAAATTTTTAGTATATATTTTTTTTGTTGAAAAAAAATAAATTTTTATTAGTACAATAATATGCATTAAACAATTTAAAAGAGAAAAGGTAACTACTAATAATTCCATAACAGACGTCTCTTTTTTATTAATTTCTATAACAAAAAAAGGAAAAATAAATAATAATAAGTATAAAAATGTAATAGAATATTATTTTATATATATAAGTTAGAAGTTTCAGAAAAATCTCATTATTACCGAAAGAAAACATAAAGCATTCTATTAGAATAATTAATAGTGACACAATTAAATGAATGGAAATAAATTCTTTTATATTATATATTCGTAACATATCATATTCTATTTCATTATTTTTATCAGAGAATTGTGGGAAAACATAACATCTGAAAAAAAAAATATATATATATATATATTTATATTCTGAAAATTAAAATAAAATGTAAAGTTAAAAAGTATTTAATAATTGTTAAAAACATAAAATGATATTACAATACTTTTAGTATTTATTTATAAAAGTATGAATTACAAATATGCTAACATTTAATATAAAAAAAAAAAATGCGTACTTTTTTTTTATCATATCTTTCATTTTTTTTTCCTTTTTCTTTTCATTTTCCTCATCCATTTTAACATTATTTTTTTCATTCATTAACTTATAAAATTTAACAAATTTTAAATATCTGTAGACAGTATTTTCCGTTTTATATTGCAAATGGTATATAGAATAAATCAAATTAGGTATATATATAGTTTAATTTTTTTTTTTTAATTTATTCAATATTTAAGAAAGTATTAAAAAAAAAAATTATTTTATTTTTAATTCTATAAGTACTTTAGATTTTTTTTTATTTTTCATTGTTATTTTTGCACTATTTCCCTTTTTATTATTTTAGTTCAATCTTACTTTAATTTAATTTTTTTATTTTTTTTGTATTTTTTTTTTAATTATTTTCTTCTTTATTTTTAATACTTAACTATTTACAAAAATACATATCATATATATATATATATATATATATATATATATATATATTAAAAATATAATGATTAAATAAATTATTGAAATATACACACTTAATTATACATTGCTTTATACTTTTATCAAAATAAGATACATAAAATTTATATATACATTAAAAAAAAAAAACAAATATATTATTTTAAATAATTTATATTATGATTAAAAAAATATAAAATAAAAAAAGTAATCAATACTTAAAAATTAACTTCTATATTTTAAAATATTTTTTTATGAAAAAAAATATCCTTGTATAAAATTAATGGGAAAAAAAAAATTTAATAAGACATATAATTGCGCAAATAAATTTTTTTTCTTTTCGGTTTGATCTTATTTAAGATAACATATATATTCATTTATTATGAAGAATAATTATTAATTTTATAATTACAATAAAAAAATAAAATTTCATATATTTTTAATATTGAGAATATTAAAAAAAAAAAAAAAAAACGGTTATTTTCAAGAATAAACAAAAGATATTGTCTACTTTTTTTTATTAAAATAAGAAAAAGAATACATGCAATCTTTTTTTTTTTTTAGTATTTATATAGTATATATACCTAGTTTTATTTTTGCATTTTCTTTTTTTTTTATTATATAAAACATTAAATCAAAAAAAATTAGAAAAAAAAATGAAATAAAATTAATCTACGAAATTCTTAAAGACATATATAGAGTTACATTAGAATAACATATAAATAATATGTATTAATAAAAATATAGAAATATTTATATATTTTTATTGTTTTACTTTTTATTTTTATTTAATGTAAAATGGAATACATGGATTTTTTAAAAAAACATATATTTATTTGTTATGTGTTCATAATATATAACGTTTTAGAATTCACAAAACGTTATAATTGTAATAAACTTAAAAAAAAAAAAAAATATAAGAAAATAATATATATAAGAAAATAGAAATAAAAAAATAAAGAAATTTGGATAAAAATACTAAAAAGAAAAAAAATAAAAGGTCTCCAATTTTATATATTTAAGAATATATTATAATACTACAATAAACAAATTTAAATTTATGAGTATATACATATATTATATTTTGTACATAAAAAATTAAAAAAAAAATTAATATACAATAATATATCTAGATAATGTTAAGTTCACATATTTGTATTGCATATTTTAATATAACATACGTTTATTCATATACATTTATAATATTTTTATAATTTTTAGTATAAAAAATTATAAGAATAAAAATTAATTCCTTTTATTTTTTTAAAGTGATATATACTTATGTAAGATATATATATATATTATTTATTTATAACTCTATAAATGATAAAAAACAATATTAAAATATATTACAATTATTAAAAACAAATTTCTTAATTATTTCAACTATTCATTAACTTAATTACAAGAATTATAAAAAGTTTTGTAAAAGTATTTTGTATTGTTTTCTGAGAAATATTAATGTGTGCGAACATTCTTTTGTTACAATCCTTGATCAATAACATATGTATTTTTTTTAATATAATACTTTAGATATTTTCCATTAACAATTTTTATTTATATATAATAAATTATGAATGGATATTACACAACAACAAAAAAAAAAAAAAAAAAGACTAAATTAATTGGTTAAAATTAAATTTGTTTTATGTAAATCTCTTTTTTTATTATTTTTCTATTTTCCAAAATATATATTTTCTTTTTCCAGCTTTTTAATGACTTAATAAAAAAAAAAAAAAAAATAATAATAATAATACACATATATATTAATAAAGATTTTTTAAAAAAATTATATGATTCTTTATTTGTCTTTTAAAATTGACTATTAAAATATGTAAGTTTATATTTGAAAAGTTATCGGAAAATGCGTTTTCTCAATTAAGTTTAACAAAGAAAAGGTATTTACGTATTTTTAAGTGCGATAACTAATACATTTATATTTATTTTTTATATATAATATTATATTTCTTAAAGACAAAAGAAAAATGAAATTCTATTATAAATCATAAAGCAATGTTCTTGAATCTTCTAAGTAAATAAAAGTAAAAAAAATTGTTAAAGAATATTTTTTCTTTTTATAAAAAAAAAAAAAATTAGTAAACTTTGAGCTGCATTTCAATGCTTTAGACAATATAATATAATATAATTAAAATAGTATTTAGTTTATAAGAAAATTTGTACTTTTTTATGCACAAATTCTTTTTTGTTATAAATTTAGGATAAATTTTTTCCATCCATTCTTTTAGGTATATATATATATATATTTTTTTTTGTTTTTTTATTGAATTTTTTATAGCTTCTGTAACTATTTTAATTAGAAAAAAAAATTAAAAATATAGTGGTTAAAAAATTAACACAAAGTTTATCTTCATTAAGAAATGAATAAAAAAAAAGAATAGGATATTTTCTTTTTAAAATTCATAAATTAGTTTCCCACTTTCATGCATGTTATTAAATTTATTGTATATTTTTAACTTTTAATTATTATAATAACAAAAGGATTATGTTTTTATTATATTTTTATTATATATTTATTAAAAACTTAATTTCTACCAATTCAATTGACTATGTTATATAAACATAAATTACGAAATAAGTTTTTTTTACGTAAAATTTTTTTTTTTTAATTTGTAAGTTTTGAATAATTTAAGCAAAAAAAAAAAAAAATAATAATAAATGATAAAATTAAAAAAATACGGAATTACATTTTCACATTTTAAAAACTTATTACATAAGTTGTAAAAATAAGAATATTATTTTAGAAATATTAAATTATAATTATATTTTAATTTATATTAATAAAATATATGTATTATCAATTCTAATAAAAAAATAATATCTTGAAGTACTAAAAACTGAGAATATTTTTAGCATATGAAAAAAAAAGATAAAAAAAAAAATATATATTTATATATATATATATATATATAAAAGTTCTTATGTTGTTAATAAAAATTATAATAACAATATTAAGAACTAAAAAAAAGTAAAAGTTATATATTCACATTTTTTTTCTTTATAATTTTTTTTTTTTTGTTATTTTAAAATGAGTTTAATCAAAAAAATTTTTTATCCAAACATTATACCAAAAATAAAAAATCAAATACAGTGTTACAATATTAATCATAATATAAAAAATGCATTAAGTAAAAAGAATAGAATAAAATAAAAAGTATCATCAATGATAGAACTATATATATATATATATTTATTAAATTGAATAACTTAAAATATAAAAAATTATAATTTTTTTTTTTATAGTATCTGAAACTGGTATTTTGAGTATTCATTTTTGGGCTCCCACATTTAAGTGGTCTATATCTTTAGCTAATATAATTGATATAAATAGAAATCCAAGTTTACTGTCATTACCTCAACAATTTGGTAATTTTATTTTTCATTTATTTTTATTATTTATTTTCATTGTCTATTCCCTTTATTTAATTTTTTCTTCTCCCTTCTTTCCTTTTTTATAGCTATATTTTTAACTGGGTTGCTATTCACGAGATTTTCATACGCTATAAAACCGCGAAATTACAATTTAATGACTAGTAAAATTCTAAAAATTTTTACCAATTTCATTATATAGTTGTAAATATGTAATATTTATTTATTATTTTATATGTATGTTTTTTTTTTTATAGTTAACTTATTCATGAGTTTAACAGCTCTATATCAAATTGCACGTATTGCAAATTATAAGTATAACATAGATAAAAATGAAAAATAAAACTAATAATCATATAAATGGACAATAATATATTTTTTTCATAATAATGTTTTAAGAAAATATAATTTATAAACTATTACCTTATAATAAGACATATTTAAAAAATAATATATATATCTAAAAATACATAAAAAATTCAGTAAAATAAAAACTTTAAGTAGTTTTCTATTCCTTATGGTACTAGAAATATTGAATAACAGTATTACAAAAAATAAACATATAATTACTCTTAATTAATATTAAAAATTATACCAATGAAATATTAATAATATCAAAAAATATATGTATGTATGTTCATAATAAAAATAATAATTATATATTGAAGTAATGATAATAAACCAAAGATTAAAAAAAAGAAATACTATAACAAATATAACTTAAGATTTAAATGAAAAAAAAAAAAAATTATATATATAATGAACAATACATTCACATTATATATTCATAATAAAAAAATGCTAATTCATTATTTGTACATTATTATCAATCAAATTTTGATAATCTCTTATTTTTTCTCTAATTTCTTTCAAATAATGTTTTATTATTTTTTTTTTCTTAATAAATTTATTTATGTAACTCAATCTTAATTTTTTTTCTTTTTTGGAATTGGGAAAAACGAAAGTTGAAATTTTATTTTCCATTTTAATTCTTCTTCTTATTTTTTTTTTTCTCTTCTGCTTATACTTTTCTTTCATTTTATTTCTATCTAAAATTATATATGATCTTACCTTTTCTTCAATTTCACTTTTCAAACTAATTTCAAAATTAAATTTTTTAACAGGTCTTTTTTTAACTCCAACCATATTTAAAGAATGTTATTTTGCATAAAAGAAAATATTAAGATCATTTAAATCAAAAAATTTTAATGCTTTTTTCACAAAAAAAAAAATAATATAATTTCTTAAAATATTTTAAGATTTTTAGTATTAATAAAATTATATTAAAAAAAAACTAAGAAATATATACAAGAATTTATATATTTCTTAAAATTTTTTTTTATCTTATCATAATCATTAAAATTTTTATTAAATCAATATTAAGAAAAGAGATATATTTTATACAAAAAAAAAAAAAAAAAAAAAATGTTTTAATAAAAATATAAATATTTTAATGTATTAATAGTTTATTTGATAAATATATATATATATATTTAATTACTATATATGGCTACTTTGATAATATATATAATTTCTTAATACCATTATGAATTAATAAATAACACAAATAATTATAATTAAAATTTCATTTTTTTAAATAATTTTAAAATAACAAACAGTTGATATAGAAGTTTTTAATTTTATTCCTTATGAAAAAAAAAAGAAAAATTGTATAAGTTTGAAAGCTTTTAAATGAAAATGAATGATAAAGAAAAAAACAATTCTGATGAACAGCGTTAGAAAAATGAATAAATACTATTAAATTATATTTTTATCTTTTTTTTTTTTTGATATAAATTTTTTTTTTTTTCTTTTTTTATTTAGCAATAAGTGAATTTGATTTACAAAAAGTATTAAATAAATTTGATATGAATGATTATAATGAAGATTTTGTAATTACAAATAACATTTTAAAATATCATATGAAAAGTATTGAAGTGTATAATTATGAGAAAAATAAAATATATGATAAAAATGAATTAGATTTATATAAAGAAAAATTAATAAATAAGGATAACGTTCATTATTATCCTTATGAATTATATTTTAACACGTATAAAAATATCTATAAAGAAGATAAAATGCTACTGAATTTACCAAATAACATTAAAAAAACGAAAGAAAAAGAAAACGATGAAAAAGAAGAAGAACAAGAAGATAAAGAAAAAGAGGATAAGGAAAAAGAAGATAATACATCAAGTAAAAGAAAAAAAAAAAAAAAGATATAATTTTATAATAAAATTATATAAAATATTCTAAAAAGGCATTTTATAATTATATAATAAAACTACTAAAAAAGCATATAAATATATTTTTTTTTTCTTATATATAATTAAATATGATAACGTAAATTACATATTTAGATTTTTTTTATGTATCTATTATGTATTATGGCCTGATAATTTATATTATATATATATTTTTTTTTAATTAGATATTTTTGAAGAAGAGCAAGGTTTAGAAGATGATTATAATTTTGATTATAACAAAAGTGAAGATGAATTAGATAATGAGGATAATGATGAAAACGTTATATAATGAGGAATTCTTAAAATTTCAGCTATTTCTTTTACTGCCACATTAATTTGGCATTTCTCTTCATTTAATGCATCAGAAAATTGTGTATTTATCAATATAGAAATTATATTTTCTAAGTCCTCATATGAGTTAAATAAATAGGTTTTAATTTCATTTGGAGAAATAAAATTAATATTTGCATAAAAGTATTCATTTGTAAATTCTCTTATCTTAGGATATCTATAAAAAAAAAAAAAAAAAGAATCAGAAAAAAATTTATAAGAATATAAATAAATGTAATTATGATTTACACAAGTATTACAATTACAGGAAGAAAAAAAAATTAATAGTTAATAAAATAGTTTTGTATTAGCAGGAAATGCATATATGTATTGTTTTTTCTTTACTTGTGTAATAATAAATTTAAAATTAAAAACATTGCAAATTTCTTTATGTTCATGTGAAGAGAAGGACACATATAAATATTTATGATTAACTCAGATATGGTCTTAATAAGTGTAAAACAATTATATTTTTCTAAATAAAAAAGAAAGAAATTTAGGAAACAAAAAGCAGTAAAATTATTCATTATTGAAAATTTAACAAATGAATTTACACCTTTTAAAAAAGTTTCTAGCTGTATTAAATTGAAATTATTTAAGTAATATAAAATTTTAATTAAACAAATATTCACATATTGTAATAATTCTATTTTTTCATGAAATTGTCTTTTAATTTGATTATTTTCCTTTATCCTTTTTTTTTTTTCCTTTTTTTTTTTGTCTTTATTGTCATATCCATCATTTATAAACATTATATTTGAATCAAAGAATATATTATAATTATTAAATATATTTTTTAAATAATTAAAACTTCCATATTTTTTTTCATTTAATATTATATCTTTTAAATTTACGTTTTGCAAATTATAATCATATAAAGAAAAATATGTATTATCAAAATTTTTTAATAATTCAGTATATTTTATATCATATTTATCGTATAGCGTTTTCAAAATATTATTGTCACCATGATCAGTACTATCATCGTTTATACATGTATTATTATTATTATTGCAACAAAAATAATTTATCTTTTTCTTGTTATATTCGTAGATAATTTGGTTTATAACAAAATAATCATAATTTATAAAATATTTTTTATAATATCTTATATATAAAAATAAAATATTGTCTCTAATATAACCAAATGTGTAAATATTTTTATATTTATCCAAAAATTCTAAAAATAGAAATTCAATTGATTTTTCTTTTCCTCTTTTAATTAAATTAGTGTATTCATAATTGCTATATTCATTTTGTGAAGAATAATAACAAAGTGTATTAAACAATCCACTAATAATGTAGTAATTGTATTTATCTAGAAACAATAGATAAAATATATGATTATATATGTAAGTTTCGTTGTATTCTAAACATTTTATTACACTAATATTTTTTTTCGTTTTATCTAATAGAAAATGAACATCTTTAATTAATTTTTCTTCCTCTATTGATTCCTTTTCTTCGTTTTCGCTTAAATTTATTTCATCTATAAAATCATTATCAATATTTATATTGTCAAATATTAAATCATTATTTTCATTATCTTTGTTAATTATAATTTGTTGTTCACTTTCCTCATTGTGATTAACCTTATATCCTTTTATTAATCCCTTTCTAGTTGACATAAACTTGTTTTTATGAAAAATAGAAAAACTCGTATATTTCAAAGCATAATTGTATAAATAAATAAAGTTATTAATTTTGTTAAATATAGTTCTAATAGCATCATATTTATAATTCTTATTTAAAAATAGTGAAGTAATTTCCTCTTCGTACTTACAAGAACATTTATTTATTTTTTTTTTTTCAAAATCACTTTTTAAATCACATGCAGTTTTTTTATTATTAAATTGCTTGTAACTAGAATAATATGTATTCACTTTTTTTTCTTTTAAATATAATGGTTCATAGTAATCACATACATGAGTAATTATATTTTTAAATACACTAAAAATATTAGGTGAATAGCTACTTAAGTATTGATAGATGTTTATTTTACTCTTTCTTATGTTATCATCAATTTTCTTTCTGAGAAATAATTCGTATGGGAAATCGTGACAATATTTATTAAAAATATTATCAAAAGAAAAAGCTTCTTTTTCTTTTTTATCATTAAAAGTAGCATAATTATATATATAATTTAGTAAAAATAAACACTTTTTATGTGTTCTAATGTTTTTTTCACATAATAATTTCAATAACAGTTGAATAAGTATATTTATGTTTTTTTTTTTTATTTCAAACAAAATATATATGCATACAGTATTTTTATAATTATTTGTTTGCTCTTTTTCTTCATATGAATATATGTTATTTTTCTCTATCTTATCTTTTTCGTCATTACTACTTTCATTATCTTCGTAACTATCGTCTGAGCTAAAATACTCATAAAAAAAATTTTTACTTAATGAGCTATTTATGCTATTAATATATTTACTCTCTCTTTTTTCTCTTTTTTTTTCTTCTATTATTTTAATATTTCGGTAATTTGTTTTTTTTATTTTTTTAATTTTTTTTTTAAAAAAATAAAGAGGAAATGAAGTTAATAAAAAGGCAGTTAAATCTAAACAAATTTCTCTAACATAAATATGTGAATCTCCAATATCATTTTCATATATATATTCCTGTAAATGCAAAATTATTATTTTTATAATTTTATTAATATTTAAATTTAAATTGATTATTTCTATATTTTTTTTTCTACTCTTCTCTAACACTCTTTTCCAATCTATTTTTTTTTTTAAAAAGTTAATTTTTTTTTTAATATAAAAACACGTGTTTCTTCTTCTTTTTTTATTTAAATTTTCTAATTTAAAATTTTTTCCATTTTCATTTTCTTTTCTATAACATTGCATATTTGTGCTATATCTGTCTTCATTACTATCTAAAGTGATAGAAGGATATTTTTCATAATCATTTAAACTACTCTCACTAGATCTTTCACTACTTAACTGTTCGTACTCTATATTTTCTTTGCATATATTTTGATCTCTATTATTTTCACTACTTGCATTTGTACTTATATTACATTGATATTTTTTCAATTTCATTTTTTGAGGATTTTTAGACTTGATTAAACCTTTAAAACTTACTGTACACTTATCGTAAATATTTAAAAAATCATTTATATATTTTTTTCTAAGTTTATCGATTATATTAAATAGACCTAATAAACAGTATATTTTCATATTAAAATCAATGGGATAAGTATCAAAATTTATTTTTTTAAAAAAGCGAATGTCATTTTTTATTTGATTATTTATTGTAGTATCTGTATTTTCTTTTTTCTCATCATTTGTTTTGTTCACTACATTATTTAATAATAATTTTTTTATTTTATAATATGTTGTATTTTTTTTTAAGATATAATAAAAAATTTTAATTGTTTCAGCAGAAACATGTGGTATAATTTCCTCGTTAATAAAGCATAGAAGAATAAAATATCCTTTTAAGTGTAGAAAATTGTTTTTCTCTTTTATAATTTTACAAAATACTTCATATACATAATTAATGGCATCATATTTGTTTAAAATATATATAGGCATGTAATAAAATATTTTTGAAGCTTCAAATTGTATAATTTCATTATAATGAAATAAGTTATTATGTAACACTTCCAAAAAAAAAGAGTATGTATTTTTTTTTACACTAAAATAGTTACACTGGCATATACTTTGTATTAATAAGCATAAAGAATGCCTTAAAATTTCTCCTTTTTTGAACTTGTATATTCTTTTTTTTTCGCTATAAACTATTATTTTTTTTATTTCATTTTGTAAATTTTCATCGATATTTTTTTTTAATTTTAAAAGTATTTTAGATATACATATAATAGAACCGTGTTTTACTAAAACGTTTTCTTCATAGCTTTTATTTATTAAAAATGGAAGAATAACTTTAATAAAATAATCTTTATCAATAGTAGATAAATTTGCTAATGATTCAGATGATAATATTCTTATATTAATATTTTCATGGAATAATTTATTTGAATATAAATGATATATAACTGGATATTTATATAAAAAAAAATTGCAAACAATTTTTGTTTTTAAAATTATAGATTTTTTTAAATTTATTAATTCACTGAAATTACAAGTAGATAATATATCAATATTCATATTAAATATATCTTTTTTTATTTCATTCATGCATTTTTTATTTTTTTCAAAAATAACTTTTTCTTCATCATTACAAGTAAAATTATTGTTTATTTCATTTATAGAAAAATTAGGACTATTTTTTATATTTTCATAATAATTACTAATATTTGAATGATTAAAAAATAAATTAATAAATTGAAGTATCTGAGAAAATAACTCTTCTTGGTTGTGATTATGCATCTCTATATTATTGTGTACAATGTTATCACAAATATATTTAACAGTATTCATATTATTTGTAGTTGTAACAATATTATTATTATTACTAGTAGTAGTACTACTACTATCATTCTTATTGTTTAAATAATTTTTTATTTGATACAAAAAATTAAATTTTCCTATAAAGAATTGAAGCAGTGACATAGCTGATTTTCTAATATTAATATTATCTTCAAATAGAGATAAAATAATTAATTTTATAAATATTAAATGAAATAGAAAAAAATTTACATTGTTATTATTTTTTTCATAATAATTTTTTATATATATATTATACTTAAATAAACTATATAATAATACAAATGCACTGGAATAAATCTTGTCTATGTTCGTATATAAACTTTGGATAATTTTGAAAATGATGTAATTTAAAATTTCTATTGAAAGATTGTTCTTATTAAAGATAAAGTGAAATAAACTATAATTAATTGAACACAATATATTATGATCATTATATTTTGTTAATTCTTCGAATCTATTAAATATAATATTAATATTATCTGGACTTAAGTAAATTAAAATATTTCCAAAGCTTTTAGATAAACACCATCGAATATAGCTATTATTATCATTAAAATAAAAAAAAAATATATTTAATATTTCTAATATGTCTTTTTCACATTTATATTTTTTATTTACTTTTATATTTACTGATTTTTCTATATGTTGCACTTTGGGTTTTTCTTCGATGCTTTTTTTATATAAAAGAAAAACATCATTTATATTTAAATAAAGAGGAAATTCATTAAAAAGATCATTCTTTTCATTGCATTCATTATGCTGTATTGTATTTGAACTTTCTTCATTTTTATTTATATTCTCCAATTTAATACTTCCCTTACTTGAATTTTTTATATTAAGTTTTTGATTACTTTCATCAATATTGAGTTCATTTTGGATTGTCATACTCTGTTTTAATGCTGTTGAATCAGCATGAGAATATTCATTTGTTTTTTCTTTGTCATCAATTTTTTCTAAAAATAATAAAGTATAATAACCTAAACATAGAATTTTTAATGATTTTGAAGTCTGATTAAAATCTAAATTATGCTGATTTTGAATAAAAAAAAATTTATAGAAATTCACGTAATTTCTTAGTAACTTTTTATCTAACTTTTTCAAAATTTTTTTATGTGTTAATAAAATCCCATATAAAATTAAATAGGAGAATTTTGAGTGGCAATAGCATGGAATGTTTTCATTTTTTATTATATAGTTATCTTCTGTTAAGCTACTATTTTTTTCTTTTTTTTCAATTTCTATTAATTTTACCATTATTTCCTTAGAAAAAATTAAAAAATGGCTGAAATAAATTTTAGTTTGATAAACGTCTTCTCTGCTTAAAAATTGAGCATATAAAATAGAACATGCTTCTTTTGATTTTTCATTTTTTTTTATATAATAGTAATATATTTCTTCAATATTATCTAAAAGAGATGTATTTATATTAACTAGTTTAAATGGTAAATATAAACAAAATGATAGCCAAATTATTAAGACATATAGAATAGTCCAAGTATTATTTTCATCAGTTTTCTCATTTTCTAATTTATTAATGTAATCAAATGTATTTTCTTCTTTCTTTATAATAAGAAGTATATCGACTATACTATTTAAATAAAAAGCGTTACAAGGATAAAATGTTTTAATTTTTTTTTCTCCTCTGACTGAAATTAATGTGTAATAATATTTATATATTTCTTCGATGATTATGTACATTTTTATTTTCTTATTTTCATACAGCATTTCTTCTTCCTTTGTTTCATTATCATATTCCTTTTTTCTTTTATTAGAATTACTATCATCTAATGTGATATTATTATTATCGTCTCTTATTTTTTGGTCTGTTGTAATTTCTTTTTTCATTACATAAGCTGTTTTATAATTATTATTTTCTCCTTTTTCATTCTCTAATTTAACTTTGAAATATGTGCAAATATTTTTCAAGTGATTAAAGGACTTTTTTAAAAAATCTAAAAATGAATGAACCAATAACGTTAAATGCTCATCTAATACATTTTTTACTTCTCTATAACTATTTAAGCAATTACACAAATAATTTAAATTATCTAAAATTATCAGATAATTTTTTATTATTTCATTTTCATCATCACTATTTAGATAATTTCTCACTATTTCTATTTTTTTTTTAACTTCTTCATTTTCACGAAAAAAATGAGTTTTATTTTCCATTTAATACAAATCAAAAAAAAATATTGAAGCATATGTTTTTATAAAATAGAGTTTATTTAAATAGATATATGTATATATATATATTTTTTTTTAAATTACTACCATTATTTTGAACTCATAAAAAAAAAAGGAGCAAGCAATTTATATCTAAATAAAAATTTTTTTTTTTTTTTATAAATAAGATTTAGGAAAAAAAAAAATAATAAATTTTATAAAAATATAATTATCAATATTTATTCCTTATTTATATTTTAGATTAAAAAAATGTCAGATACAATATATTATTATTTCCCTCATTTCAATAAAAAACCTGATATGCGAGAAAGTTTAAAGCTTAGACGAAATAAAAAAGGTAGAAAATAATACCGATTAAAAAAAAAAAATTTATCTCAAAAATTGTAATAATAAGCAAAACAGAAAATAAGTGTTTGCATTATATTTTATTTTTTTAAAATGATATTTTTTATTTTACATTATTTTATCATGTTTTTTATAATTTCATTCTTTTTTTCTTCGAGAATTTTAATTATATAATATTTTATGTATGCTTATAATTTCATTGCGATTTATTTTATACTTTTTTTTCTTTTAAATATAAAAGTAAAAGTAGTTTTTAGAAATATTAACGGAGATACGATATTAAAAAAAAATAAAATATTAATTAATGGAAACGAGACGCTAGCCTCTCTGTCAAATTTTCTTCAAAAAATTTTTAATAAAAATGAAAATATAGTAAGTGATCATATTTGACGTTTATATAACATATATACATATTTACATACATATATATATATATGAATAATATTCATCTATATTAATTATTTTTTTTTTAATAAAATTGATAAATGAATTTTTTTTAGTATTTATATATAAATAATACCATTAAACCAAATCTTGATGATTTCATTTATGATCTTTATGAAGTAATTCATTTTAAAAACTTAAAAACAATTATATATATATATATATATATATATATATATATATATATATATATATATATATATATATATTATTTCCTGATTTTCAGTTATATAAAATATCAGATAGTTTAAATATTTCGTATAGTTTTACACCAGCGTATTAGTAGGCAATAAAAAAAAAAAAAAGATAATTTGTATAAATATGTATTTTAAAATTATAAAAATTTTAGTAATTCCTTAAAAATATGTTATATAATTATATATGAATATGTTATGTATTGAAATAAAAAGAATGTATAAATAAATTAGACAATGAAATTAAAGTCTTTAAGGAATATTAACTAGAACATGTATCTTATTTATTTAATTTTTTTACAATATTTTGATTAACGCAGTTTTTTTATATTTTTTGACGTATTTTTTTTTTTTTTTAATAGAATATTTTTTTTTACATCTTTCATATTATTTATATCTTATTTATTTTTATTTATTTTTGAACTATTATCTTTGTTTGCTTTTTTACTTAAATTATACTTACTAGTAAAGCTAACAATTGCTTCATCATTATCACTACTGCTACTACTACTGCTACCTTTACTGCTGCTTTTGCTACTTTTATTAATACTTTTAATTTTACTAAAACCATTAGTTGATAATATAAAATTAGATTCTAGATTTTTATTTTTATTTTTTTTTTTGTTTAAATTATAAAATTGTGAATTAAAAATAGTATCTTCTTGTTCTTTTTTTTTTTCTTTCATTTTATATTCTTCATTTTTTTCCTCCCTTTTATTATTTTTTTTTTTTAAAATTTTAATATGTTCCATATGTTTTTTAATTTTTTCTTTATCATTTTTTTGCTCATTTTCTAAGTTTTGAATTTTTTCATTAAGATATATTATTTTGTTATTTTGTTGTTGTATTTTTTTTTTGTAATTTTCAATTTCTTCAATTTTTTCTTTAATAACTTGATTATATTTTTGAATTTTTTCTTCAAGAGTATTTATTCTACTTTCTTTTGTACTAATGTTTTCATTTATTTCATTTTGTCTTTTTAAATTACTACATAAATCTTGTTTATTTTTTGTATTTTCATTTTGAAGAATTATTAATTTATGATTTAAGTTTTTAGTATTTTCATTAAGAATATTTATTTCTCTATCTTTATCGTCCATTTTTTTTTTTAAAGTATTAATTTGTTCTTCCAAGTTAGATATATCAGTCTTTTTATGCTTATCTAAACTTATTAAATTTTTAATTTTTTCTTCTAATTCTTCTTTTTCTTTTTTAAATTTATTTAATTCTATTAATATTTTTTTTTCAGATTGTTTTAATTTTATAATCTCTTCCTCCTTCTCTACCCCTATATTTTGTAGCTCTTTACATTTTTTAATAAAGTTAATGATCTGAAATTTATAAATGCACATATATTATGTATAAATGTCTATGCATAATTATATATATATATATACTTGTGATGAAAATGATTCATTTTCCTGTTTAAGAGTGTTTATTTCATCTTTATTTTCAAGTAATATTAAATTTAATTCTTTTATTTTGTTAATTATGCTATCTTCTTCTATATTTAAACCATTTTTATTTTTATTTGAGTTAGAAAGTGAATTTTTATTATAGCTTTTTTTAATTTTTGTATCTTTCGTTTCTTCTATAATTATATAAGAAAAAATATTATATTTTATTTATTTAAGAAGTAAAATATATTTTTTTTTTCCCTTTTTTCTTTTTTTTATATACATAGTATTTCATTTAACTTTTTAATGGATATTCAGGAATTTTACTAAATTTTCTTCCTTTTATTCTATTCATTTAAATTAAAAAAAGATATATATATATTGTCTAGATATTCTGAAAAAAAAAATTCAATTAATTATATATATATAAGAAAAATGAATAATCTTGAATGTTTACATAAATTTGTTAACGCACATTCAGAAAATTTTTTACAAAGTCTTTATGCTGTCGTAGAAAGTTCTCAAGTAAGGGGAAAAAAAAAAAAAACGTATATATATATTTATTATCCAATTTTCATATATATATATATATAAATGAGAAATATAAAAATTAATATATATATATGTACTGTGATATTTATAATATATTATTTATATATTATTATAAATACATAAATTCTTTAATATATACATTATTAGCTCTTTGTTTTTTTCTAAACTTTTTTTGTCTTTTTATTTATAAATTTAATTTTTTTTTTTTTTTTTTTTATAGATAGAATGTCTTGAATGCCCTATAGAAAAAACAAGCACAGATAATTTTTTAATAAAAATATACATAAATAATATAGTAAGTAAAAATATTTACTCTTATATATATCAATGTGCAGATTAACAATATTATTTTCCTAGATGATTTTTCTACATATTTGTTAATTGTATGATGTTTTAAAATTTTTTCTTTTTTTATTTTAGATACATAACATTAGAACATTTTTATTAATCTGTATAAATGGATCAGTAGGAAACCTTCTTCATAATACAGAAATAGAAAAGAAGGAAAGAAGTTTTTATTTAAATGATGATGATAATGATACTAGTGAAATAAAAACAAAGGAGGAAAAATATTTTAATAATGAAAAAGCTAATGACAACGTTAATATAAATTTTGAAGATGATTTTTTAAGTAAATGTAAAAAAGTGCATAATATAAGAAAAAGTTTACAAAACGCACACATAAAAAAAAGTTGTTCTCTTAATTCACAAAATTATATATTAGATTATTATATATAAGAGTTATTTAATTAGTTTGTTACCTTTTTTTTTTTTTTTCCGCATATTTTAACAACAAAAAAAAGGATATAAAAAAAGTAAAAATTTATTAAATGCATAAAATAAACAAATAATAAAGAGAAATATGAAATATAATTATTTTTTAAAAAAAGAAATTTCATTAAGTTATAAATTGTTATAATTTAATAAATTATATAATTTTTTTCAAAAGTTCCTAAAAAAAAAGTAATTTTTGGAAAAATATATGTTAATTTGTAATTTTTAATTAGATTTAACTTTTTTTTTTTTTTGTTGAGATGAACACATCATCAAGTTGATAATTTTTGTAAATATCATCAAGCTCCTCATCTGCTTTACTTTCAAAATAATAATTTGATGTTATGTTAAAGTGCATCATATTATTAACACAATCAAAAAAATTTTCTACATTTCTTACAATACTATTTATTTTATTAGTTAATAATTCTCCAAAAGATCGTGAACTATAAATTTTTCCATTAAAAATACAAAACATTTGTATGACTTTATTACAAATAATATTTTTTAATTTATATCTATGTATTAAAGAAATGTGAAATATTGAATTCGTATTATAATATATATGAATATTTACCAAATCACTTGGTTCATTATTCTTTAAAATATTTAAATTATCGTAAGTTACATCAAAAAAATAACCTTCTTCATCATCACCAATATTTTTACCTAATCTAATTTTTTCATTTAAAGATAAGTGGCTTCTTGATGTGTAAAAGGGAGATGTATAAAAATAGTTTAATGCATTCTCTTTATTATTTAATATGTTTTTTGATAAATATAAATTATCAACATATTCAATTTTATTTTCTTTTTTTAACACAGATTCGTAATAAGGCTCGTCCATCATATTATTTTTTGAAAAAATAATTTATTTTCAACTATTTTTTTTTAGTTTTTTATTCTTATTATAATGTTTATTAATATCTTTTCCTTTTTTTATTGATTTAACTTTTTTTATTATTTAAATAAAAATAGTTACAGTTTATAATATACTGCCAAACACTAGATTTTTTTTTTTTTTTTTGTTTGCTTTTTTTTATCAAAAAAAAAAAAAATCAAATTTTTGTTACACATTATCATTCCTATTGTTTTACTTAATATATTTTATTTTCATTAAAAAATAATTTTATATTTATGCAAATTAAAAATTATGATAGAATAAGAGTTTTTTCTATTTACATAAAAACAAAAAAAATTCACTTTTTAAGAAAATAAGAATAAGTTATAAACACAAATTAGTAACAAAAAAATATAATATTATATGTAATTTTTAAAAAAATTGCAAAGAAATATATTTCTCCAATAGACTTTTTTTAATTAGTAATTTATAATATCTCAGCAAAGTGGTAAGAATATATAAAAAAAAAAAAAAAACATAAAATATATATTAATGTGATAATATTATTAATAAACAAAATTATAAAGAAAATAATTCTAAAAGCTAAAAATACTAAAAAAAAATGTTAGATATATATTTAAAAGAATAAAAAGATTTTTATATATATTTGATTAAAATAAAGAGCTTAATTTAAATGAAAAATATAGTTAATATATATGTTATTTTTAGGTACAGAAATGTTATATTTTCTTTTTTTTTTTTAAACAATTTTTAATTTATTCACTAATTTATTATAAAAAAAAGAACGAGAATTTTCTACTTCGACTATATCATCAACTAACATTTTAGTTTTTAAGCCAATAGAATTATGGTGTAAATTTATAAATTTATAAAATGCTTTTAGATAAAAAGGAAAATTTTTTTTTTTTAATTCTTCAATTTTTTTATTTATCTTAATAATTTGATTATTATCAATAGTTTCTTTTTTTTTATTTAGAAGATTAATTATCATGACATCGTTATTAATCATATAATCTGTTACATCTTTTTTATTATATTTTAGTTCACAAATACATTCATCACTTATTATACTACTTTCACTCTTGCTAGTACAATAAATCTCAATGTTTTTATTTAATGATTTTTCAAACAAAACATATGCAGCTCCTCTTAAAAATGAATTTTCTTTATTGTTTATTATATAAATATAAATGATATTACGAAAATTCATTATATTTTTTACTATAGTTATACAACTTGATAAAATATCATTTTCAACTTCATTTTTTCTTGTATCAATTCCATTTAAATCTAATAATAAGAAAATAGGTATATTTTCTTCTTTTATTTCATCTAAAAATGCTGCTATTATTTTTGCTTCCTTACTATTTAACAATTTTACATTGTTATTATTATCTTTTTCCTTAAAAAAATTTTTTTTTTTTTTTTTAATTTTTTTTCTTAATATATACATAACCATTTTTTTTTCTTTCTTTATTAACACTCTTAATATATTGTCATATTTATATAAATGTTTTGATATTTTTGTCATGTTTTCTTTATTGAAATATGCTTTTTTTCTCTTCATATTTAAATCGACATCTCTTTGTTGCACAGTATCATTTTCCAATGGATTTATATTGTTTATACTAGAGAAATTATTAATTTTTAATTTTTTTTTTTTTTTACTTTTTTTATTACTTTGCACTACACTTATAAATGACACAGGAATACCTCCTAATGTGGATCTTCCTATTTTAAGATTTTCATTATAAAAAAAAGTGATAGAATTTTTATCAAAAATACCATCAGATGAAAATAAATCTTTAACTCTTCTATTTACGTTATCATTATGAATATTATTATCCATATAATTTTGTTTACTAAACTCTTTGTTTAAATCTTTTGTGTAATTTATCCAAGATAAAATATTTGTTATTCCATCATAATCATTACCTACAATCATTTTCGAAAAGTTAATTTTTTCCATTATTTTATCACCACCAATTAATAGGTTCTCTTTTTCATATTTATTTCTTTTGTTAAAATTTGTGTATTTTTTTGTAATAATATTTATCATATGACTACTTAATAATAAAATTGTCGAGTTTTTCTTTTGAATAATTCTTTTACAAATAGTTAAAAGCAATGTACAAAATCCCACACATCTACTACTAACATAAGAAATTAAAACAGAATTTTCGCTAGCTAGTATGATTTTTTTAATTAAATTACTACATAGTTTTAAATTGGTAGAACCATATTCATTGTTCTTTCCTAGTATACTTCTTATAATATATTTTTTCTTATTATTTTCAATTATTTTTTCAAAAACAATATCATTTTTTATTTTTTCATAACCATCTTCCTCTACATAAAAGTATTCTATTCCCTCATTTTTTTTTTCTTCGTTTATCCATTTTACTTTTATATTATTTTTTAGAATATCTAGTATTTTTATTTCAGCTCCTGAATTATTAGCTATATAAATGAGGGGAATTTTATATATAATAATTAAATCAAAAATATTTTTTAAAAGATTAAGTTCTTCATAGCCGTATGAACCACCTCTTACAATTACATTATCAATTAAAATAATAAATTTTCTTCCTTCTGAGTATAGTTTTGTTTTTATAAAAAACAAAAATGCATTAACACTTTCATTTCTATTTTCTATTTTGTTGTATTCATTTAAAACAATAGTACTACTTAAATCATAATTGCCATTATAATTACTTAAAATATTATAACTATTATGTATCTGGTTATTAGAGATATTATTATTATTATTATTATTCTTATTTAAATTTCTATCTTCAATATTATACTTACTGCTTTTTATATTATAATCAAAAAAAGCACTATTTGTATTATTGAACTGACATACTTCTGATGTTCTAATTGCATTATCTTTTAAGTTATTTTCCTCCTCACAATTAACAATCTTTTTAACATTTGCATTAGAGGAATCTACAACTAAAATTTCTCTTTTTATATCTTCACTATTATATTCAAGAGGATTAGCATTTAAATTTAAATGAAATAAAGAATCATTCATTTCGTTTTCATTTAATAGATGAAATAAATTTTCTTTTTCATTAATATTTCTGTGACATTTATTTAAGTCATAATTTATAAAAGATATTTTGTTTTTTCTTATAAAGTCAATATTTTTCGTATTTGAAATGTTACATATTTGTTTAAAAGCTAAAAAATTAAAATAATATGCATTATTAAATATGGAAGCCTTAAAAATTTCTATAAAGTCATATATATAAGGAGTATTTATTCTTTTCGCTTTAATTCTATTTTTTAAGAAACTATTTATATCAAATATATTCTCATCAAATATCATATTTGATCTTAAACTTATATAATGTAATTTTTTTTTATTAATGTTTTCTTTGCGTATGTTATCTACGCTTAATTTATAAGGGTTGAATTGGAAACAACCATTTATAGTATTAAAATCTATATTCACTTCTTTTAATATATTAAAATGGAGATAATTATTGTATAGAATATTAGTTATTAAATAATTGTTTATAAAAATGTTAATATAACTTATTCCATTATTATGAAAAAAAAAATATCTTTTTAAAAAATATATATTTATTTCTTTTTCTATAGTAAGCATACGTTCGTCAACATATTTATCATTTGTCTCTATACACATATATAGCATTTTAAGATAAGTTTCATAGTTTCCGAATTCTTTTTCTTTACTTATTTCATTTAAAAATAAATCAAGAGATTTGCTTATCTCGTAATTATTATCTTTTTTAATAATAAATAAAATTCCATTTTTCTTCTCAAATTTAGGAGAACTTCCTAAAAATACATGAATTTTCTGAAATTTTTCTAATATTCTAAAATTGTAAAATTTTCTTAAGAAACTCAATTTATTGCATAATAGTTCCATTATTTTTTTTTCATTTAATTGGTAATAGATATATATAAAACAATAATTTGCTATATATAAATTATTGAAAAAACTCTAAATAGTAATTCACATTTTTTTTTTTACAAGATGTAATTCATTGAAAAAAATATAGAAATTAATTCAATTTTTTTGGGATAGTAATATTTTTGCAATATAATACTAAAAGAGTATTAGCATGCTTTTTGTTAATAAATTTTTGTTAAAAGTAAATCAAATATTAAGCATTTATATTTTAGTATATTAACAATTAAAAAATAATTTTATCATTTTTAATGTATTTCTTATTTCGTATTTTTTTTTTTTTTTCTATATGAAAAAAAAAACTAAGTCTTACGTTTATTTTAGTAATTTACTTTTTTTTTTAACAAAAAAAAAAAAGATAAATACAAATAAAAAAAATATTCATTCATATTAATTATATTTTTTTAGCTTTTAACAAATATAAAAATATGTATTGCTAAAAATAAATGAAGAAGATTATGTATATATATATATATTATTTAATATATCTTTTAATGATAATTTTAATTTTAAAAAGATACGATCATTCATGAATTATAAAAATAATTAAACATGCATACACATATATAAATATACGTATGCATACATATAAAATTAAAAATAATAATAAGCTATGACAAAAGGAAATAAAAAAAGATGCTATATATTTATAAGATAAAATTAATAAGGAATTTTTATAAAAATTAAAAAAACATAAAAAAAAAAATACGTATTCATATGTATTCACTGAATGAAAAAAATTATTATTTATATGAATTAATTTGATTAATGAGTTGTGTTCTTTGTTCTTGTGAGAGAATTTTAAAGGCGTTGTAAAAATTATTTAAAGTTTTTTTGTATAATATGTCATTAGATATTTGCTCTATTTTTTTCAAAGTGTTTTCATTTAGAAATTTTCTACAAGCTTCATAGTCATCTTCCTCAGATACGCTAATATCATCTATAATATTCTTTATTTCTTCTGATTTAATTAAGTTACCATACTTTTTACTATAAAAAATTAAAAATATTAAGATAATTATTTATCATGCTAAAAAAATTTAATAAAATATATTAAAAAGAAAAAAAAAAGGAAAACTCAAAAAAATTGTAAATGTAATATTATATGAATTCACATAATATTTTTACTTTAATATTTTTATTAGTAATCTTCTTAGTAAGCGATAATAAAAAAAGGAACGAGCTTTTTTCCATGGGACAATTTTTTTTATTACTCCTTTTGATTTCATACAAGTAGACACATCATGTAAGTCTGCATACTTATGACATACTTGTAAATAAAATGGTAAAAGTTCTTTTTCTTTTTCTTCTATTTCTTTTTTTATTTTAGATATTTCCTCTCCCTACATAAAAAAAAAAAAAATTTATTTTTATAATACATTTTTACATATATTAAATTAGCTTTCTATTTAAATAATATACATTAAAACATTTATAGAAATACATAAATTGAATAAAAGAAAAGAAAACAAAATTTTTTTAATATATATTACAAGTAATATGCATATTTTTTTTTTTTTTTTTTTTTTAATTAATATATGTACCTGAGCATTTAATAATTTTTGATTTAACTCTATTATTGAAGAATCAATGTTATGCATTAATTTTCTAATTTCTGGAAATCTAAACTTAATTTCAACAATTCCAGGAGGTTCTAATATACCACCCTTGCTAGTTGTGTCTGCATACATTTCAATAATTTGACTATTCAACGTTTCATCAACAACTACCCAGGAACCACCTCTTAACTCTCCAAAAATTGGTATATAAACAAAAACAGGATGCTTATAATTAACTAACTGATTAACTATCATAGAACCAAATTTTAAAATACTATTGAACATATCCATGGAACCACCAGAAAAACCTCTCCAATTAGCGAAAACAAATAAAGGCAAATTTTCCTTATTAAAATCTTCAATAGATTGAGCAGTTTTATATGAATTATCAGGAAAAAAAACACAAGGAGCCTGAGGAGATTTTACTGATTTTGTTTTTAGAACTGGGTCACATGGAACAATTTGTGTTACTAAATTTTTATTAACAGCAATAAAACCAACTGGTATATTACCTAATTTCCCTCTCCCTGTTATGATACCTTTTCCCCATTCATTCATATATTCAAAATAGCTATTTTTGTCTAGGAATCCTTGTTTTGTATCAGTCCCTTTTATTAAATCGACGATATTTGCATTATCTATATAATCTGCATCAATATCATTAATCTTAATATAAGATTTATTACTATTTTCTCCGTTATATAATGGCTCCACAAACTTAATATTTTTTTTATTCTCACGTCTCAAATATTCAGTATTTACCTTATTTTTTTCAGAGGTTTCTTCCATGTTATTTGATATATTTTCATCTAGATTGTTAGCATTTTTTTCCATATGTCTTTTTTCATTTTCACTACTTGCAAAATTATCATAAGCTTTTGTGGACGCTGAATGATATTTATATTTTTCATTTCCACGTTCTTCTTGTTCTCTTTCAATAATATCATAATAGTCATTACTTGTTTTAGGCACATAAGATAACCATTTAATAATTTTATCTACTCCATCTTGATCGTTTTCTGCTTGTAATTGTGAAATTCCATTTCTCATCATAATGTTTACACCTCCCAATTGTTCATTACTAACGTAAACCTTTTCACCTAATAGTTTATTTAATGCATTAAAACCAGTTAATAAAAGAGAAGATCCTCTTTTCTGAATTGTCCTTTTACCAAGTCTTACTAAGTATGCACCAATTCCAACACTTCTACCTGTAACATAAGATAATGTAAAAATTTCTTCATAAGCTTTTGATGTTTCTCCAGCAATTAATCCACTGCCTCTTAAATTTTCTACACCAACAGGATTTTTCAAATCTCCTACAATACCATCAATAATATATCTCTTCTCATTATTTTCTGTAACTTCTCTTAAAAATACAATGTCCTCTTTTGCCATTTTATTTTTCACATCTTCAGTTATATAAATATAATTATAACCTAGTTCCTTCTTGTTTTCATCCTTCCAATTTACTTTTATTTTGTCCATTAAAAAAGTATACAAACCAATCCTAGCACCAGAATTACAAGAAATGTAAATACGTGGAATTTTTTTTTCCCTTGCATAACTTGATATGGCATAAAATAACTCATCTTCTAAAATACTAAAAGATCCACCATATGTAGTAATATCATTTAATATAACAACTATATCTCTTCCTTTTCTATATTCATCTGTTTTTATGTTCATCAATAAACCAATAACACTCATTTTATTTTGCCCTAGATCCAATTTGTTCGATAAATATAGTGATTTTTTTATTTTGATTTCATAATCACTTAAATTATCGTAATTCTCAAATAATGGACTATCATTTACATTCTCTTTTCTTTCATCAAAAACTTCATTTGGACTTCTTTCAGTAATATAGTCTAATTTAAATTCTTTTATATTATTAATATAATTAAAATTGTCATTTAAATTTTTATTCATTCTATTTAAGGATATATTTATTAATTTAATAAAATCGTAAGCATATATTGTGTCAGTATCTCTTGCTCTTTTTCTTTTTAAATATAAAGTATCAATTTTGAAGTTGTAATTATCTACTTCTTCAATAATGTTTTTTTCATTATCAAAAAGAACATGCAATTTCAATAACTTCTCTAATTTCAATTTCGGTCCCGATTTTATATCTTCACTTTGTTTGCTATATATTTTAATATAAACATCATTAACATAGTTTTGTATAAATAGTTCATTGTATATATTAAGAAATTTTTTGAATACATCTTTAATATTATTGATTTCTTCAATATTATCAATTATTACACTATATATAATATAACTACTTATTTTGCTATCTTTAACTAATGAGTTCATTCTATTCATTTCTATTTCATTTAATGATTCTTTTAATTCTAGCATAAAATAGGTATAAATTAATTTTTTTTCTTCTATAATTGCATTTCCTTTTTCATTCATATCATTACTTTCTAATTTTTGAATTTTGTATTTATTTAATTCTTTCAAATCATTTATATCGATTACCTTTTGAGCAAATAAAGATGTATTTTTATTGTCGTTCTTATATAAACCTAAGAAGACCTTTGTTTTATTAAACTTTTTTTCAACAATATTCTGTATTTTATAATTTTTCAAAATCTCTTCAAAAGAGAATACATGTTTTTCAAAAGGTAACAAATTCAAGTTCTCCTTAATTTCTGTATTTGTTAAGTTCACTGATTCTTTGCTTTTCCATTCATATACATCACCGTAACTATTCGTGGAATAGTTATACACATATAAATTATTACATTCTCTCAATAGGTTATTAAAATTATTTCCAAGAGAACTAAAAAAATTATTATTTTTATTTATAATATGTATATTATTTAAAGGAGTATCAATTTTTAATTCTTCCTTTAATATATTATTTATATCTATTGTATCTTTTTCATTTAAAATTAAAATATTATCAAATTTTGAATTATTTATTGAAAATTTCAAGAGATTGTTAGAAACCCATATAGTTTTAATATCAAAATATTTATATAAATTTTTTAAATATATTTCTAGAAATATGTAATTCTTCTTGTAATTGAATAAGGAAGGAACAAACATATGAATATCGCTGGGATCTTTCAAAAGTATCTCTATTATTTTTTCATAATTGTTATTATTCAATAACTCTTCAAATTTAGTATAATTTATATTATTAATTTTCATGTAAGTATATAATTCCTTTTTTTTATCCTCCTCAATTGTATTATAATTTAGTATGCTTTTAAAATGTTCATTAAGTTCATGGTGCTTATTTATATAAATTATTAATATTGATAATAAAACTATATTTCCAAATAATTTTCCTTTGAATGTTTCTAATATTTTAATTTTATCTAAAATATATGATGGTAATCTATTTTCTTTAACATTTATTAAATGTGATAATAGCCTTTCTACAAACTGTATACTTAAATAATTGTATGTATATGCATGAATAATTTCATACTGTTTTTTTTTATCACTTATACTGTTGTATAAAATATCATATATTTCTACTTCTGTTATATTTTCTTTTTTCGAGAATAAAACATTGTATTCTATAAATTTCTCTAATATGTAATTAGAGTTATGAAGAAAATTATCCTCTTTTAATAATTTTTTAAAACATTCCTCATAATTTTGCTCATAACCTTTTAATAAATATTCTATTCTTTTTATGTTGGGTATATCTAATAAAAATTTGCTATTTTTTGATGTATTACTAGATGCTTCATTATCATTCAATTTGAAACTATTTGATGAGTTGTCATTTGATGAATTATCATTGGGTATGTTATTATTTGTTGTGTTTTCATTGGATGTATCATTATTTGATATTTTTTCATTTGATGTATTTCTAGTAGAAACAATTTCACATGATAAATTGTTATTAGATATATTGTTATTAGTTGCATTATCAGAAGATAAATTATCATTTGTTAAATTATTATTCGATAAATTATCATTAGTTAAGTTTAAAGCGGTTAGGTTATTTGTCAAATCACTTTCTATTGAATTATTACTAACCCAATTATTCATAGAATCACTATTAATTGAATTATAATTTGTAGAAATATTTATTAAATCACTGTTAGCTGAATTATTTGTTGCATTATTATTATT
This sequence comes from Plasmodium relictum, assembly GCF_900005765.1. NCBI lineage: Eukaryota > Apicomplexa > Aconoidasida > Haemosporida > Plasmodiidae > Plasmodium > Plasmodium relictum. The sequence goes on from NC_041690.1 coordinate 412,067, forward strand.
AGGTAATGAACTAACATTGGGTGCGTTAAAATTGGTTAAATAAGTTTTCATACAATTTAATTTATTATTTAAATAATTCATTGGTATTATTTTTTTATCATTATGATTTTTATGAGAAAATAATCGAAATATTTTCTTTTTTTGTTTCATAAATAGTCTTTTTTTTTTATTTTCTCCAGATGATATCTCTTCTTCTTCATAAATTAAATCATCTGAATTGTTTATTCCTTTTACAGATAATGTATCCCCTTTTGTTAATATTTTATGTAAGTTATTAACATTATTTGATATGCTTCCTGCTACCCTTTGCTCTTCATTTAAAGGTGTATTATTTTTTTCTTCGTTTAATTTTAGAGTTTTTATTTGTGCAAAAGAATTATCCGTATCACTATTCGCATTGTTATTTTCATCAATTTGCTTCCTATCTGAAGAAAATAACGAATCTTTTAATTCATAAGCATATTTATTTGATAAATCTAAATGACCATTAAAAAGTTCAATTTTATTTTCTTCTTCCCCTTTTGAACTTTCTCCTTTTTCTATTATTCCCAATAAATCACCTACTTTAATTATACTTCCTTCTGATTTTTTATGTCTTAAAATTCCCGTTTCTGTTGATTTAAAAGTCATAATCATTTTCATTGCTTCTACTTCAATATAATCATCATTCTTTTTTACTTCTTCTCCATCATTTATTAAATACTTCACTATCTTTCCATTAGTATTAGATATTAAATGAAATGGATTACTCATTTTCGGAATATATATATTATCTTTCTCTAAATTCATATGTATGCCTAAACTATCTTCTGAACAAGTATATATATATGTTTGGTTATGAAAACTTGCAAATACTTTATTATTTTCTTTATCATATTCTGCTAATACTTCTATCTCCTGACCATTAATTTCTAGTTTATATAAATTTTCACCAATATTAAATCCTTTAAAACTATATTTCACATTTTCAAATACCATATCAAAAATATAGGGATTTTTCATTTTTTTTTTAAAGCTGAATGTATTGCCATTTTCTTCTTTTATACCGATATCATCTCTATTTAAGTTATCTTCCACCTTTTCTTTTTCACTCATAAAATAAGCAATAAGCTTAAATATTGTTGCACATAATATTATTATATGGTAGGTGTTATAATATACATTTTTTTTTTCTTTTATTATAGTATCTAACCAATTTGTTGTTATATTATTATCAATAAAAGCTTTGGATTCTAGAATTTTCGCCAAATATTTTGTAACGGTTTTAATTTCTCCATCTATATTTAATTTTCTTAATGATAAGATCAAATTTTTTCTAGCTATTTCTCTAGTCTCCCCTTTTGCAAAAATGTGACCTATTTGAGAATCTGAAAACTCATGAACAAATCCATTATTAATAGAAAAATAACCCCATACATCGCTTGAATTCTGAAAATTTATTCTTTTTACTTTTCCTGAAGTTGGTTTAAAACTATCATTACTATTTTCAGCTGTAATTCTTGCTGCGATCACATAGTTATTTACATAAGGCCTATTATTATAAAAATCGAAAATTTCAACATCTTCTAAATTTTTTGTTTTTAATGCGTTCATATTAGTAGGCTTATTAGAAAGATTAGAAATATTAGATATTCCAGAAATATTAGAATTGCTATTCAACATATTTTTTTCATTAAATTTATTTCTTCCTTCCTTTTTTATGTGAAATAAATTTTTGTTAGTCTTTTCCTCAATTTTGTATAAATTTCTAATATCTTCTATATTTTGAAGAGGAATTCCCATAGCTACTTGAAGTTGAATAGAAATGAGATTACTGTTAGTTATTCCTTCTGATACAGGATGTTCTACTTGTAATCGAGGATTTAATTCTAAAAAATAATATTCATGTTTTACTTGATCATACAAATATTCAACAGTTCCTGCTCCTCTATATTTAATCATTTTCGTCAATCGTATTGATGATTTTTCCATTTCTCTGAAAATATCAGGTGGAACAATTAAAGGTGGCCCCTCTTCAAAAATTTTCTGAAATCTTCTTTGAGTGGTACAGTCTCTACCACTTAATGAGCAAACATTACCATACATGTCTCCTACTACTTGTATTTCTATATGTCTAACATTATTGCATACTTTCATTAAAAATATTGGAGAATTTGGCAATTCGTTTTGTACTTGTTCATATGCCTTTTTAATTTCGTTTTCATTTTCCACTTTTCTAATACCTTTACCTCCACCTCCTTGTGATGCTTTTATCATAACAGGAAATCCAATTCTTTTACATTCATTTATACATTCTTCTAAAGAATGAACAGTAGCTTCATTATATATATCTTCGCTAATGTTATTCTCAAAATCTTTTATTTTAATATCATCACCACTCCATTTTACAACAGGTACATTCACACTTTGAGCTAAAATATTTGCCGATATTTTGTCTCCTAATGCTTTCATAACCCTTCCAGTAGGTCCTATAAATATTATGTTTTCTTGTTCTAATAATGTGGATAATAAGGGATTTTCTGAGCTATGTCCCCATCCAGGCCAAACAGCATCTACCTTTTCTTTTTTTGCAATATTTACTATAAGTGGTACATTAGCATAATTATTAATATTTTTTCCTGGTGGAACTTTTATTACTTTATCAGATAAAGAAATATATTTTGCATTACTTTTAATATCGTCTTCAGTAGCTAATACTATAATTTTGATCAAATTTTCATCATAAAAATTTTTAAATAACCATTCTTTTAAAGATAAAATACATTTTAATGCTGCCATTCCATTATTTGCAATTAACAATTTTTTTATAATTTTATCATTTTTATTGTTTAAAAAATTAAAATAGGGATATCTTCGTTCACTTATATAATTTACATATTCTTCAAATGCTTTTTTTTTTATTTTGTTTTTTTCTTCATAAGTTAGAAAATCTGCCTTTCCTTCTAAGATACTAAACTTATTATCATTGTTTGTAGAATTGTCCAATATTTTATTTTCTTTACTATTTACATCTTCTTCTAAAATATCTTCTTTAGTTACGTTATCTCTATTTACCGATTTTGAATAAATTGTACATTTATGATTATTGTTATAATGCATATTGTCACTATTAATTTTATTTTTTTTTTTTAATAATGGAAAATTATTAGATATCTTAAAACTATAAAATAATTTATTTAAATTTTTCTTTTTTTTCTTTAAATTTACCTTATTTATTATTCCATTATTTGACAAAATATTCTCTGAATTATCATATAATACATCACTTTTTGATTTACTAAGAGAAGGATTCATTAATTCCCCTTTACTTAAATTTTGTATAGAATTATTTTTCGTGTTATTATTATAAACATTATTATAATTAGAATTATAATCTGACAAGTGTTCCAAGTAATATATATTTCTGTTGCATTCACTCATAGATTCGTCATTATAATCAATTGCATCAATTGAGTAATTTTCATTAATATTGTCTTGAATATAATTATCATTAGATGTAATACTTAAAAAACTTTTTTTAATTTCATTTCTTTTAGATCTTGTGTTAATTCCATTTTCAGTAGAGTATGCTTCATTAAAATTGTCTTGAATATTTTCTTTTTTATTGCTTGATGCGTTTTCAAACGTGTTAGAGCTATTATGAAAGTTTAATGAAGATGATGAATTCCTAGAATCATTCTTTGGAAAATCTAAATATTTAGATTTATTGTTTTTAAAAAAAGAATGAAATATTTTAGTTCCTTTTGATACAAATAAAGGAATTTGTCTATTTCTATGATTACCATTCAAAATATTATGGTTCCCTTTTAAGTTATAACATATTTCTGTAGCTTCTTTTTCATTAAAATTATTTTTATTAGCATTATTATGCATGTGTAAATAATGAATATTTCTATTTTTTATACACTCTACAAGATTTTCAAATATTAGAACAAACAAAAATAATGAAAAAAAATGTTTAATCATTTTTTTGTTTTACTCCATTTATGTTTATTTTATTTTTTGTTAACATTTCAAGTATACTATATATTTCTATTTCTTTATTACTTTTAAATATATCCTTATTTTCTCACTTTTTTTTATATGCTTATTCTTTTTTAACATAAACATATATATTCTTAATTTTTTTTTTTTCTTTATATATATATATATATATTTTTACTTTTTTATAGTTTTTTTTTTGATATTTTTTATTTGTATCATCAAATGAAATTTTTTTTTTTTTTGGTATTATTATCTTAATTAAACAAACATATTTTGTGAATATAAACAAAATTTAATGAAAAAAAACAAAAAGCTAAATATAAATAATAAAAAAAAAAAAAAAAAAGAAAAATCAACATAAAACAATACTAAAATTGGTAATATTTATATAATAAAAACCATATCATTTTTGTATTATTTTTTTCTAATTTTCAAAAAAAAATATTATAGTATTAAAACAAATTTATATTTAATAACTGTAAGAATTTAATGGTTTATGTATCTAGAATTTCACAAATGTCCTTTTTTTTTTTTTTTTAATAAAAATTAATATGCTTAAAATTTTTTTTATTTTTTCTAACATTCTTGTTTTTTATTACTTTAATATATATTTTTTTAATTTTACTAAACATTATTATTTATTTCACAATTTTTTTTTTTAAGTATTACAATTCTTTTTCTTTTCTGCGACATTCGTAAAATTTTTCTTTTTTATTGCAAAATATATATTTCAGAAGTTGCATTATGCATTTAAAGCTTTCTTATTTTTACGTTTATCTCGATATAAAATTAAAATGATGAATATTATATAAAAAATATATGTAAATTTGAAAAAAGAAAAAAAACTTATAATTTTATATAACAAAACGCATACATATATAAATACACAAGTATATAAATACATAAGTATATAAATACATACATACATACATACATACATACATACATACATACATACATACATACATACATACATACATACATACATATACATACATACATATACATACATACATACATATATATATATATATATTAATTTGCACAATTCTAAAAAATTTTAAAATTTAAAACATTTATTGAAACCTGAAAGCATTTTGAAGTAAGCAAATTACATAAATACTTATTTTTTTTCTTTTTATACGTGCAATTAGATTATTTTAGCGCTTTTCATTTTTGTCTAAAGCATATACTTATATATATGCTACTTTTACTAAAAGTAAATTATATGTGTACATATATATAAATATAAATGCATATATATACACATGTATATATAGATAAATAATCTAGTGCCTTAATAAAATTACGACAAATTCAACAATAAAAAAAATTTTTTTAAAAGAAAAAACTTAATACCAATATATATATATATATTAAATAAAATTATTCATATATATATTAACAAATGTTAATAGATCATCAAAATGTTAACTATTTTCATTATAAATAAAATTAAATGAGTAAGGGGAATAAATCGCTTTTTTTTTATCTTGCATGCTTTGATATATTTTCAGATCATGTAGAAACTCAAATAATTAAAGGATACTGGGAATTTTAATAAACAATAATGAAATAAAGATATAATAAAATAAAATAAATAATATAAAAAAAAACTCCTATTTAAGTCCTAAAATATGTTAATAAAAAGAATAAAATGATATATTAATAGAAATATTTAATATATTAAAATTCAAAAAAAAAAAAAAAAATTAAACATTTAAAAAAATAATAAAATTAAAATAAAAAATAAATAAAAGAAAAAAATAATAAAGTAAAAAAAATGAGTAAAGATTCCATTTAAACCGGATAATTTTTAAATATATGCAAATAGCATTTTTGAATAAGTTTTTTTTTTTTCTTAATTCCTTAAAAATAAACATTTTCTACAATTTAATAATTACCATTAGTTCTATGGTTTTTTTTTTTTTTTTTTTAATATGAATTACGCTGAATACTATATTAAACAAAATATATTATCATTAAATATCCAAGTAAATATTTTATCTAAATCCTTATTTAATGATTTAATAATATCAAAAAATTTAATAAATCACATTAAAGCTTATGTGATAATTAAAAAAAAAGAGAAAATAAGAAATTTTAATTTATATAAAATTAAGTTACAACTAATTTATAATAATACGAACAGGCATATATTTTTAAAAAAAAATACAAGACAGATAAAATCAAATATTACTACTATAAAAGATGTTGAAAAGAAAGAAGTGAATTTTTGTGAAGAAAAATATTTGAATTACAATAATTCTAATCAAAAAGAGAAAAATATTTTCAATAATAAAGATAATAATAATTCATATAAAAAAATTACATATTATAATAATGAAATAAATAAATTAATTAATGAAAGTAGTAATGAAAATAATTACAATTTATCAGCAAAAATAGAAATAAAGGAAAGAAAAGTAGAAAATGATAAAAAAAAAAAAGATAGTACAGAGTTTCTATTAAATACATCAGAAAGCATATTGCATGATAGCATTTCTATGAATAAAATAAAAAAATTAAATGAAGAAAATGAAGTAGATTATTTTGATATAACTGATGTATTAAGAGAAAGAAACATTTTTACAAAAGATTTTCATTTATTTGAAAAAAAATATTTTTGTAAATATATATGTTTACCCTCTATGTTATCTATATTAAATGTAAACATAAAATCAATTCATTTTGTATTAGATAAAAAATTGAGTATACACCTACTATTGGATATTACGGTAAATAGAAAAAATAATAGTTTTTTTGAAATAAATAAAAATAAAGAATTAGATGATATGTTAAAATTAAAAAAAAATATTATACAATGCAAATTTTGTAATTCTAATATTATTTCATATTCAAATATTAATTTTATAATTCCACACATATATTTAAACATAAATAATTTTTTTGAGCATGCATTTTGTGAGGAATGCACAACATTTTCTTATGATAATTTGAAGGATAATGACAATAATATATTAATTTTTTCTAATTATTTATCATTTAATTTTAATTTAATAAAAAATAGCGAATTACTTGTCAAAAAGCAATCAATTGAAAATTTTAGGTATATGTTCTTTTGTAATTTTTGCTATAATTCACTAGGTTATCTAGAAAATGAAAATGAAAACACTTATTCTTACACAAATAAAAATATTTATGATAATATAAAATTTTTATTCTTTAATTCTACTAAGGAAATGGATAGAAAGAAATATATAAAACTTGATAAATTATTATTAAACTCTCTGAAATCATATGCAAATATTGTTGAAAAAAATGGAGAGCAAATAAAAAGTACTAATGGAGAATATTATAGTGGTTTTGCAACTGAAAATGCTAATGGCTTAAAAGAAGAATTCTCAGATATTCAAACAAATATAAAAAAAGAAAATAATTTTTTAAATAAAAATATAGAGGAGAAAAAAAAAAAAAAAAATAATATTTTTAATTGTAATGATAATAAAATAGACCATAAATTAAAAAATATAAAAAAGGAGGATAATTACTATAATAATTTAAAAATTTATTTATTTAAACATAAAATTAAAGTACTATTAAATAATGAAAACATTTTTCATAATTACACTGATTTATTATTTCTTAATGAATACATGTTTAATAAAAGTGAAAAGTATAATATATTTTTATTTTATTTAAAAAATGACAAAAAAAAAAAAATCATAGAAATAAGAATATTTATAAAAAACATATACATTTCTAAAATTTCAGAAATAAAAAAATATGAAAATTTCTTATTTTTTCAAAAAGCGATGAAAATATTATATTGTCTAAGGAAAGAAAATAAAATAAAACAAGCAAATTATGAATTAATAAATGTTTCAAAGGAAATATATGAAGATATTCTTAAAATGTTGATTAATTATTCTTATAAATCTGATATTTTTCAAAATAAATTCTTTTCATATCTTCATTTAGTACAATAAATATATAATATGGTTAAAATAAAAAAAAACTTTAATTAGAAAAATTAATATTTTATTAAAAATAATAATTTTCGATTTTAAGAATTAGAATTAACTATTAAATTCCACAATTGATGTCTATAAGATACTTTACTTCTTTTTAATTCTGCTATATTATACTCTATTTGGTTTAAACTTATTCATCAATAAATTATATATGATTTTGTTCTAATTCTTTTTTTTTTTTTTTGCTGTTTTTACTTAAATTGTTTTTGAAATTTACAAATAAATCACAACTCCATTTAAATTATATAATTATGAAGTAAAAAAACAAAAAAATAATATTAGTATACACTATATTTTAAAAAAAATTATAATTGGAAAATATGCAAGATATATAAATAAAAAAAGCTATATATTAAATATTAAAAATAGAAAAAAAAACAAATTTTATAAAAAATTAAAATAAAAAACATCATGTTTGGCATCATTTGTTTGAGATTTGAAAAAAAAAATGTGTAGCATTTATTTTATAATTTTTTTTTTTTTTTTAAAGCATTTGTATAAAATATAATGAATATTTAAAGTACTTTTTATTTTTTTACGTTTTTTTTAAAAATTTTTTTGAAAGACAATAAAAATATTTAAAAATAATAAATATGTGTAGCATTAATTAAATAATTGGCAAAATTTTCATATATATTTTTGATGTTAAGCATCCAATTGTAGTACCTAGTAAAAGAGATAAATAAACTATATTTGGAACTAATTGAAGATATTCCTTTTTATTTTTTTTGTTGCATACTTTGGGTAGTTTTAAAAAAATAGCATTACTAATTAATCCATTTGTAAAACCAAAAATATATGCTAAAGAAATTAAAAAAATGAGATTACTGAGAATATAATGTTTATATATAACAATAAGTACAAATATAGGTAGTAATGTAAATCTAAAAATTTTAACAAATGAATATGATAAAAAGGATATCTTAATAAAATAGCTGCTTAAATTGTGAACTATAAGACGAGCTGAAGAATCTCCAAATAACAATACTCCTGATAAAAGTCCCTTTGATTCTTTTTGTATATCTATACTTGTTGGGAATATAGAGGGATATATTTGATAAGTTAAAAAATTCGTAAGAAAAGCTGCAATCATATACTTCCAAATTATGTTTAAAGAGCGGAAGGATTCAGCTAAAATATTTTTGTTTATAAAAAGACCTTTATCTCTATATTTTTCTTCTAATCTTTTTGCAAAAGGCATATTATATATTTTAAATAATATCAAAAAACATATAATTGATAGAACAGAAATTGTTCCGCAAAATAAAGAAAACATGTTACAAAATTTATTTTCATCGTCAGGAAATAATACATAGGCACCCAATATATATAATAAAAAAACTAAAAATCCGGAAAGTGACAATCCACACACATAAGCACTACAGTATGGCCTTTTAAACAAAACACATATTTTAATAGTAGTCATTTTAGCTATACACAAAATAATACCTAATGGAATTGAACTAAATATTATAATTTTATGCCCTATGTAATCACGTCTAAAAAAAATAACTAAATATAATATTCCTAGAACAAATACAGTTAACAAAGGTTGATATAAATTCCATTTCAATCTATAGCTACCAATTAAATGTAATAAAACACATAAAATAATTACAATTATACTTTCCATTACAGCAAATTCATTTATCATAACGTCACTTACATTAAATGCACTTTTAAAAAAATCGGCCATTGATATTATTATAAAATAAGGAGCTTCTGATATTATAGCCATTAATGCATAAGAAATAGATAATAATAATGAATACTTTTGTTCTTCTAATTCATCATTTTTTTTTATTTCCATTTCATATATTTCTCCAACATTCGTTATATTCTCATTTTCGTATATTTCTTCAATATGTGTTTCATCCATATTTACAAATTTACTTGCATCACTTATTTTAACACTGTAAGACTCTTGCTCAAACATTTCTCAATGTATTTTTATATTCTAAAAAATAATATATAACAATAATAATAAAGAATATCTGTAGCAGTGATATCTTAATTTATGTACCTCAATCAAAAAAAAAAAAAAAAAAAAAAATTAAAAAAACATTTTTATATTAATTTTATATGCAATTCCATGTTCCTGAAATGAAATAGAAATATAGAAAAAAAAAAAAAAAATCTATATATATATATATAATATATTGATATTTAATATTTCCTTTAAATTAATTTAAACGATATATAAGCAATGAAAAAAAAAACAAAATAGACTAAATGAAAAGGTATATGCTTATATATAATATAGAATCCCCCTTTTAAATAACAATATAAAAAAAAAAAAATTATAAAAGATGTAATATATGTAGTTGTATTCAATATATTATAGTGAAATAATTTTTAAAATATTATTAATATTTTAAAAATTATTTCACTATTTTCATTTAAAAAAACTAAAATATAATAAATGAATTCTATTGAACATTATTTATACCTTAGTTCTATATATATATTTAAATAAATACTTTTTTTTTCCTTTAATCTATTATAGTAAGGCAAATTATAAAAAATTAAGATAACATTTGGAACTGTCTCTTTTTTTGGTTTTTTCAATTGATTTGTACTTTTTAAATTAACTTAACTAATTCAGTATGTTGAATGGACACAGTGCATATTTGGGAGTATTGCATATACTAACCTTTAAATTTTTTTGAATACATATATTTTATATTTTTTTCTTTTTTTTTTTAAGACTTTCAATTATTTAAAAGAAAATATACTACAATACAGTTTATTTTATTTTATTTCAATTTATTTTATTTATTTATTTTTTTTTAAATGCCATTAATGTTTTAAATAATTTTTTTAATTCAATGCTAGCAAGTGAATATTAATTTTGTATTTGGTGATTAATACGATATGCATTAATAAATGCATAACTAAGATTGCATTTTATAAATAATATCTTATTGATAGATGTTTATCTTTTATTTTATTATATTTAGTTGTTACTAAGTTCAAGTAATCTAAATTTTGTTCTACCGGCAAATATTTTTGTTTATAACAAAAATTCTGTATTTTTATATTACATTTTAATTTTAATAAAAAAATATATTTTTTTGCATATTTTTCAGCATTTTCTTCATGCATTTCTTTGTTTTCTCTCTATTATATATTTATACATAGCATTAAACATTCTTTTCTTTTTTTTTAATATATCTATAAAATTTTTTTTTATAAAATATGCATAAATAATTCACTTTATATTAAGGTAATATAGATTATTCTCATATTTTTTTAGATGTTTAATACATATTCATTGTGTGTTTCATTTTTTTTTTTTTATGTATTTTAATCTTAAACATTTTTTAATAAATATTTCCTAATATTTATGTACAAAAGCGAGAAATATTCCATATAAAAAATCTTATTTAGAAAAAATAAAATTTAATAAATCGAATTTATTTTTAAACAAAAAAAAATTATCTTTTCTAATAGAAACTTACTTAACATCATAAAGTAATTCATTTTAAAGATAATTTTATTTTTTTAATTAAATTTCTTTTTTTTTTTTTTTTTTTGTAATATATTATTAATTTTTTTTTTCAAATGTCTCTTAAGGAAAAAAGAAAATTTTTCTTTTGTAAAAAATATATGTATGCATATATATAGAAAACTTTTTTTTATGAAAATATGAATAAAAATTTAATAAGAAATAGTATTATTTTTTTTTTTTTTTTACTTTTTTTAATTATATAAAATTATAATTTTTATTCATTTTTGATTATTTTTTAAGATTTCTTTAAAATATAAAAAATTGTACTTTTCTTTAATTTTTAAATGAGCCTATCACTTTTTTTTTTTTTTTTTTGATTGTTAAATATTATCTTTTTTAACTTTAAAATAACAATATAAATTCAAATATATTTATATATATTTTGTAATATATATTTTTTTCTTTTTTTTAAATAATATATTTATATCCTTATATCCAAACTTTGTTTTTATACCTTATTGTAAATGTAATTAATAATATTAACATTAATATATCTGAAGTTTGTTTTATTTCGAAAATACCTATTTATATATATATATATATATATATATATGTTTTTTTTTTTTTCTTTTGGTTTAATTATGTAATTATATATATATATTTTTATAACTAAATTATAGTAATTCAATAATCTTAAAAATAACTTAAGAAAATGACAAAAAGAATTATAAAAAAGTCCATACCAAATGAAAATAGAGATCATAAAAGTAAAATAGAAAAAAATAAGGAAAATAACTATGAAGAAATAAAAGAAAATAATAACAGAAATATTTTAACATTAAATAATATATTAGAGGAAAAAGAAACAGAAAGTAAAAAAAAAGTGAAAAATAAATTAATATGTAAAAAGAAAAATATAACCAATGCTAATACAAATGAAATGAGAATTATAACAATACCAAGACAAAGAAAATCATCAGTTTTAAAAAATTGGTTAGAATTAATAAAACCAATTGTAACAAACTTAAAATTGGAAATACGAATGAATAAAGATAAAATAGAAGTGAGAACATGTAAACTAACAGAAGATAAAAACAATTTACAAAAATCATCAGATTATATAAAAGCATATTTGCTTGGTTTTAGTATAGAAGATGCATTAGCTTTATTAAGAATTGAAGATTTATATATTGAAAGTTTTCAAATTCAAGATGTAAAAATTTTAAAAGGGGATCATTTATCTAGATGTATTGGAAGAATATGTGGCAGCAACGGATCAACAAAATATGCAATCGAAAATGCAACTAAAACAAGAATTGTAATAGCAGGAGATAAAATTCACATTTTAGGTAGTTATAATAATATTAAAATGGCTAGATATTCAATATGTAGCTTAATTCTTGGTTCTACTCAAGGAAAAATATTTAATAAATTAAATATTTTAGCAAAAAGATTAAAAGAAAGATTTTAAATTTTTTAGTAATGAATAAATTTTTGTTTTGTACATATATACAATTTTATGTTATTTTAGTATTTGTTATTTTATTTTATTTTATTTTTTTAAATATAAGAAATATATGTTTTTTTTTAAGAAAACAAAAAATATAGCTAAAAAATTATAAAATATTGACCTTTGTAATAAAAAAAAAAAAAAATTAAATTACCTTCTTTTTTAAAATCCCAAAAGTTCAAGAATTACTTTTGCAATATTTATATATCTGCATTTAAATAAAAAATATAAAAATGAAAATATTATTTTCAAAAACAAAATTTGAAAAACATTTAATTAGATTTCTTTAATTTGTATGCAAATATAAATAATTAAAAAAAAAAGGGAAAATTAGCTTTGCATAAAAAATTAGTTATAAGATTTATGTGTATATTTTAAATAAAAAGTTACGCTTCTTATAAATTCTTAAATATAGATAAAAAAAAAAAAAATATGTTATATAATGTTTAAATTTTATTATATATTATTTCCTTTTTCTTAAGAAAGAAAAAAAAATATTGTAAATGTTAGAAATAATTACTATGTAAATATAAAGAGAAATATTTCCTTAATATACTTTTTGTTTTTGCTTTGTTATTTTATATATATTTTTTTTTCTTATTAATTTGATAAATTTTACAGAGATTAGTCTATTGATATTATTCTTCCTTTAATATAGAAAAAATTGAAAAGAAAAGTCAAAAGTATATATTAGTTCTTTATTATACTTTTTATATTAATACAATTTTTTTAAAATAAATTGTACATATATTCATATGTAATTCTTGATGTCTAATACTTTTCTCTTTTTTAGTTTCATAAAATAAAATTTATCAAATTTAGAAATATTATACTTCAAAAGAAATTTAAAAAAAAAAATTTTTTTTTTTAATTTTGTATACATCCTACTTTTTCTGTAATTTGCACATATATATATATATATATATATATATATATATTTACACTTTAAAAAAGAAAAAAAAATAATTTAGTAAAATTAAAAATCTTAAAAATACAAGTTTATATCAAATATGTGAATTGAAAATTATAACGTAAAAAAGAAGTAAAAGTTTATTTTATTTTATATATTCCATTTATTACACATGTCCTTGCTAGACTTTTCTACGAATATGTTTTTTTTATAAAGAAATATTAATATGCACAATTCCATTAGCAACAGTGACAAAATAAAAAAATGGAATAATAAATTATTTCCTCTTTTTAAATAATTATATTAAAACATTTATTATAAAGTTTTTTCACTTAAATTATTACATTTTACTTTATAAATTTATAATTGAAGATTAGAAAAATATTTTTTTATATTTAAATTTTTTGTTAAGTAAGCATTAGTTTAGTGAGATAATAAAAAAAAAAAAAATTAATGGAGACATTATCATACTTATTTTTATTTATTCAATTATAGTAGCTCAAAAAATTGAATAGCTAAACTTCTTTTTTATATGTTTTTATTTTATTTTCCATTTTTTTTTTTTTTAACATATTCATTACATCATATACGCAAATCATAATATTGTGACTTTTTATAGTTTTTTATCTTATATATATTTCCATGTATAATTTTTAATCATAACCTTATACATTATCTTTTGTTTTTTTTTTTTTGATATTATAAATAAGAATATATACCTTCATCACATATTAAGTATATATATATATATATGATTAACCTTTTATTTTATATTAAGTAATTTTTTAAATATACTTTTATATTATTTATTTTCTCTTCATTATATTAAACATTTATAGTAGATATTATATGTTTACCCCTATTACATATATATATGTATATATATATAAAATGGTTATAGAAGAAAAAATATGTATATTTTTATTAATATACATATTGATAATTAAAGAAATAGGAAGCTCAAATTATTTAAAAAATGATTTTTTATTTAAAAATTTAGCAATAAATAAAAAAAATTTAGATTCATCTTACTTTTATAATTATGATAATTTGAAATGGGATGGAAAAGTAATCGCTATAGGAGATATTCATGGAGATATTGAAGGTTTAAAATTGATTTTAAAACATTCTAATTTAATAGATGAAAATGATGAATGGAGTGGAGAAAATGTTTTATTAATACAAGTGGGAGATATTTTAGATAGAGGAATATATGGTCCACTTATTTATGACTATTTGTTTCAATTACAAAAAAAAGCAATTATAAAAAATAGTAAAATTATTTTAATATTAGGAAATCACGAACAACTAAATTTGTGTGGATATTTTGATTATGTCAATGAAAAAGAAATACAGTTATTTTTTGAAAATAATTATGATTACAGATTATTTAGTTTTAATAATAAAAAAGGAAATTACTTTAAGAAATTAATTAAGCTACCTTCTATAGTAAAAGTAAACAATGCTATATTTACTCACGCAGGGATTAGCAAAAAAATGTCTCAATTTAGTATAAATTTAATAAATTTAAAAACAAGACTACAAATAGAGAATAAATGTAAGATGCTGAAATATGACAATTATAATTATTTAAATAATGATAGTGTATTATGGAATGATGATATTTCTTATAAAGTAAAGTTTAATCATCATGAGGGATGTCATGAATTATTTGAAATATTAAAAAAATATAATGCAAATTATTTAATTGTTGGTCACACTAAACAAATATCACATGAAATTGGTTCTTTTTGTGATAAAAAATATTTTCTAATAGATACAGGTATGAGTTTATTTATGAATAACGATCAATCACATCCAAATTATCTTATTATAGAAAAAGGGAAATTTAAATCTATTCACTTAGTTATAGAACATAGAAATAAAAAAAATAAAAAAGAATGTTCTAGAGAGATTCAATTACATAGTCCTCGTGAGAAAAAACTATGTATATATGTAAAACAAACAGATTTTTAGCAACTTTCATTTTTTTTTAATTTATTTTTTTTGTAATATTTGGAAATTTGTTTTTTGTTTCATTTATATTTATATTTTCACTTTTTTTTTAGTTTATTTTTTAGTATTTATTTATCGAATTTTATTCCTGAAAATATAAAATATATATTTTCATATTTTGTAAAATTATTCTTTATTTATTTAAATTAGTTTTTTGTTATATATAATTACTGTTCATATTTAAATTAAATATTAGTTGCTAATATATTTTGTATGAATTTTTTATTTTTAATTTTCTTTTTTGTGAGAATTTTCATTTTTAAATAAATTAAAAAATAAAATAAAATAAATTTTAATTAAAAATATTATGCAAAAATATATTTAAATAGTTTTACATGTCATTCTTTTAATTGAAGGAAAAGTAAAAAAAAAAAAATTAAATAGACAATACTTTCATGGTTTTTTCATCAAAATAGTATATAAATACCAAATGTTTAATATCAAATAAATATCATTTAGAAATCCTTTTTAATAAAGTTAAAGGCATTATACTTATTTTGATAAATTAGATATTTCTTTATAAATAACATCAAGTATTAAAAAATTATAGTAATAATAATAAATATTGTTAGTTTCTCTTATTTTTAATATTTTTTCTTTATTCAAATTTTTTACATACATATTTTTAGCAACCATTTAAATATATATATTTTTTATTTTATTTATGATTGTTTTCATAATATTTTGTATTTTTAAACATTTTTTTACCATCTTTAAACGTTATATAAGTTTAAAAGAAAAAAATATTTACTATATTATTATGCACTACCATATTAGTAAAAAAATTGATTATACATATACATATATACAATTTTTTAAAGTAGTATACCGTAATTAATATTTTTATATTTTTTTGTTATTATTAATGAAAATCTATGTGATTTTTTTGTATTATATATATATATATATATATATGAACATTATTTAAATATAAAAAAAAAAAATATACAAAGAGATATAGTTACTGATAAAATAATTATTCTTTTTAAGTTATAGTATTTAATTTTTTTTAAAATCTTTTGTATTTGAGGTAAATATGAATTTAATTGATTAATTTTTTTTATATGTTGTATAATATTATAATTTTGACTTTTTAACTTATTCTTCGTATGTTCTCCAATAGATATCATATTGTCTAACTCATTCAAAGAAAATTCTAATGCACTTCTTTCTTTAAATACTTGATTAATTTCATTATTATTAACAAATTTATTACTTTCTTTTTTTATATATATATTACAATTTAAATGTATTTTATCAAATGTATTTTTTATACTTTGTAATTGAATTTTAAATTTGTCAAATATACTTAAATATCTAGCAATTTCTAAGGAATATGTACTATTTTTACTGAAGTAATTTCTCATTATATCTAAATTTTGTATACCATTTTTATGTAAATTTTCTAATTCTTCTATTTTTTTTTTATTATTAGATATAAATTCATATATATCATTTTCATTTCTTTTTTTTGTATTGATTTCATATAAATTGATACTTTCTTTCAATTCACTTAAAATTTTTTCAAAGTTTATTTGTAAATTTCTAATATTTTTTTTATATTCTCTATAACTTACATTATCATCATAATCATTTAATTTTTCATTATCATCTAGAACACTATAATTTTTTCTCATTTTTCTGTATTTTATTAAAAATAAAATTTCTTTGCATTCTTCTTTTAATATGGAAATTTTTTTTTATCATTGTTAATATAAAATATATATAATGGTACAATATATAAGTACATTTTAAGTGATCAATTTTATAAATCAAACTGTTTTATGAACATTTTTTAAAAGTATAATATAATAAAAACACAAAAAAATTTATAATCAAATATATGCATATTATATATACTTTATATAAATATTAATAAATAAAAAACATATATATACAAGAGAAAAAAAATAAAATTTGGAAAACATTAAGTTCTTTTATAATGTATTTTAAAAAAAATAATATATATATATATATATATATTATTATACACAAAAAGTTTATTTTAACAAAAGAAACATCTTTTAAAAATAAAGTAAACTTATTTTTATTTAAAAATTAATTTATTTCTTATAATTTATTTTATATTTATTACTACAAAAAAAATTATTGTTTTTAAGAGCAATAATTCTATATATTAAACAAAAAAAAAAAAATTTATATTTATTTAAATTTTTAATAGGAGTGTAATTATATAAAAGAAAAGAAAAAAAAAGGGATAAAATCTTATTTATTCTAGTTTATTTTCATTAAAACTTATTTGTTTGATTTAAAAAAAAGAAAAAAAATTTATATCATTAAAATATCCTAGCCAGATAAATAATTATAAGGAAAAATAAATAAATAATATTTTATAGTGCTTCACAAATTTTTTTATATTATTTTAGTAATTTAAACAAATGAATAAATATGTTTATATTTATTTGAAAATCATATATGTTCAGTAAAATTTCTTTTTTCTTTTTTTTTTTTTGTTATATATATATTTTTTATTTAACAAATGAATTAAGTTTAAAAAAAACATACTTTATTAACCTAAACAACAAAATAGACATATGGAAGAAAGATATCTTAAGAATTTACAAAAAAAATGCTGTGAATAAAAAAAAAAAGAACATTAAGAATTTGATGAGGAGATATAACAGTTTAAAAAATAATATTTTGAGAGAGAAAGAAAATGAAATAATTGAAATGAATGGTATAGTTGATGAATGTTTAGCGAACACCAACTTTATAGTAAAAATCCCAAATGGTCAAAAATTCTTATGCTTTATTTCCGGAAAGTTACGAATAAATAAAGTAAGAATTAACTTAGGTGATCAGGTTAAAATTCAAATTCATAAATTAGATTTTGAAAAGCGCAGAGGAAGAATAGTTTTTAGATATTTACAGGTTCAAAAAAAAAAAAAAAAATAAATAATTAAAAATGCAAAAATCATAACCTTTTTTTTATGATGCAAAATCATCTTTTATTTTTCTTCTTTTTCTTTTTTTTTTTAAATTGTTATTGTATTTTGAAAAAGAAACCTAAAATATAATATATATATAGTTCAATAAATTATTGTATAAACATATATAAAATTTTATTTATTTAAAACCATCTTATAAATAATTAAGTTATTGTTAAAACTTTAAGAAAATTATATACATGATAAAACTAAAAAAAAAAAGCGTAAATTGATATAGAAATAATTACATAACGAATATATGTAACAACAAATTATATACTTAAAATAATGATTACAAATAAAATAATAACAATATTTATAAAGGAAATAGTAAAAAATAAAAAAATAAAATAAAAGTGTATATATATATGAGTCTATAAAATGTGTCATATTTATAATTTTAAAGATAGATAAAATATTATTTTAACAAGTGAATTAACTATAAAATAAGCAGGTATATTAATTTTATATTCTCAAAAAAAAATTATTAATAGAATAAAAAATTATACATATAAATTAAAAATTATAAAAACAACAAAAATCATTAAATTGACTTCTCTTTTTTTTTTTTTTTTGGTGTTAGAATATTTTTTATAACAGTAATAAAAATATTACTTAGAATAAATAATGTTATTATCTTAAAATATGCATATGAATGAGAAATTATAATTATGTATTATCTATATAAATAATAAATCTATTAACATATTTTTGAATTTTTAAGTGTATTTATAATTAGCTATTTGTAGTATTTTTGTTTTCTTCATAGAGTTTTAAAATTTGTAAACACGTCATAAATGTCTTTAAATCATTCTCCATTTTTAAAAAAAGACCAAATTTTTTGTCGTCTTTAGTATACTAATCAACGAAATTATTAAAAAATAAAAATAAATAAATATATATATAATAATTGTCATTCATTTGGCATAAGGTTTTAAATTTTATTTAATAGATAATAAATTTTTTTTTTTCTTTTAAAATCTTACATGCATATATATTAACTTTTTTTTTTCCTCTTCTGGCATAAGATATATAGTTTTTAATTGCTAAATGTTATAGAAAAAAAATAATAAAAATAATGAAGCAAAAAAATATAAAAAGAAATACTTAATGGGAAATGAATGAAATTTAAAAATTATATAAAACAATTATTTGATAATAACAAAAAATAGCATACCAAATATCTATTAAATTTCGAATCATTAATTGTTTCATAGTCATATAAATCTATTACCTAAAAGACGATAATTAGGAAAAAAATTTTAAATATAAATAAAATAATAAATATAAGAATATGTATTCATAAATTAACAATATGAATTTACATTTTTTATTTGAATATATAGGCTTTCATCACTTAATACTATGATTATATGCTACAAACATGTATCCAAAATATTTATATTTAAAAATGTTCTTATTATAAATTTTTTTTTTTGTCTTATTGATATATTTTACTCTTATATAATTTTTGTTTATTTTATTTTTATATTAGTGTAATTTTATTTTTTTTTATTTTTTATTTCCATTACATTTAAGTTTTTTTCTATATACAAATAAGCACAAATGAGGAAATCTCTACTAATACTAATATACTCACACTTTATACCTTCAAAAGCTGAAGATAAAAATTGTTTCATCTTAAAAAATATTTAAAATTTTTTTTTTTTGCTATAAAATATATCAATTTTTTATTCATTTTTTCAATTCTACTATTGTGGATAAGCATTCACTTTCTTTTTCTCTTTTTAAATTTACTTTTTCAATCTATTAAATTTTTGAGTTATAAAACTTGTATAATTTCTTATTAATATTAAAAAAAAAAAAAAAAAAGAAAGAAATAGACACCTTTTCAAGATTAATTTCTAATGGATCTTCATCACCAGAAAAAAAATTACAGCATAAATATTTATTAATCATTTTATTAAAAATAGAAATTTATTTCATTAAACACTTTAAATGGTATGTATATTATTAAATTTTATTGATTTTATTTAAAAAAAAAAAAAAATTACCTTTGTACTTCAAAAAAGATTCATTTGATCACTAGTAAATTAGTAAGGTAGAAATATTATTTTGCATTTTACACAAAAAAAATAATATAAAAAAAACTTGAATATTAGTAAAATAAATTCATATGCCACATGCATAATAGGTGTATATATATATATATTTGCATTAAAAAATTATCGGAATTTTATAGAAATAGTTTTTTTTATTAATTTTCTCATTTTAAATAAAATGAGAAATGAGAAATTACTGAGATTAAGTTGAATTCGATACATTAAATGAATGCAATGAAAATTTGAAATTGTTACAAAAAAAAAAAAAAAAAAGACAAAAACATAATAAAATGATAAACTAACCCATTAAGAAAAGAAATTTCTACTATTTATAATGTCGAATATATCACAAAAATATACATATATGTATATTTTTGTATAAATCTAAAGTTGGTTAATGAAACATTAAAGCTTTATAACATATATTAAAAAAATTATTAAATTTAAGCATAAGAAAATATTGATATATATTCTATCTAAATAATGAATATTTATTTTTTTTTTTTTTTTTTTTTTTTGTTCTATATTTCCTAAACATTACCTACTACGGTTTATTAAATAATTTTATAATTTTATCTTGATTCCTTTTTTTTAAATATATATTTATTCGAAAGAAATACATCAATAAAAATTGAGAAGATATTTTTAAATAAACTTTTATTTAAAATGTTATGATAGGAGGAATATATACATACAAGAAATAAGATATAATAAAAAAAAATAAATTTAAAATCATATTAAGGAAAAAGTGTGATATAATATTAATATGCTACTATATTAAATTTTAATATGTTTTATATGATAATCATAAAAGTGAAATATGTGATGAAAAAAATACATAAGAAATATTTTTAATTGTTTACTTAAAAAAGTATTTGTTTCAGTATGCTTAAAAGTATTCTATTTTATATTCAAAAATGATAAATTTTAAATAAAAAATTTCATTGTAGGAGTATTAGTAACAACACTTATATTTCTAAACTTAAAACGTGCCAATTATGTATATATTTTTTAAAAATTCAAGAAATTTACTGGAAATATATTTAGCATTAATTTTTATTTTATAATGTTTTATTTTATTTTATTTTTTTTTTATTCTACTTCATAAATATTTTTATACTTTTTTAATTTTGTATATTTTTTTTATCTTTCTGTTTTTTTTTTTTTTTTTTATAATAAATGCTTCATATTTTAAGAATGTTCATTTATTTATTCCTCTCCCTTATATATATAATAAATATTTTCTATTTTTTTTTTTAACTAGTTTCTATTAATATCATATAAAAAATTTTCTTATCCATGTTTAGCAATTTTTTTTTTTTTTTATATTTAATAACATTCTCTATATCAAATTTATCTTTTTTATAATTTTGTTTCTATTTCTATTTCTATTTCTATTTCATTTTACTTCATATTATTTTTTTAAAATTTGGTAATGGATAATTAATATAATCAAATTGTTAATTATACTAAAACATATCGTTTAAAAAATTAATTAAAAAATACAACTAATTTTTTTTCTTTACAAAATTTAAAAAGTCACTGTAAATACTTAACAAAAATGAAAGAAGCAACTGAAACAGTTGAAAAAAAAAGAAAAAGGACTGATAACATTGATGAGCCTAAAGAAGCAAGTAAATTAAAAAAAAAAATAGAATTTGAAAATGATGATGAATATGAAAAATATCTTTTAAATAATTTTAAAAAGAATGATGAAAAGGAATATGTTTTTTCAGAATTTGTAAAAATTTTTTATAATGAGATTAAAAAATATAAAACAGTAGATGAAATGGCAAATGAAATAAAGAAATTGGCTTTTCAGAATATTTCAAGAAATTTAGAAATAATATGTAATAACGAATGTACTAGTTCGTTTTTTATTGAAAAATTTAGAGTTAAATATATTAATGAACAAAATATATTAAATATAAAATCTTCTCAAAACAATTTTAAGGAGTTTATGATATTATATAATAATAATAATCATTTTAATGATTTTGGTTTAGAAATAAACACAAATATAGAAAGCAAAAGTGAAGAACAAAATGAACATATAGAAGAACAAGAAAATGAAAATAAGGAAAAGAAAAATAAAGATGAAATTTCTAATATTTTAACGAAAGATAACTTTTACAAAACACATATATGGAAGGAAAAAATAAAATGCAAAATTGAAAATATTAATGATAATAATATTTTAACAAAAATTGTAAATTATTTAACAAGTATATCATTACACTTCGATCATATACCAATTAAACTGACAAAATTTGATATTATTAAAAAATTAAATGATTTAAATTATGATATTATGAATATAAATATATGGGATACTTACAATATAAAAGAAACCAGGTCATCTGATTTTTTTCGAAAAGCTAATGTATATTTTAAAAATCAAAATAAAACGAATGAAATTTTAAATTTAATACGTGAAAATCCATCTTCTATTGAAGTTAATGGTTATTTTTTAAATGATATTAGAAGAAATAACTATAATTATTTAGATTTAAGAATTTGCCCACCTATATGTTCGCATATAGAAAGAATTAAAATAGATTATGAAAATGCGAAAAAATTAATTAGAAAATTAGATAAGTCATGCGAAATAAATTTATATTTATTAGAAAATTTAAAGCAAGACAGATTTTTATTTGAAAAGCTAAAAAAAAGAAAAATTTTGAATAATAATTATGTAAATGAAAATAACGAAATGAATATAGAAGAAAAAAATGAAAAAACAGAAATAGAGATTAATGATAATGATAAGAATAGAGAGAATAATAATTCCACTAACATAGAAAATTCCTTAGATGATAAAAAAGTAAACCTTTTAAATAATAATGATTCTGATGAAAGTCCCATAATACAAATTGTTGAGGAGAATAAAGATATGGATATAACTAAAAAACTAGATATATTAATTTTATATTTAAGATTTGTTCATAATTTTTGTTATTATTCAGCTAGAAAATATAATACATATGATGAGATGGTAAGAGAATGTGGTTACTTTTATTTAAGAGTTAACTTAGATAAAAGCTTTTTTAGTAATTTAATACCAATATTTTATGAAAATTATAATATAAAAAAATTAGAATGTTATGTAAATGAAAGCATTTTAGAAGAATTTTCAAATTCTAAAAGTGAAATAGAAGAAAAAAATCTAAGTAGTTTTAATAGCAAAAAAATGCATGATAACTTAAATTATTTACGTAATGAAAATAGTAAAGAAGAAAAAAGTGATAATAATATATTACAGAATATGAAAAAGAAGTTTAATGATGAATTGGTATCGGATTATCAGTTAAAGTGGTTAATTAATTTTGATGAAGAAATTAATGATGCGTTAAAAGCTAATTATAACCAAAATATTGATATAGAAAAAACAAAAGAATTTTTTAGTATTCTCAAAAAGAATTATATATTAAAAACTAATAATAATCAAAATGAAATAAGATGTGCTAAATGTAAAAAACTATTTCATAATATAAAAGATGTTCCAAATCATATTTTTACTAAACACAATCAAATTAAAATGAAATTAATAACTGAAACCGAAGTAGAAATTATGAAAAGAGTTTTTTTTGAATCCCCCCATAGTTTTCATTTTTTTTATATGATGGAAAGAAAATTCAATTCTAACTCAAGAAATTATTTAAATAAAAATTTTTATAAAAGAAATAAAAATTATAAAAATGAAAATTTTCATTTAATACCAAACAACGCAAAAAATGATTATAAAGATTTTGATGAACCTAATTTACCTGTTTTCGAAAACTTAAAACATGATGCAAAAAAAAAAAATGATTTTTATGATGACACGTAATAAGAATCAAAAGAGTATGTTACTTTTTGTCCTATATGTTAAATATGTTCCTTTATTCTATAAAATAGAAATGTTGCATATTTTTTTTTCTAATTTTTGATAAAAAAAATAGAAAATTTGTAATATAAACATTCATTTTCTTTATTAAAAAAAAAAAACTTTTTTATTTTATATAAGACTTTAATAATCTTATATATATATAAGAAAAAATTTTTAAAATTTTATATTTTCCTTTTATTTTTTACTCCTTTTTAAATTACAAAATATAATAAGTGTGTATTTAAGATATTTTTAATAGAATAATATTGCATACATATTTTTTTTTTTTCTAGATAAAATATTATTATATGATATCTTATTTTTAAAGGATTGCTTTTAAAACTTTTTTTTTTTCTAAAGTTAAAATAAAACTTTAAAAATTAAGTTTGCCATACCTCCATTTTTGTATAAATTAACAGCATTTAATAAAAAAGAAAAAATATTCAGAATTTCACTTATTTCTTTTAATCTTATAAAATCTTTATCTATATCTACACAATGCTGAAGAAAAAATAAAAAATATAGGCGATATTAAAAATAACATACTACGAATATAAAAAAAAAATATATATATATATATATATATATATATATATATATATTGTGCAAAAATTACTTTTTAGTGTATGAAATATGTATTAGGAATGCTTCTCATTTTTATGAAAGAAATTATCTTTTTTAGAATCAATATAAATGTAAAAATGATGAAATATTATTAACATTTAAAAACAAATGATTTAAAAAAAAACTTCACTATTTTCTATATCATATGTTTTAAATTATTAAAAAGAATTCATCTTAAATAAAATGGTATAATTTTTTTCGATTAAAAATATTTTAAATTTCTTTTAATACATATTTAAAATTTTTATAATTCAAATAAAGTTAAAAAAAGCTAACACGTGATATAATAATAATTGATAATTTTTTTTTTCAAGAAAAGAAATTTTCTTTTATTTTATATTTTATTAATTGAATAATGTAAATGAAGAACTAGTATATATTAAGAACTATTATTTTTTTTTTTTTTAAATTGAATGCAAATTACTGAGAATTTTTTTTTTTTTATTATTTTTATAAGTTATATATATATATATATATATATATATATATATATATATATATATATATTTTTTTTTTTTTGTTATATATTATCATTTAAAGTTATATTTATACAAATATATAGAAAACTAAATTTTTAAAAATATATTAAATATAATTTTTATATATACACTGTTTAACAGAAAAGAAAAAAAAAAAGAAAAAAAAATAATAAGTATAATGATATTTCTATAAAATTAAAATGAATGAGAAAAGTTATGTAAATGATAATTTTAAAAATAATGAAAAAAATAATTTATTAAAAGAAAAAATTAGTAAAGCATTTAATATAAAAAATTTAACAAGAAAAGAAAATACCAGTTTTTATAAAACTAATATAAAAAATATTGACGATACTACTGAATTAGATAATGATTGCAATAAAGATAAAGACTTTAATAATGAAGAAAATGAATATGAATCAAAATATGACTTAACTAACTCTAATTCAAGTACTAATTCTACTACTGCTTTAAAAAGAATGAATGATCATTCAAATAAATATGAAAAATCTTCCGAAGAAAATACCTTTTATAAGGAAAATGATAAGCACATTGATGAAAAAGATATAAACAGAAAAAATGAAAAAAAAAACAGAGAGGAAATAATGAGTAACAAAAGAAGAGATGATAAATATGATAAAAAAAACGAAAATAATGAAAACAAAAGTAATGAATTAAATATAGAAACAAATAAAGTAATAGAAGAAGAAAAAAATAAAGAAAAAAGTGAGGAGGTGGTAAACAATGAAATTAATGAAAAAAAAAATAGAAATAAAAGTAAAGAAAAGATAAAATCTAACGAGAATCATAGTTCTAGTATAGAACAATATAAAAGTAAAAGTAAAGAAAAAAGCAGAAATAGAAGTAAAGATAGATATAGAAGTAAAAAAAGGCACAGAGATTTCTCCTCTAGTAGTAATGAATTATATTCTTCAAAAAGAAAAAAAAGTATAAATCGAAGTAAAGAAAGAAGTAGAAATAGAAGTAAAAATAGGAGTAAAGAGAAATACAGAAATAGAAGCAAAGAAAAAAGTAGAAATAGAAGCAGAAATAGATATAGAAGTAAAGAAAAGAGTAAAAATGTAAGTAGTAGTGGCAGTTTAAGTAGTGAAGAAAGACATTATTACAAAATAAAAAAAAAAATTAAAAAAAAAAATTTACGAAGTAGTAGTGATAGAAACTCGAATAAAAGTTCAAGTGTACATGAAAAAAATGAAAGATCTATTTCAACTGAAATGACAAAAAGTAAAGACGCGAAACCCAAAAAAAAAACGAAATGGGATACAGTAGATGAAAGTTTACTAAAAAATAATTTATTAGATAATGGAATGAATTTGCTTCAAAAGCAAAATTTAGCATTAACAAGTACTTTAGCACAAAATAGTAAAGTTCCTCAATTAAATAGAAATCCATATGAAATGGAAAATGATAAGAGACAAAGGAAATTATATATAGGTAATATACCACCAAATTGCAAACAAGAAGATGTTATAGATTTTTTTAATGGGGCAATATTGGCAGTTATAAAAGATACAAGCTTAGATGTAAAAATTGGGGATATTCAATTAATGCCAGTAATAAAATGTGAAATATTTAATATTGATTCAAGATTTTGCTTTTTAGAATTTAGAACAATAGAAATTACATGGTTATGCTTAAAGTTAGATTCCATTTCTTTTAATAATTATTGTTTAAGAATTGGTAGACCTCATGATTATGTACCACCACCAGAGGGAGATCCTGCACTGACTGCTGTGTTTCCAGATATTGATATGAAAATATTTGATATGTTAAAGCCAACTAAAAATGTATATGTAAAAAGTACTGATGATGATAACAAATTATATATACAGAATTTACCACATGATTTAAAAGATGATCAAATAAAAGATTTATTAGAACAATTCGGAAAATTAAAAGCATTTAACATTATAAAAGATCTAAACACAGGATTAAATAAAGGATATGGATTTTTTGAATATGAAGATAGTAGCTGCACTCAAGTTGCTATTCATGCTTTAAATGGTTTTGTATGTGGGCAAAATATTCTTAATGTGAAAAAAGCTACTTTTAATAAAAATCAAAATAATCCATATTCACAAAATCCAAATAACATAAGTATAGCCAACAATGTAGAAGTACCTGTATCTCTTTTGCCTAATTCTATTTCTCAAAAAATTTTGAGTAATTCTATTATAGGCCTACAAATTCAAGCATCTAGAAAAATTGGGGAAAAACCATCTAGAGTTATTCAATTAACTAATGCTGTTTTCCAAGAAGATTTAATTATTGATAGTCAATATGAGGAAATTTTAAGAGAGATTAAGGAAGAAGCTGAAAAATATGGACCATTACAAAATATTGTAATTCCGAAACCAAATAAAGATTTGTCATTTACTGAAGGAGTAGGAAAGATTTTTCTTCATTATCAAGATGAAACTACAGCAAGAAAAGCTCAGTACATGTTCAATGGAAGAGTTTTTGAAAAAAGAGTAGTATGTGCTGCTTTTTATTCAGAAGAAAAATTCTTGAAAGGAAAGTATGTCTTATCATAGTAAAAATTTAAAAAAAAGTTAGTATATATTTACTTAAAATATTTTTGAAAAAATGGAATATCTTATATTATTTTTTATTAAAAAAAAAAAAACTTTTTAAATGGATATATTGCATGATCTATCGAAAAATGTATGTACATTTATTTGCATATGTGAAAAAAAAAAAAAAATTAAATAAGTAAAATATTATACATATTCTCACATGACAATTTGAAAAGAAGAATCTAAATATTTAAAAAAAAAACAGTAAAGTATTCATTAAAATACCTGAAACATTGAATACACTATATTTAATAAAAAAGCAAAAATCTAATTTGTTATAAGCATATATATACATATAGAAATAAATTGAATTGAATATATATAAGAATAAATTATTGAATAAGAAAAATATATTTGTAATAAAAGATTTATAAATAAAATGTTATATAATTAACTCGTAAAATCAATTTTTTTTTTTTTAATATATATATATATAATCAATTTTTTATTGATAATATTTTAACTAAAAGACCTTTATATTTAAAAAAAATATAAAATATTTTTAATATCAAAAAAATAAATTATAAAAAGAAAAAAATTTATATTGTATATATAGAGCATAAATAAAAATATTTAAAGTACATCGTTACTAGTTTTGTACACAATTTTTTTTTATAAGAAGGTAATTTTCTGTATAAACAAATGCAAAATACAAAAATTAAATTCTTTTATTGTTACAACTTATGTTTAATAAAAAAAAAAAGTTCATATTACATAAAATGGAAGTAATATTTTATTAAAATTTTGAGTAGAAAATCATTTATAAAAAAATTTATCTAATTTTATTTTTATTTTTTATTTCTATACCTTTTTTTAATGTTTCATATTTGTATGTATTACCAAAATGGTTTAAAGGGATTTATTAAAAAAAATATATACATGAAATTATCATATACTTAGTTAATGTTATGATTTATAAATACTGAATAATTGTATTTTTGTTATTAAACATATAAAAAAAAAAAATGTATTTAATTTTTTTGCGAAGTTTCTTTTTAAATAAGTATTAATTTAATTTTATATCTATTTATTTAAAATAACTACATTTAAATGAATACATGTTCATTAATATATAATCGGTGCTATATGAAATAAATTTTTATAAGGTACAGTTTCATTTTTTTTTTTAATTTATGCATTATTAAATGTTTTTTATATTTTCTTTAAAAAAATAATAAAATTTATTTTAAAATAAATATACTTAATTGAAAATAGATTCAAAGATAATCGTTTAACAAATTAAAAATTTTAAATATTTTCGTTTTTCAGTAATATAAAAAAATTATAATAATAAAAATAAGGATATATATATATATATATATATATATATATACATATTGTATATTATTATATAATGAAAACTATTGTATTTTGAAAAATATATATATAATTTTTTTTTTTTATAAAATAAAAATTTACAATATCATTGTCTTAAAAAGATAATACATATTAACAATAATTAAATTCTTGTTATTAAAAAAAAAAAAAAAAAAAAAAAAAAAAAAATTTACAAATAATCAGCAACCTAAAAAAAAAAAAAAAAGGTTTTTTTTATTTAGTATTATATATATATTTTTTAATATGCAATTTATGTTGTTATTTTATTTTTTTTATTTTTTTTTTAAATTACTTCTAAAGGCATTTCTTCTATTTGTGTACTATAGTATGATTCAATTTTTTTTAATTTGTCTTTTTCTTTATCGTCATTTGTAACAAAATTTATTGCAACTCCTTTACGTCCGAATCTTCCAGAACGACCAATTCTAAAAAAAAAAAATTAAAGCATAAAAAAAATGTTAGGTAATAAATATATTTATATAATAAAGTTATATCAAAAAAGGAAAGATAAAAATTATATAATTTTAAATATATATATATATAAATACCTATGGATATATGTATCTGGTGAGCAAGGTAAATCATAATTAATGACTAGAGAAACTTGTTGTACATCAATACCCCTTGCTAATAAATCAGTTGTTACTAAAACTCTTGTTGATCCTGATCTAAATTCTCTCATAATTAAATCTCTGTCTTTTTGATCCATATCTCCATGCATACAAGAAACAGTGAAGAGACGATTGTGCATTTCTTGTGTTAAAATATCAACTTTTTTTCTTGTGTTGCAATAAATAATTGATTGAGTAATGGTTAATGTTTCATATAAATCACATAAAGTATCTAATTTCCATTCTTCTTTTTCTACAGCAACATAAAATTGCCTAATACCTTCAAGTGTTAACTCATCTTTTTTAACTAATATAGTTTTAGGATCTCTCATAAATCTGGTCGTTAATTCTAAAATTTCTTGAGGCATAGTAGCAGAAAATAAAGCAACTTGAATATCAGGAACTAACTTTTTAAAAACTTCATAAATTTGTGCTTTAAATCCTCTTGATAGCATTTCATCAGCTTCATCTAATATAAATAATTTTAATCTATCTACACCCAAATGCCTTTTATCAATCATATCATAAACTCTACCTGGAGTACCAACAACCATATGCACTCCTTGTTTTAATTTATCTATATCTTCTCTTACAACAGTTCCTCCAACACAAGCGTGACATTTTACTTTTAAGTAATCTCCCAAAGCCAATACAACCTATATATATAAAGAAAATAATTAAATATTACTGACACTTTTTAATTATGAGCATGCATGTATATATATATGGATATTTTTTTCATTTTTTTTCATCTATATGATTTTATTATGAATGTAATTTATATTTTTAATAATTACTTTTTGTATTTGTTGAGCTAGTTCACGAGTTGGAGCTAGGATTAATGCTTGGCAAGCAACATAATCATAATTAATTAATTGTAAAGAAGAAATAACAAAAGTTGCTGTTTTTCCTGTTCCTGATTGAGCTTGACCAATGGTATCGTATCCATTCAAAATTGGCTTAATACCTCTTTGTTGAATAGCTGATGGTTTTTCAAAACCATATGAATAAATACCTCTTAAAAGCTTTTCATTTAAACCTAATGCATCAAATGTATCTACAATTTCTTCTGTATTTCCATCAATGTCATTTTCATTATTAAATTTTTCCTCTTTAGTACTCATTTCTACCTATTCTGAAAAAAAAAAGGTTTTAAGTATAAATATATATACATATATACACTTGCATATGAATATATACAAAAAATTAAAAATACTAGTTTATATACAACATGTATAAAAAAAATTTAATAAAAAACAAAATATATAAGAATGTAATATATTCACATATTAAACATACTTTACTAAAACAAAAAAAGAGAAAAATAAAAAAATAAAACATATATATATATAATAAAATATATACTCTATGATTATATAAAAAATCCTTAATAAAAAAGAAATTCAATATATATATATTGTTTATTTAAATTTTGTATATATATATATTCTCATCAATGAATATAAAATATATATATATATATATATATATATATATATATATACCATAAATAAAATGAATATATATATATAAATATATGAGTACAATGTATATACTTAAAGCAATAACTCCTTTAAAAGGTATATAAATGAAAACACGTTGCTCAATTAATAAAATAAACTTGATGAAAAAAATTAATAAATATATATATACTTGAATAGAAACATATATGATTATTAAAAAACTATAAAATTTATATAATATATATACTTATTTATATATTTTTTTTAATATATTTACTTGAAAATAAATGTATATCTCTTGATATTGAAAAAGAATTAGAAAAAGAAAAAGTAAAAATAAATTATTATTAATATTTTAAATAAATGTTTTAATATTATTTTTATAAAATCTGAAAATTTAAATTATATATATAAATAAAAAAAAAAAAAAACTTAAATTGTAAAAATTAAAAAAAGTTTGTATATATATTTTTATGCTTATGTATAAATATATATATATATGGGGGTTCATATATGTATACTCTAAGTACAAAATTTTAATTTTTTTTTTTAATATATAAATGCAAATAAAAATCTTTATAAATATAATTTTATATCTATATAAGTATTATTATTCAATGTTATTTTAAAGGAAAATCACTTTTTTTATAAAATGAATTATTTTTATTTGAAAAAAAAAAAAAAAAAAAAAAAAAAATTACTGCTGTTGATGCTCATGTAGTTATATATATATATATATATATATATATATATATATATATATATATATATAAATATAAATATAAATATAAATTTTTTTTTTTCTTATTTAAATATATATATTTTTAAAATTCTTAATTTATTTTATATTACAGTTATAAGGTAATAAAATAACCTAATATTATATATTTTTTTCAAAATTTAAATTGATTTAAATTACAAAAAAAAAATTGAATAAAAAATTCTTTTATTGCCGTTATTAAAGAATATTGCTTTTCTATTATCTGCATTTATACAAACCTTGCATTCTTTTTAAAAAAAATAGCTACAAAATTAACTAAAAGGAAAAATATGTATAAAATTAATAATAAAAAGATATTATCATTCAGTTTTAGTAAAAATCAACAATTTTTAAGGATTTTCTGAAAAGAAAATGTATTATTGATATTTTTTTTCTATGATCCTATTTTATGAAAAATTTTTCTTTCTTCATTGTCTAAATTTACTTATATATTCTTAAAAGTTCTATTTTTATAATTGTAAAAAAGTAGTAAAATTATATAAAAGCTCAAAAAAGATACAAAGAATCTTTTAAGAATAATATATATCTTTTTATAAAAGTTACTAGTTTTATTATAAATTTAAAAAACTTTTTATTTTTAATGAATATGTTCTCTACAAAAAAATAAATACAAATTTATTTTTAAATTACTGGAGCAAAAAGTGGTTCTTTTTTGTTTTTGTTTTGTTATTATATAGGATCTATTTGTTTTAAATCTTCAATTTGTTGCATAAAAAAAAAAAAATAAAATAATAAAATAAATAAAATGCTATAAAAAAAGAATTTTATGTATTTAAGTTAAAAGAAAAAAAATATTAAATTTTATATATGTAGATAAAATAAAGTTTAGATATAATACACATTCACATTAAATATATATATATATATATATATATATATATATATATATATATATATATATATATATATATATATGTACTTATTATAAAAATAATTTAAAACTTATTAAAAAGGAATAAATTAATCTTTTAAAAATTTACTAAAACATCTTTGAAATATATTTTTCTTCTTAATGTTGAAATCAACGTTATCAAAGGAGAAAGTGTCTATGTTAAAAATTTGATCGCATTTTGAAGAAAAACTTTGAAAAGATTTCATGCTAATTAATGCAGAATTTTTGTGTTTACATTTTTTATATAAATAATAAATAATAGAAGGAAAATTAATAATACTATTACAAATTAACATATTTATTAGTAACTTTAAGTTTACATAAAAGTAAATAAAATGAAATTTATTTAAGATAATTAATAGTATAAAATAAATTACAAAAAACAAAATATGTATTATAAATATAACTAAACTGCATTTGTTTAACAAACACAACGATTGTAATAAATGAGTAATAACTAATATTGTTAATGTATTTATTTCATAATTTAAGTCAAAAAAAAAATAGTAGCTTAAAGTAAATATTAAGAATGCTTGATATAAAGATACCCATAGTACTTTATAAAAAAATTTTAAAGAAAATAAGTCATTTTTTAAAAACTTATAAAATATTATATTATTTTTCAATACATTATCTCTTATATCACTTTGTGATAGCAAGATTGATATATTAGTAATAACAGTGAATAGTATAAAGTAGCATAATAATGAAATATTTGAAAAAATAGAAAATCTACAATTGAAAAAGTATGAAAAATAAAACTGTAAAAAAAAAAGGGTTATTCTTCTATAATAAATATATTTTGCAATTAAATTAAAATTTCTGTAAATTACGTTACCATATAAAAAAAATAAAGTTCCCAAATCTTCAAATGAAGATAATTTTATATCAGCATATAAATTGCATATGTTGTTTTTTGAATTATAAATTGTTATTGAAATATCAGATTCGTTAAACATATTTAAATCATTTACATCATCGCCAATTGAACAAATGCTATATTTTGTATTTTTTTTTAAACTTCTAACTATCATTCCTTTTTGAATTGAACTACACCTATAAAATAAAACACACTTGGAATTTTTTAAAACATTAATAAATTCTCTTTGCTGATATTTTAAATAGTAATCGATTATATCCCCATTAATTACATATACAATATTATTAAGACAGTAATCTTTTATTTTTTTTTTTTCAATTTTTTTTTTTTTTTTTTTTTTCATATCGTAATCATATAACATTGTTTTTAATATGCCAATAATTTCATCTTTATTTAAAATAATGTTATGTGTTGAATTTTTATCTAATTCATATCCTTTAGTATGTATTGAATTATTAGTTATATTCTTCCTTTTATCCTCATGTAAGCAGGAAAATTCATTTTTTATAATATTGTCATTATTACTGATATTATATATAATTTCTTTTTTGTCATCATTGTCACTATTTTTGATATTTTTATTATTTGTAGAATTATAATTATTAGAATTCATAATATTTTTCAAAGAATTTGAATATGTTAAGGTTTTCTTTTTTTTTGTTTGATAATTATTATTGCAATTATTAAAAAATGAATATTTTCCAACATCATCGTGAAATTTCTTCTTGTAAGAACTCGAAGAAGAGTAATTACTAAGTAAGCATTTTTTAGAAGATATATTAGATATAGCTTTATTTTTATATTTATATAAATATAGTAATTTTTTTTCATTCAAATCGCAAAAAATGTTATTTTCATTGATTAACTTCAAAGAATTTGAAATAGACATTATATTTTCCTTTTTATCACCTGATAATATCCACGTTTTAATATTCGCTTTTCTAAACATATCTAAACATATTTTTGCATTCTTTTGAATTTCTTCTTTAAAAGTTATAATTGCTAAAATATTTATATTTTTATTAAAAGTGTTTTTAAAATAATCTTCTTTATTAAAATTGTTCGAGCTTTTTTTATATTCATCATATTCATTTTGAGGGATTTCTTTATATGCAAAAGTTAGTACACGAAAACCATTACTAGAAAAACATTTGCATAGCTTTTTTAGTTGTTTTTTATTTTCTTTAATAGATAACATATTAATAATTATTTCATCTGATCCTTTTATGAAGTTAAATATTTTGTTGTTATAAGAAATAAGAATACACATAATTTTATTATTAGAATCAAATTGAAGAAATTCTAATATTTCAAAATTATATTTTTTTATACCTTTTTGAAAATTTTTTCTATTGTATTTTGAATAATCACTATTATTGCTAGTACTACAAGTATCCATTATATGTTTTCTATGTTTAGAATGTTTTAAATTTCCAATATTATTTTTTTTATTTGATTTGTAAAAACTATGCTCCTTTTTCAATGAATTTTTACAATATATATTGGTGTCATTCCATATCTTATTTTTATTATATATATTATTTTCACATGAAAATGTTTTACAATCAGCATGCTTATGATCTGTATTAGTTATTTTATTTTGCTCTTTTCTTAGTTTTTTTCTCTTTTTTTCTGCATTTATTGAATTATAAATACCAATAACAATGTGATTGTTATCTTTATATAAAATATGCATACCGTTATACTTTAAAAAATCAATTAAAACATTTTCCTCAACACTCGTAGAGTACAAGGATTCAATTTTTTCTATATTTCCCCTACTGTTTTTTTTTTTATTTGTTATTATTATATTATTACAAAATAATATGCATAAAAATGTTAAGAAAATTTTATTTATTTCCTCGTTAGTATAATTTAATATTTTATTGAAAATTTTTTTATATAAACATACATTATTTCCTGTATCATATTTTTCTATATTTTTTAAAATAGTATTGTTCTTTATTTTATTACATGAATTAAAAACAAGATTGAAATCAACTATTTTTAAAAATATATTAAAAAAAAGTTCACTATTTTCTATTGTAAATTCATCAAATAAAAAATGAAACTTATGTAATTGCAAATCATTTTTAGTTAATGTGCCTGTTTTATCACACAAAAGAAAATAAGTGTTAGAAAATTCGTTAATTATATTATAATTAAAAATTGTAAACTTATCAACTTTTTTATTTTTTCTTAAAATAAAATAATAATATTTGCTTATTAAATATATATAAAAATTATTAATAAAAGGCATGAATGAAAATAGTAATAAAAAATAGTTCAAAAAGATTACAACAATGTTTTTTTCTAATATATGTTTTTCTCTTAAACATAAAAAACTGCTAATAGTTACTATTATGATTAATAATATTTTCATTTTAACTTTTATTTCATTTTCAATTAATGATATATTATTTTTACTATTAACAATCATATTCGTTTTTTTATCTAATCCTATATATGCTACCAAACCATATATGTTTCCTTTTATAATTTTACTATTACTCCATATGATATTTTCAATTTTTATATTTTCTTTATATTTTATATAAGTATTCTGACTCATTTTTTTTTTTAAACTAAAGTAATTTTTATTAATATTATAAAGATCATTATTATCTAAATTAGTGCAAAAGGAATCTTGATAAGTTTTAGTTATAATTTTCGTGTTATTATTAATTAATATATCTTTTTTTGTAAATATATTACAATTATTAGTGGATATATAATTATTATCTGTTATATCTTCATTTTTCGTGTTTTTTAAAGAGTTTGAAGTATTATTTTTGGAAATTAAATCATAATTACAATTTTTACTATCGTTGTAATTATTAATGATATTCTTTCTTGTGTGTAAAATATTATTTAAATTATCTGGATATAGTGTATCACATAGAATATTGCTACAATTTTTTATTTTGCAACTATGTTCTAACAAATATATAGATTTTTTTAACAAAAAATTGAAGCATTTAAAAGAATTTTCAATATATGTATCTTCAATTAAATAATTAAAAATTTCATTATAATAATTTTTTTTATTATGAACATTTTTATAAAAAATATATTGTAATGATTTTAAATCATTATAAATACTTTGAACAAATTCATTACAGTTGACTAATATAAATAATCCATTCATTTTATCAGAATATATATGTGGCTTTTCAATTATTATTTTTATTTTTAATCTAAAAATATCGTATATATTTGGTAAATTTCTTGTAATCTTTAAACATTTTTTTAATTTTAAATCTGTATAGCCATCAAAATTTTTTGAAGAAATAAAAACATTTTTTTCGTTATCAAATCTTTTAAGCAAAATTAGATCAACTGGGCAATCTTCATTTTCTTCCAAATATAGAATATCTCCTACCTTTTACGAAAAAAAATAAGAGTAAAACATAATAAATCAAAAAATTATAAATTATTAAAATATATACATATATATAATTCTTAAATTGTAAGAAAGAAAGTAATTAATATATAGTATATAAAATAACAGCTTTTTTTGCTTATTTCTTTATATAAAAGCTTCCTTCAAAATTTCATTTTACGTTTAATTATATGTATATATTCACATATGAATACTTTCATTTTTATAATATATATATATATATATATATTTTTTAATTATATACTTTTATATTAGAATATTTAACTTCCATTAGTCCTACATGAGTTACCCTTTTGTAATATTTACAATTTACATTATTTTCATTTTTTATTTTTTGCATAATTTTATCAATATCTTTTAATATATAAAAAATATATAAAAAATAAAAGCTAATAGCAAAATATACATAATTATTTTTTCTAATAATTCTTATTTGCTGCAATATACATAAAATTAGAAAAGTAAGAAAAAAAATATTTTTAAATTTATTAAATAAAACATGAATTATTAATTGATACTTATTTTTATGACATGAATAAATTTTATTGGTATTATTCTTTAAGCTAATATTATTTTTTATTAAATAAGTTTTAACTGATTTTTCGTCATAAACATTTATTCTATGCAATTTTTTTCGTTCTCTTATTTTTTTTTCATTATAAAAATAATGATTTTCATATTTATTTGTAAGCATTATTTTTTTTATTAAGGATTCATCGCTTATGTATAATGTATTGTCTGAGTCGAAGTCATTTAAATTGCTTATTTTGTTAATAAACATTCGTTTCGTTTTTTTAATTTCAGCATCCTTTATATAATTTCTAATTTTACCTTCATTTTCTAAATTATGTATATTATGTAGTATATTTGTTAAGTAGTTTTTGCAAATTTCAATTATATGCTTATGGGATATGTTGTCTTTTGTCTTATTTAAGAAAATACAACGATCAAAATTTCTTAAAATGGTTTTATCTTTTTCTAATTTTTTTGTTACATTTTTAGATTTTTTTCTTTTTTTTTTCAAAATATAAAAAAAGCAAGCATCATTAAATAAATTAATAATAAAATATTTTATCTTATAGAAAGATAAAAAAATAGGAGATAGAAATGCAGTTATATTGACTTTTTGTTTATTTTCGCAAGAATATTCATCGTAGTATAATAATATACTTCCTCTTTCAGATTTAAGAAAAAATTTTAAATTAACTTTTTTTCTTATTTTATATACTATATTTTTTAGTTGTTTCAATAATGTTTTTTCTTCCTTTTTTTTATCATTTTTTATTTTTAATGCAATCTCTTTTAAATTAAACTTCATATCTTTTAATAAATTATAAAAAGAAAATTGATGATTTTGTATTCAGTAAAAAGAAATTCGAAAGAATATATATCTTAAAAAAACAATAAAAAATAATAATAATTTGTGAAAAAAGAAATTCTTAGATTAAAAAAGACAGAAAAAAAAAAAAAGAAAAAGAAAACTAAAAAATTTACATTTAAAAAGGAAGAAACGAAAAAATTATATATTTTTTATCATAATTAGATGAAAATTTTAAAAATAACATTGAAAAAAGGAATTATAAATTGGATAGACAAATAAATAGAAAAAAATTTACAGAATAAAAAGTAAAGTAAAAATTCATAAGGAACTATAAAAAAAGACAAAATTAAAATAAATAAAAAGAGATTCATATGAACAAAAAAATCATGATAAGTTTTTATCTATATCATATTCAATAATTAAAATTGTTTGGTAATTTTATAAAAATTATAAAGATAATCTATAAATTTTAAAATGATAAAAAAAGTAAAAAATTATATATTTATTTAGCTTTATATATTTTTCTTTTTTTTTTTACAAGATTTTTAAACTATATATATTACTTCTGTTATTTACTTTTTTTTTTTTTTTTTAATTCAACTTAACAAAAAAAATATAAGGAAAAAAGAAAATGTCAGTGAATTGAAAAAATAGTATTTTAGTTTAAAGGGTAGTTAATCATATTTTATTACTATATTCTTGTTTTATATATATAATAATTGATTCTCAAAGGTATTTTTAAAAGGTCTCTTAATAATTTGATTATAAAATTAAATAATCTGTGTATAATTTCGTTTAATACAAAAAGAAAAGCATACATTTTTTTTTTTATTTATTCAGATGTAGACCTTAGAAAATATGAATAACTAAAAGGATCTTTAAAAAAAAAAAAAAATTAAAATAATAATTAAATATATATTATATGAAAATATAAGTTCTATAAGTTTATCTCTTATGGCAACATTATTCTAAGTAAGCTTCAGAATAATTACATTTAACTTTTATTTTTATTTAATATATTTTTGCATTATTTTAATTTTTTAATTTTTATTATATGAATGAATAATTTAAATATTTATTATATAATGTACTGAAATTTCTATATTATGAGCATTTTACCCAAGAGATCCTATATATATATATATTTTTTTTTTTTTCTTTTCTTCCATAAATTAAAAAATATAAAATAAAATCATTAACGGGCATTACTAAATTTAAGTATTAATTATTTTTTAAAAATAGTCTTTTAAATATATATATATATATATTATTAGGTTTATAATTATTGTGTGTATAACAAAATAAACTTAATATTTTAAAGTGAGAAATAAAAACATTAGGATATGAATATGATAAAACTAAAAATTTTAAGAATTAATAATACATAATAAAACTTATCATTACTTTTAATATTTCATTCTATTTAAAATTTAGTGCAATTGCTTATAGCGCAAATCAATTAAAAAAAAAAAAAAATAGTAAATAAATAAAATGTGAAAAAATGGAAAAAAAAAAAAATAAATAAAAAATAATGAAAAGAATTTCAATGAAAAAATGCTTTGCTTTTGAATAAAAATTTTCGCTCATTGTAAATGAATTTAACCAATATTTTTTATACTTTTAATTTTATATATTTTTATTTAAAATTTTGTGTTTTTACTTTTTTTTTTTTTTTTAAGATAAAAAATTACAAATTAAAAGGAAAAAAAACCTTC
Organism: Plasmodium relictum; assembly: GCF_900005765.1. Classification (NCBI taxonomy): domain Eukaryota; phylum Apicomplexa; class Aconoidasida; order Haemosporida; family Plasmodiidae; genus Plasmodium; species Plasmodium relictum. The sequence goes on from NC_041690.1 coordinate 452,916, forward strand.
ATATGTGTATATATAAAAGAAAAAATGTGATATAAAAATAATTTAAGGAAATACATGACGATAAAAAATCTCGATAAATTTCAATTTTTTATAAAAAAAATAAACAGACAAAAATGGTTCAATTAGGTGAGTTATTAAGTAGTATCCCTTTAATAACTCGTTTATATCTTATTCTTTCTTCAATTTTAATGGTGTTATGTTCTCTTGATATAATTTCACCTTTAAGCTTATATTTAAATTGGAACTTAGTATTAAATGAACATCAGGTATTATTATTGAATGAATAAAATATATTTTATATATTTTTAATAGTATTATATAATTTGTATATTTTATTTATTTTTACTAAAGAAAAAAAATTTTAAAAAACTATAATTTTTATTTTAGTATTGGAGACTTGTAACTTGCTTTTTGTATTTTGGATCATTTGGTTTACACTTTTTTTGGGATGCTTATGTTTTGTAATTAGGAATATTTAAAAAAAAAAAACTAGAAATAAAAAATTACTTTTTTTTTTTTTTTGTATTTACATTGATATATTTTTTTTATTACATATTATGAATAAAAAATGTTATTAAATTATTTTTTTTTCCTTTATAGAATATATTATTGTAGTTCATTAGAAGATGTTACTTTTAGAAATAATTCTGCTGATTTCTTATGGATGCTTATTGTATCTTGTTTAATGCTTTTGGTAATTAATTTAAAAAAAAAAAAATTTAAATAATAGGATAAGAAAAAGATAATGGAAATATTTTCAGAAAAAAAAAAAATGATTATTGTATATCAACTCATTGATTAAAAATCAATAAATTTTTTTTTTTCTGGATATAGGTTGTTTCATATATATTTGGAGGTGTATATTTTTATAGTAGTTGTATAATAAATGTTATAACTTATGTATGGAGTAAGAATAATTCTTCAACAAGATTAACAATTTTTTTTTTTACAATAAAAGCTTCCTACCTACCTTGGTATCATATATATACATTTTAAATTTATATTTTTGTACTAAATTATTTTGTTATACAATATCATGGTAGACAAAATATATACACTTTATATTTATTTATTTATTATTTTTTTTTAGGGTATTAACATTATTATCATTAATAGTTGATTACAATTCTAATGACAATTTTTTTGGAATATTAGTGGGACATATTTATTTTTTTTTTACTAACGTTTTTCCTCTTATGCCTATCTCAAAAAATACACAAATTTTTAAAACACCACAATTTTTGTTAGTTTATTAAAACAAATAAAAAAATTAGTATTAAATTTTACTTATGCTTCACAATTATGTAAATGCACATTATTTTTTATTTGATTTTTTTTTTTTTTTTCTTTTAGGAAATGGTTACTAAAACAGGAACAATAAGTAGACAAAATACACAAATTAATTAAATATTTGTTATTTTTAAATATAAAAATATATTTTAAATCTAGTTTATCATTTCACTTTTTTTTTTTTTCTCTATTTTTATTAAATGATGACGTTAATATAATTAAAATAATTTGTATTTATTTAAATTTTGTTTAATATGCATAATACAATCAAAAAAAAAAAATCATAGCAATATTTAAATAATTTTAATTTTATGTGAATATATGCACCATTAAAATAATGTTTTTATTAAGAATAAATGCATTTATGTAATTTTTTTTTTTGTTGTTATTTTATAATTTTTTAATATTTTTTTATTAAACTATGTGAATCGCAATATTAATTTAGAGAACAAATATTATAAAATCAAAATTCTCACAAAAATAAAATAATAATTTTTGAAAAATAACTACACATTTCATAATAAAAATTTCAAAATAAAAACTATTTATAAATATATTCTAAAAAAGAAGAAAAAATAAAATAAATCGTGCGGATTTTATAAATGGATTATTTTATTTTTTTTTTTTTATACTATGTATTTTTATTTTTAATATTAAAAATTAAGAAAATTTCATAAATAATGAAACATAATTACATCTTTAATTTTTTTATATATATTTTTAAATAAATAAAATTTTGTTCTTTTTCTTTTTTTATTTAATTAAAATTTATATAAATATATATATTTGTGTAATTATATATATAATTAATAATATGCATATTTAAAATTCCTATAAATATAACGAAATACTATTTCTGCTTTTTAAATATAAATTTATAATAAAAATTTAATTTACTATATTTTCTTTTTTTTACATAATTTATTTTTCTTTTATTTTATGCAATTTGTGTATATATATATTATTCTGATAAGAAAGAAAAAAAAGATACGAACTGCTGTTGTGAAGAAAGTTTTTCATTATTATCTTTTGCTTCTGTTGTAAAGTTAACATTATTTTTATTTGAATTATAATATTCTAAAAAATAAGAATCTTTTGAATTTGCAATTTTATTATCCAAATTATCTTTTGTTTTTTCATTATTATCATTATTAGAACTTAATGGACTCGTTTGAAATTTCCTTTTTATGGATAATATATCTTTTTCATTTTTTTCATCTAGATAATTCTCTGTATTTGGTTGATGATAAAAATTCATTAAACTGTTTTCTTGTGCATCCGCTACACTATTTATATTTATATCTTCCCTTTTATTTAATTCATTATTTATTTTATTCATTAATTTATTTTTTTCTGAATCAAATTCTATAAGTTCGTTAATATAATCTTTTTTATTTTCCATTAATAATACTTGCTCTCTTTTCTTTTCTTCTTCATTTTCTTTTTCTTTTTCATTTTTTTTTTCTTCATCAAATATAAATTCTTTATTTTTATTATATATATCATTTTTTACTTTGTTTGCTGTTTTTTTTAATTTTAAAACCCTATTAAATTCAACTACTCCAATGATTTCATATGCAATTTGTGCAATATTATCCCACTGTTCTGGTGTAAAAACTAAATTTCCCTTAATTATTTTCTCGTATAAAGCTTTTAAGCATTTGATAACTTCTAACATATTAATTTCACTGCTTTTATCATTTTCTGTACTATTTAAATTACAGTTTAATTTACTATCACTATTTAATGATTCGGAATCGCATTTTTTATTTTGAATTAATATATTTAAATTATCTTCATTATCTATATCATCATCTTCTTCATCATTTATTTCATCGCTTGTAGCTTCTTGTTCGTTAAAGCTGACTTCATGAGCAGCTGTACTACAACTAGAATGATTTTGTTTTAATTTTAGATTGTTGAAGTTATTATAATTTCGATTTGTATTTAAAGATTCTATTATATTATTAGAAACGTTTGAGCTAATAGAAATATTATTCCCACTTTTTGTAGGAAATCCATTTAATTTATTAGAAATAAGTTCATTATAATTTGAGGAATAAATATTAGAATTATTTGTATTATTACTATTACTGTTTGCATCAAAATTAGCAAATGAATTAATAGAATTTTTTATGCTATTTCTTGTATAATTGTTTAAATTTTCGAAAGGAGTATTGCTGAATAAGTTTAATTTTAGTTCTTCTTCAGAATAGTTTAATAAATTATCTTTATTAAATAAATTATCATTAAAAGATAAGGAAATTTGTCCTATATTAATTTTGGGTATCTCATTTTTATTAGAAATTGAATCAACAGAAGAATAAGCGGTTGAAGCCATATAATTCATTTTATTACTTTGTACATCATTATCATTCATATCTTCTAATTTTAAATCACTCTTTTTTTTTAAAGACAAACTTTTTATATATTTGTCATTAATTAAACCATTATTGTTTTTATTGCATATATCTATTTTATCTACAATAATTACATTAGGAATACTAGGAATGTTTATACCGTTAGTAAAAGGTAACTTATAATTTCCTGGGACTCTCGTTTCAGCTAATCCATGAATAAAAGGACAGTAGTATGTATTACATGATCCTTTTTTATAATCTTCACATCTTTTTGTTTTATAAAAGAGAGGATGATATAAAATTTCTTCGGAGGAATGAGCAAAGGGGCATTCACCTCCCCTTAAACATAAACTATTAATAGATCCATCACTTTTTGTTTCTACATCTGGGCACATTATTGTTATGTAACGAATAAAAGAAGAATCACTTAAATAAAATGGACATCTTCTATTCCAAAATTCATTATGACTATATTGGCATCTATCTAAACCAAAATTGCAACCACCATTTAATAATCTTTTACATTGTTTTGTTCGAAAGCGACTCAAATCTTCTTCACTTAATAAAGTTGCATATACCATTTTTATGGAAAAAAATAAAAAAATAAAAAATAAAATAAAATAAAATAAAGAATATTACAAAATTATGATATTTTTATATTTTTTATAGAAAAAAAAATAAGAAAATATTTTATAATTATTACAAATATATATATGTTTATATATAAAAAAAAAGACGAATAAAAAACAAAATAATAATGTCTTATTATTGTCTATATATAACGCTTCTACAAAAAAAAAAAAAAAAGAAAAAGGTAAATAAATATACAAAATAAAATTAATAATAAAATATATTAAAGTAAGAACGATTTATAAGTATAAACAAAGAAAAAGGAAAAAAAGTAAAGCCAAAAATATTATTTAAACAATAAATATTAGATAAAATAGAAATGTTATGAATAAGAAAAACAAATTTAAAAAAAAATTGTCTTTTAAGATTTTCAATTAAAAATAAATCTTAAAATATACACAACTTACTAATAGTAGAATGAATCAAAATTAATCAAAATATACCAAAACCAATCAGAATAAATCAAAACAAATCACATTACAAAATAATATAAAATAAAATTAAAAATATATCACACTAAAAAATTGGTTTCCAAATATAATTTAGAATATATTCATAAAAATAAAAAAATAAAAAATAAACTAAATATACACAAATATATATATATATATTATAATGTATAAAAGTAAAATTATATTATTTAATAAGTAATGATGCAATTATTTTCCTTTTTAAATACAAATGTAAAATATTATTTAAAAATAAATAAGAAAAAAAGTATATTTATTGATATAATTAATTTTTTTATAAAACACAACATTAAAAAAGATGTTTAGAAAACAAAAAAAAACGAAATTTAATTTAAAAAAAATGTTTAATAAATAAATAATATGTCTTTCTTTTCTAAAATATTTTATATTTATTTGTAGGTAGAAGCATAAAATAATAATTTTTATTTCTATCTATAAATTCATTAGATATATACATTTAGTAAGATAAATCGTGCTAATTTTTAAATACATATAGAACAATAAAAGAAAACAAATTAAAAAAGAAAATAAAAAATAATAAAATTATTCTTTTTTTTTTTTTTCTTTATAAAATATTAGTATAAAAACATTAAAGATCAAATTAAAAATACAACTGAGAAAAATTAAAAAAAAAAAAGTAATAAAAAATTCAAAATTTAAAAAGACAAATTATAAATTAAAATTATATATATAAATAAAATAAATAAATGAAAAAAGAAAATAAACATAACATTCATAATTTTAAAATATATTTTTTTTTTTTATGCACCAAAAATGTTAAATTAATATTATTTACAAATAACTATATTATTATGCATTAAAGTTCTGATTAATAGATGGATTCTAAAAAAATTTTTTTTTTTTTTTTCAAAAAAACATTTAATTTTATATATTTTAAATAAATAAAAAGAACTCATATAAACATATATGATGAAGAAAACATATAATACATAGAATAAAAGAGTGATTTATTTTTATAAAAAATTTTAAAATATAAAATTAAACAAAAATATATCAGTCTTTACATAGTTTCATATAAAATATTATTATTATTATTAATATTATTATTTTTATTAATATCATTAATATTATTTTTCTCTAAAATATAGATAATAAATTATTTTAATTTTTTTTTTTATTATTATTTAAATGTATGTTACACTTAAAATAATAAGGGTTTGCACAAGACAAATTAATAGAATAAAATATATTACAAATAATAATAGAAACTAAATACAAAATAACGTCAGTGATATAAAAAAAAAAAAAAAATAGACGTATTTATGAATATATTATTATGCATCAAATTTTAAATATGATAGTATAATATTTAGAATTATATTAATAATAAATTAGTAGTTACAAATATATATTATTATAAAAATATTTTGTTCTGTTATAACTTTTTTCGTTATTAAAAATAATTTAAAATATAAAATTAAATATTAAATAAATCTATAAGGTCTTAGTTTTCAAAAAATAACATTTAAAATTTTTTTTTTTTAACTTTTCAATTAATATATTAAATGGAAATAAGTGTAAAATAAATTATTATGAATTTTATAAATAGCTCATAGTTATCAATTAACATATATTAATTTCACAAATATGTAAAATATATTTTTATATGAACCTAAGAGTAATTTTCTAATGTTTTATATATATATATTATTATTTTATTTTATTATCGCATTAGTTCTTTTTTTTTTTCTAGTAGAGAAAACAAATGAAATGCATATTAACGAAATTTTTTGTTCTTTTTTCTTTTATTTTTAATATATTTAAGTAGAAAATAATATCGAATATATAAATATATACTTAATACAAAAATGTGTGCGCTAAATCTAAAATTCTGTCAAAAAAATTTTACTCTTTTTTATAACATCTTTTTAAATTTGTCTATACAACGAAAAAAAATTATATTATCTAATGAAACATAAACTAATAAAAAAAAAAATTATTATGAAAATTGTACAGGAAAATAAAAGAAAAAAACTAAATTTGAGTTATGTAATCTTGAAAAATAAGTTGGATAAATATAAAATAAAGCAAAAGTGTATATAAAAGTGTAAATTTAAATGATGTCGGGAATTTGTATTAAACAAAATAAAACATAAGTGCAATTTAAATTATAAAAAAAATAAGAAGTAACATTCGATTAGTGCATAAATATTAAAATTAAAAGGTTAAAGTAATTTAATGTTAAATAAGCATAAGGAAATTAAAAAAAAAAAAAAAAAGAAAACGATAAAGGTGCAATTCAGTTAGAAATGGAGTTCTATTTTAAAAATTTATTAGTTAAATTCTTTAAAACGAAAAACAAAAAAAAAAAAAAAATAATAACAGTCCTCATGTAAAATTATTATAGAATTTATTAAATATAAAAATAAATTAGACGTCGCTTTATTTTATATTTTTTCTTTCATATTTTGTATAAAAACTAAAATTTACTATTTATGTGCGTAATATTTCTAAAAAGAAAAAATTAAATATATAATATTTTGTACAATTAAAAATAAGAATAAATTTTCACAGAAATATTAACTTTGAAAGCTTAATTAAAAATTTAAACATAATTAATACGTTATTATATACATATATATATATATTTTGATATATAAGGTTATTATTTCATATATATATTTTTAGGAAATTTTCCATTTAAAAAAAAAAAAATTTAATAAAATAAAATTATTATGGATATTATAAATATATTTTTTTATGATTCTATTAAAATGTATACAACTAAAAAAAAATTGTAAAAGTTTGTGTGCAAATAAAATTAATATATTATTTAGCTCTTTTTTTATGCTTATTTCTTTAATCATCAAATTTAATAAAAAAAAAAAGGAGTTACAGAAAATGGATCCAAATATTTGATATTCTTAAATAAGATATATGTATAAATACATGAAAATGATCAAAAATTAAATCCAAATTTATAAAAAAATTGTGAACACTTTTAACTCAAAACAAAATATTAAAATTAAACAAATTCTTAAAAAAAAAAATTATTAAAAATTAAAATAAAATATATTTCTAAGTTATATAAATCATCAGAAAATTATGTATTTGTTGTGATATAATAAAAATGTAGGATACAACATGTGAGTTTTTGCATCTAAATACATACAGAAAATTGCATATAAACAAAATATAGATATATATATATATATATATATATATATATATATATATATATATATATATATATATATATATATATATATACATGAATATATATAACTTTTAATAATATTAATTCAAAATGTAATTTATAATATAAAATATAATCCAAATTTTAATTAATACAATATTATTGTTTATACATACATGTATAAATATACATCATATACATGAGCATTTACATAAAATTTAAGATTATTTCTAATTATTTTATGAATTTTAACATACATAAAAATATATTGTTTGGCAAATTCCATTTGCATAAAATTTTTAAATTTCAAATAATGATCGTATAAAAATGAATATATATGTCTGATAAAATTTTTTAAATAGAAAAAAGCTTATTTTTTTTCTTTTTTTTGATGCATTATAAATTTAAATAAAAATATTTTTTAAAATATTATAAAATATTAACAAAAAGATGAATAATGAAAATTTTAAATTTACAAAATTTTATAAAGTACCAATAAAAAAAAATAATTATTCCTTACATTCATAGAAAAATTATAACTTTCTTGGAACTGTGTGTATAGAGAAAAATCCATTGCATGTTTCATTTTTTTAATTTCGTTGTATATAAAAAAAAAATTAATAAAAATATTATTCTTATTATAAAATATAATTTTATTAGATGTTTTACATAAAATTAAATATGTAATATTTTTTCTTATTTTTGTTTTTAAGTCTAAAAGCACATTAAATAAAAAGTTAAGAATATCTTGTTACAGTTTTTTTCTTCCAAATTTTGTTATATAAATCAACAGCATGTAAAAAAAAAAAAAAGAAACACTTGAACGGTTACTCACCTTTTTTGTCCATAATTGCTCTTTTTAATTTTTTTTACATGCACAATTGTTAATATATATGTTTTTAAAAATAAATAATGTATGTTTCATTTTTATAAATTTACATTTTTTCTATTTTTTTTATCTTTAAAGTTTGATTTTACCACTAATAATAATGAATTTAATAACATAATTATTTTTGTTAAAACATATATATATAAATATGTAAATTCACTTAATGTGCATACATTTTATGTAACAATATTTTACTTGTGGATCTTTGCACGTCTACATTAACATATTTACCCAAATTTATTAAATAAATATTATAATAATAATGAATTTATTAAAAAAAATTGTGTCTCAAAATTTTATTTGAAATTTCTTAAAATTATATTATTATTTATTTTGCGTTTTTGTATAATATTCTACAGTCTTTTAATATATATGTATTTTTTTTTTTTTTTTTTTTTGTTTTGTTCTTGGAAAAATTGAAAGTACCTTTTCATAATAAAATATTATTCTCACACATAATTTAAAAATATAGAAAATTTTTAATTTAATTTAAATTCAATAAAATTTTTAATACTTTTTATGATATATTTATATTTTTTTAGTGCTTTGACAAACAACAAAATTACAAATGACAAAATTTATTTTGATTTTTACTTTTTTTTAAAAATATAATTAAAATTTTTTATCATATCGTGAAAATAATATAATATATATATATATTTTTGTTTATTTTAGAGTTTATAAAATAATATTCTATATATATGGAAATAAAAAATAGCAACTTAAAAATGAGTATAACCTATTTTAAGTAAAAAAAAAAAAAATAAACAATAAAGTAAAAAAAGAATTATTCTTTGAACAGAAATATGTTAAGTTAAAAAATAATTATATTTATGGTATCCTTCAAAAAAATGAAACAAGAATATCAAAACTTTTATTGCAAATTAAATTTATATTTGTGCGTATTAAAAGTTATATCTGATTTATTTTTCTCTATTTTAGTAATATCATGAAAATCCAAAGATTTTATATGAGGTAAGTAATGAATTACAAAAGGTCTATAAAAATAATAAGGAAAAAATAGAATGAAACGTAATTAAAAAATAAGTTCTAGAAGATAATGGAAATACAGAATTTTAACTTTTATATGAAAAAAAAATAATAATAGAATATATTTATTACATTTTAATAAAATATATAAATATATATGTTAAGGTGCGATTTAATGTTGTATAATATTATTTAATAATATAATATATATATATATAATACCGATAAAATTTGTTAAACAATTCCATAATAGGGTTATTTTCTAAAGTAAGTTTTTTTAATTTAGATAAGGATTGAAGTTTTTGAATTTCGTTAATGCTCTCTATTTTATTTGAGTGGATATATAATGCTTTTAAATTATTTAATTCCAATATACTATCATTTATTGTAACTAAATTATTAAAAGAAATATCTAAGGAAATAATATTTGAATAATTAATAGTGGATTCTATATTTTTTTGATTATATATATGCCTCAAAAGATCACTCATAAAGCATAAATCTTCTAAGTTATTATTATTTATATTTAGAACCTTTGAATTACTAGAAACATTAATTTCCTTATTATTATAATTATAGATTATTTTATTCAACTCTAATACATTCTTTTTTTCGTAATTAATTATTTTATTTGTACCAGCCCATATTTTTATATTATTTTTTAACTTAATATACTTTTCTATTTTGTTATTTTCATCTTTATTTAAATCATCATTTAGATTTTTCCTCTTATTTGAATTATCAGATTCATCATTTGTATCTTCACTCTTACGCATAAAACATTTTTAATAATAATAATTATATACTTATTTATACATATAAATAAACATAAATATATGTTTTCATTTGTTTTATTTTAAACAAAATTTTTTTTTTGTAATTTTTAATTACCAGAGTATCATTTGTTTCGTAAAATCTAGGTAAGGTTTCATATTCATTGTAACTTAATTTTAGTGAATTGAAATTCTCCATACCTTAAGAAAGTTGATATTTTTATTTAATAAAATTTTTATATATAAAAACATTTATAGCCTTTTTTTTTTTTTTTTATTGGTTTTCTAGAAATGTATATTCATAATAAAATTGTTCATTTTTGAATCCATACAAAAAGCTATAAAAGTAAACACATAAGGAAAGGATAATATGAAAACTTAAAAAAAATGGTCAATAAGATAAAAAAGTAATATAAAAAAAAAATGAATAAAATAAAACACACAAAAAAAAAAAAAAAAGATAGAAATGAAAATATAAATATAAAGATATTAAAAAGACAAATTATTATTTTTTTTTAAATTTCTTAAAGCATAGAAGAAATAATAAAAATTGAAAAAGTAAAAAAAAATATGTATCTATTATTAGGAAAAATAATAGTATTTAATTTAAAAAAAATTAATTTTTTATTAAATATAATCAAATTTTAAATGAAAAAATAGCTAAAATGGATGTTTTATTATTTCGAAAAAAATTAACTCAAAAAAAAGTTTATCTTATTATGTTATATCAAGATAAGTAAAAATTATGTAATTTTAATTTAAAATAAAATTCATTGTAGTTTTATAAGCATATATAATTTTTTGACATATGGTAATTTAATAACTATTTATTTTTCTAATTTAATATTTTTTTATGTGATAAATCATTATTTATTATAATATGCAAAAATATTAACTATTATTTTCTTTATTAATAAATTTTGCTTTTCTTAAAATTTTCCTTTTAATTTTCTCTGTTTCCTCGATATTTTTTAATTTAATTTCTACCGGCAATGGAATCTCAGTGATTCCAGTAATGCAATTTAATTTTTCAGAGTTGTCATTAATAGAGCTTTTAACTTTCAAATGATCCGATAATTTATATAAATCTTTAATAACATCATCCTGTTCTCCTTTTTGTTTTTTTGTCTTTTCGTTTTCTTCATAAAATTCCTTCATATTTTCTCTTATAAATGACTCTACATGAGCATCTTCTATTTCTTTCTCAGTAAAGTTTTTTGTAAATTGTTTATCTAATAATTTTTTTTCTTTTTCATTTTTTTCTAAAACTTTTGATTCATAATTTATATTGTCAGAATTTATTCCTTTCTTTTTTAATCTTAAATTTTGAAGTAATTTAAGATTTTTTGATGTTTCTAATTTCAATATATTAAAACTTTGATGATTTAATTCTTTTATAGTATTTTCTTGAATTTTTAAGTCTTCATCTTTTTCTAACGGAATTCTTATACGCTTGTTATCAATTTTTAATTTTCTCTTCTTTATCATAATATAAATAAAAGGATAAATTAAATTGACTAAAATTATTTCAATTACCTTTTATAATTTTCTTTTTTTTTCTCTTAAAATTATAAAATACAAAAAAATTAAATTTCTTAAATATTTAAAGATAAAATGCAGTGAAATATAATTTATATTTAGTATAAAATATTTTTAAATTTGTAACAAAAAAAAAAAAATTTATGTATATAAAAAATAATATAAAATTTACATGAGTATATATATTTTTTGTTATTATAAAATTAACTTTTTTGAAATATCTACAAAAATTTTATTTATGAATAAAATAACTTGGTTTTGATTGTTTTATATTTTAACTACTATCTCATTTATATATGTATTGCTGTTAAAATAAAAAAAAATAAGTTTTCAAATAGAATTTTAGATAATTACTTTTTTATTTAAAATTAAAATGCTTTGATATAGATTGTTCTCTTGAATTATTTTATAAACAATGCCAAAAAAATATTTTCACAAATATAAAGAATATATTTTTTAATATATTTCCAGAATATTAATTTCCCCTTTTTTCTTCATTCTCTATTAAAAATTTGTGTTTAATATTGTTTTAATATATATTAAGAATTAAAAAACACAGATGACTTAAAGATAATTATGTATAAAGTATATTATTTTATTTTTTCTTGTATGTATGGAAAACGTAAAAAAAAAATGTCAAAAAAAAATTAATGTAATATTTTATAATTTAAAAATCAGTACCTGGGCATTTGGGATATACTAAGTAATAATTAAAATAAATTTATACTAAAAAATCTTATAAAATCATTTTAGTATTTTACTTTTTTTTTAAACGTTACACTGCAAATTTTAGCTTTTTAAATTTTATGTTTCTAAAAAAAAAAATAAGAAAAAGCTTAACTTTCTTGTGAATATTATAAAACTTAACTTTTATTTAATGCATTATATGAAATTATTTAATTATAGAACAATTCTTATTTGATTTAATTTTAATAAAACGTTTAATTTTATCTAAAAAAAAAAGAAGTAATAATAAAATAAAAAACTAAAATTGAAAAATTTTATAAAAAGATGTCTGCATGCTATATAAAAGAAGCTTTTTTATAAATTCCAATACATTACTCAGTTCATCATAAAAATTAGAAAAAATTTCAAAGAAAAATTTCACTAGAATAGCAAATATATACGATTGAAGGAAAAAATAACTTAGAGTTAATTATGTTTATACATTGTTTTAAATATATCTCAAGATCATGGAGCAATTTAATATATTTTAATAAATTTTAATTTTTGATAATTTTATATATATATATATATATTTGTTTTATCTCAAATAAAATTGTGCATTTGTGTTAAGTATTTTATTGTATTTTTTTTTTTTTTTTTTCTTATACTTTATTTCTTTATTAAAACATTTGTCTTATTTATATTTTAAGGCCCCCTTTTTTTTTAACAAAATAATTTAATTTTACAAAAAACATAAAATATTTTTTTATTAAACTTTTTAATTTCATATTAATATAACTGTACTATGTTATAAAAAAGCGCTAAAAAAACAGCAATTTTTATCTTTTTTCGAAGAAAATTTTTTTTATGTTAAAAAAAAAATAGCAAAATAATATTGATTTTTATATGGCTTTTGCATGCTTGATGAATGAAGAAAAAAAAGAAAATTACTTTGACAAAAAATTCAAATTTTTAGAATTACCTAAAAAATTAAAAATATAACATAAAATGAAAGAAAATAAATAAAAATAAAGTGGCAAAATAATAATAAAACAAAAATATCTTTTGTTAAAAAAAATATGGAGATTAAAAAAAACATACATACAATTAGAAATAAGAAAAAAAAGTAAAATGAAAAACTAAATTAGAATAAAAAAAAAAAGAAACATAGAATAATTAAACTAAAAAATTAAAAACAATGAATAAACAAAATAGAAAAAATGTAGAACAGTAAAGTATTAAAAATATAGAATAACAAAAATAATATAAACAATAACAAGTTAAAAAAAAAATAAGAGAAAAATAAGAAAATATTACATAACCTTTTATTTTAAAAAAAATTATATGTAATAAGTTATTAATGAATTTCGTATCATACAGGAGACATTTTTTATTTCGAAAAGATACATATATGATAAACCTAAATCATTTACAATTTTTCAAACTATATAAATATAAAACAATATATATAAGTTTTTAGTTCTAATATAAAATGAGTATACCTATAAAAATTAAATGAACTCATTTATAAATTATTACTTTTTCTTTTTTTCTTTGTATAACATTACAGTATTCAATGAATATAGATAATATGAAAAAAATATTTTATATGAATTTATTTCAATAAAATATAAAGGAAATATACTGTAAATTTATTAATTAATATTCGATAAATATAAAACTATATGTCTTTAAGATATTATATTTTATTTCTAAAAAGGAAAAATATGCAGTATAAAGAAGCATTAAAGCTATAGCTTTAAGTTTTAATTGTACTTAAACTTCTATCAAAATTTTGATAGTGTATAATATTAAAATAGAAAAACATAAAATAATGTTTTTCATGAACTATTATTTTACTTAATTATAAAAATTTAATGAAAGCAAGAAATTGCTTTTCATTATAATTCCATTTTTTTTTTTTTTATGTATTTTTCTTTTACGTCTGAAAATTTTACTGTATGATTGCATGTAAACTAGAATCTATTATTTGAAAAAAGAAAAATATAATTATTATAGTAAAGCAAAAATCTTATTAATAATTACAACAAAATAAATATAAAATTAAGAAAATTTTCATAAATAAATAAAAATATTTCTTTAGTGCACATTATTTTATGTTGCATATTACTCAATTTTTTTTCATTTATTGACAAAATGATTAAATAGAAATCTGAAATACTTTTATGTGAATATTTCATAAATGCTATATTTATTATATTACATAAAGAAAAAAAATTTCAAGCGCTTTAATTTTATTATTAAGTATAATTTTAAAACATTTTTCTTTACATATAAGAAAAGTATTTATATTTTCATGTGCATTTTAAAATAAAATATAAAGCTTATAGATTAAAAATATTTAAGAGCAATACGTTATCTTTTTTTTTTTTTTATATATATGTATAGTGAGATTATTTTTTTTCTTGAAATATTTTACATTTTCATTTTTTTTTAATATGCCAATATATATTATTAAAATTTTAAAACATACATAACAAAATAGTACTTTTTTATGAATATAATTTTTTTTTTTTAATAAAATGTAATAATAATAAATTGACACTGCCAATTATTAAAATGGAAAAAAAAGTTATATGAGAGATATATAATTAGATAAATTAAAAAAAAAAAATTTTTTATGCTTAAAGTCTTTTCTTCTACTTGTTATATATGGAAACACGAAATTTTTTTATTTTATTTAATTTATTTATTATTTTTTTTTTTTTTTTTGCAATGATACTTCACAAAAATATATCACTTTAAGCATGTTTCTGTTTTAAGTATTATATATATATATAAATATATTCATATATATACATTTATATATATATATATATATATGTATGCATATGTAAATACTAGTATATACTTTTTAAAATTATTTTTATTATACTTTTTGAATTTTTTTTTTTTTCTTCAATGATTAAATTGTGCGAATTAATGCTTATTATTACACCGTCAAAAGCAAAATTGTAAAATTAAGTAAAAATACTATTTATATAATTATACGAGTATATTTAAAGAAAAAATAATTGCATTAAATATATATATATATATCTTATGAGTAATTTATAAGAATATTTGATTTATGCAAAAAAAATTTCTTAAAATTATATATATATATACATATATATATATATATGCATATACCTTTTTACTATTATATATTTGAAAATTTTTAATGCATCAATCATATAAAAAAAATACAAATAATATGAAAAAACAGTTACATAGAATTTTTAGCAGTTTTTTTAAAAAATTATATGAATTGTTAAAAATATAACAATAAATTTTAAATTAAATGTTAAGTGACAAAGTTGTGTAATTTATATTTATTTATACATAAATATAATCTTATTTTTCCTTTTTTTTTTTTTTCCTTTTTTACAATTATATATATGTTTATATATATATATATACATTTTGATTAATATATATAAAATATGAATTTTATTACTGCCCCCATTTTTTTTTTCCTTTTTGATAATTTTAATTTTGTTACATTAAATATTAGTTTTAAATAACGTATATTTTAAAAAAAAAAAAAAAAATTATATAAAAAATTATAAAATAAAAGAAACTTATTTATATTATTAAATGAATTTTGTAAATTTGTGTAAACATGTAAATATTGTAACTTTATGAAAAATATATATATTCTTTTTTCACTGAAACATATGTCTTCATGTAATATTAAAATTTTTTTTCATATATAAACTATAAATGAAAAAAAAAAAAAAATATTGTTAATATATTTTATTTATAAGATTAAAATATATTATATTATTTTATATTTATTTTCGTGTGTTGTAAATTTAGATTTATATATATATTATATGTATATTTTTTTTTTTTTGGAAAATTTAAATTATAATAATTTTACTTTTATTTTTTAAGAAAATTTTTCTTATAGTTGTATGGACACTTATAAATTTATTTTTTATATCAAAACATATAAACTTATATAATATATCTTTTTCATATTGTAATAAAAAATTACTTACAATTATTTTTGATTTTATTAATTTTTTTTTACCTTTTTTTATTATGAGAATTGCTTTGAGAAGAGTAAAATAAGATAAAGAAGAAAATAAATAAGGAAACATATGAACTGTATTTTTATTTGAATTTTCAATTTAGTGTAAATTATTAATTAAAAAGGAAAAAAAAAAAAAAAGATATATGTAATTAGTACTTGTTGTATTTTTTCTTAAATTGAGTAATTATACTATTAAAGTAAATAAAAAAAAAATAAAAAGAAAAAAAAAAAATTATCAAAAAAAGTTTTTTAAATGAAGTTACTGTTCAAATGAGTAAAATAAATGGATCAAAAATTGATGATATAAATAAAAGTGAGAAACAAATGAATTCATTCAACAGTCAGTTACATAGTGAAGAAAATTATAAAGTAAGCGATTAAAAAAAAAAATGAGATTTATTTGTATATATTAAAAAATAAAATTTTAATGTAGTTATAAGAAAATATAATATAAAATAAAGAAACTATATGTATTTTACTAATATATATATATATATGAAAAATATAATTTTCAGTATAAGTATGTACGCATATATAAACATGTATATTTGTATTTTTATGAATATTTTTTTTTTTCTTTTTTCAGATGAATAAAAGCTTTAATATTTCTAATTATAATTTAGATTTAATCAAATGCTTACAAGATGACTCAGGTATATATTTTATATTAGATCCAACCAAGGCTATAAACGAAAAAAAAAATTCAGAAGTATATGATATTTTTATACCTGAAAATAGTGATGGAGTAACTTTGCATGTTCAAAAAGTTAATGATGAATATAAATGTATAGGGGTTAGTATAACAAAGAAAGGTATAGACATAAACACAGGAACAAGGATTTTTAACACAAAGATTGCTGATTGGCTAGAGCAACTATTTCATTTTAATAAAACTTTAGCATGTAATAATTCTTCTAATAATGCAGCTAATAATAATAGCAAATTAAAAAGAGTTAATAGTAGTAACTCTGTTATGAGCAATAGTAATAACAATACTACTAATTCCGTTGCTAATAATAACAAAAATACTAGCAGTACAATGAATTCTATTAATAATAATAGTAATACTAGTAATAATAATAGTAATACTAATAATACTAATAATAACATAAGCAATGGAAATAATTTATCAAATAACAAATTCAATAACTATAATAATATAAAGCACACATCACCTGGTGTTCAACAACCACCAGTTGCTAATATAATGAAAAATTCTAAAAATAATTATGATAGTTTTCAAAATAATGAAAATTATAATTCTGTTATTTGTAATAAAAAAACGAATAAAGTTGTAAATCAACAAAGTTGCAATTTAAATCATTCAAATAGCACCAATAATATAGTGTCTCATGCTGTTGCTGCTGCAAACTTAACTTCTCAATCAAAAGATCAAACACATCAGCACATTCAGCAAATTCAGCATGCGAAACAAATGAGATTACATCAAATGAATAATCCTCATTCTCATAAACCTCACTTGCTATCTTACCACAATGTAAGTTATGATGATAAGAATAATAAATTGTATAATAATATAAATTCAAATAATTTAAATAACAAAAATGTACCAAATGGAAATTCTGCAGCACCTCAGATATCTTCTACATCAAATAATGAAATGATAAAAAATAGTAAATTAGGATGCACAAATAGACAAAAAAATATAAATCATCATATACATAACCATTCACATAGTGATATCTTTAATTCTCAAAATTCCCATCAAAATAATCATATATATAATCATAAATCACAACAATCTTATAATGAAAATTATGGTTATAGACCAACGCTATTTAATTTGTTAGAAGTATTAGCTAACCACAATATAACAACACCTGATCAACGTGTGTGTATAAGGGGCATAGTCACGGATTTTCTAAATAATGAATTGCCCCATGGAAAAATATATGCCTATATTGGTGCAGTAGTAGGTCATGATATTTTACATGACATAATCAGAAAATTAGAAAAAGATCCTAATAGAAATGTAGTTCCAGATGCATCAGGTTTAGCTCGAATAGAAGCAGCATTTGGATTAAGTAAATCTTCTTATGATTTCATGAACAATAATTCAAATAATTCTAGTGTAAATAATATTTCTAATGTGTTATTTAATCATCGTAATCTAAGTAGCAATATTTTAAATAACCATATTTATTCTAGTATACTATCAAATGTTGCTACCAACAATATGAATAATAATCATGCTTTAAACAATGATAGATTAAATATAGAAAATGAAGAGTTATTAAATAGCAAAGCATCAAATGATATAAATAATTTATTGAAATATACAAAAAATGAAAAGTATTCTATTTCTTGTAATAATTTATTAAATTTAAATAAAAAAAATAATCAAAATGCTAATATGTTAAATTTAAGATGTGATAATGTTTTTAATAATAATAATAATAAAAATAATAATAATTTCACTCCTCATGATTATATATGTGCAACTAGAAATTTAAATATGCAATGCTCCAACAAAAATAATTTTTCTGATGATGAAGAGGAGTTAATGAAAGCAATTAAAAAAAATATAGAAACTTATAAAATGAATAATATTAAAAATATATTGATATCATCTGTTTTTGGTAGGATAAAATGGTTAAAAATTATGAATGAATCGCCTCATGCATTTTTATATGGGCATAGTATAGTAAAATTTGGTAACAAATTATATATGTTTGGTGGTTCAAACAATAAAAATAAAAAGGTTCCTTTTAATCATACTTTAACATTTAGTTTAATTTATTATAATTATAAATTACTTCCATTAGGTGGCAGTTATCCTGAAGAAAGAGATGGCCATACTACTCATTTAATTTCATTAAAAAATGGATTATCCATATTTTTATTTGGGGGTAGTAATGAAAATATATATTATAATGATATATATATTTTAGATATGGAAACACGTAAATGGTCTCTAAGGGCAGTAAAAGGAAAGTTGCCACTACCTAGAGATCAACATTCTTCTCTTGTATATCCAGCAAAAAGTGAGCATTTAAGAGGAGAAAAATCTAGTCTTACTGAAGGAGTAATAATATTTGGTGGTAAATGCTTATATAATAATAATATTATTAATTTAAATGATATGTGGATATTTTTGTTTCAATTAAATATGTGGGTACGTATAAATTATTTAAGTGAGGAAGTACCAATAGGTAGACATGGAATGAATTTAGTATGGTCTGATACTAATACTTTATGTTTATTTGGTGGAGAATGCTATGATAATTCTAAAAATTTTAAAGAAAGAAAATTATTAGATGATATGTGGATATTTAAATTGCATACCAATAAAAATTTTATTTCAAATAATTCTAATTTGCGTGATGGGAATTCATGCAATCCAAGTGATATTATTCAAACAGATGTTTATAATAATCAATCCAACAAAGCTTGTTGTCACAAAAATGCCGCTAATAATCCCAATTCAAATGAAAAAAATTCTTTTGAAAATAATCATTCAGCAAATACTTTATGTAATAATAATTCAAATACCTATATTAGTGATAAAGAATCATCTGATAATGAAAAAGACAAAAAATTCACAAAAAAAATAAGAGTAACAGGAGAATGGCAAAGAGAAGTATATGAAGGAAAAATAGGATGTAGGTCTAATTATAGTAGTATTTTTATAACTCAAAGACATCAAGATTTTAAAGGAGCAGAGCCAAAAACTATTGAAAGATTAATGCTTTTATGTAGTGGAATAACATATGTTACTAAAGATAATAAAAGGAAAATCGTTTCTAGTGATGAAATATATGTTTATTTTTTTTCACAAAAACGATGGTATTTATTAAAAGGAAAATTATATAATGAAGAATTAATATATAATGGAAGACAAAGGCATGTAGGTTGTTTTTTTGAATCAAAAAATGTATTAGGAAGAGCAAATAAAAACCCAATTCCTTGCATATTTATACAAGGAGGTTTTAAGAAAAATGCAGTATTTGGTGATGCTTGGTTATTATCACTTACAGGAGAAAATCCATTAAGAATTCATGAATATGATTCATCAAGAGAAAAGATTTCAACTACTCAAATGCCTCTATATTATTTTAGAGATACTCATTCGATTAGCTTATTGTATAGTTTTTGTACTTTGCAGAAATGGCTATTTGGTGCATTTGCCAACCTAGTTGATAACTGTATTCAGTCAAATAATCCAGCTGAAAATGTATTTATTAAATATGAATTAACACCTGAGCATGATGGTATGCTATCTATTCAAGATGATGGAGAAGGTTTGGATTTCAACGCTATGAATAGAATATTAAGAATGTATGGAAATTATAAAAATGATGACAAAAATTTATTATATAATAATAATAATACTAGTGTTAAGAAGCATAATTTACCCAATAGTGGCTTTGTCAACCATAAGGTAGATGAATTTAATGATGATCAAAGTGATAAGGATTGTAATTCTAATAAAAATGTAAATAGAAATTCATCAAATTCAAAAAATAATTCTCAAGAACATAATAAAGAATCTTTATTAGATGAAAATGGAGAATCCTCTCAAAAACAAAAGCAGAAGAATATTGATAATGAAAAAAATAAAGAAAATCAAAATGATTACAATTATGACGAAGAGGATGATGAAAATGAAAAAGATGAAAAAGAAAATGAAGAAGTACATAAAAAAAAAAGAAAGAGAGAACAAGAAAACAATATTAATTTGAAAAAGGAAAATGATGAAAACAGTACCACAACTAATATAAATAATAAAGAAGCTATATGTGCAGATGACAAAAATAATCCAGAGGATTCTAATGAACTAAATAATAAAAGAGAAAATAGTAATAATGAAGATTATGATTATAAAACATATGATGAAGATTCTTTTTATAATGCAAATGCAAATAATACATTTGATTTAAAATACGGTGTAGGATTTAAAATGGCTTATGCAAGAATTTCCTCTAGTTGTGCTATTATGTCTAGAACTGTTCATACAATAGGTATAGGGTTATTATCCTTAGAATTAATGAATCATTGTGATGCTAAAGAATTAGCTACTCCATTATGCATGTGGAAGTTACCAAATAAAGAATTAATAAACAGAAATATAGCAAATAAATCAGAGCATAGGCATCATCAAAAATTATTAATGTCTTACACTCCATTTAATAGTCCTAGTTTATTAGCTGAACAAATTAATATCTTAGGAACATATAGTGGAACTAGATTATTATACTGGGATTTTAGAGACGATATGGATTTTATCGTATTTTGTTCAGCTAATAATAACATATATTTAAGCAGCTCTCCTTTAAGTTTAGAAGAGATTAAATACGGTAAAAAAAGAAAAAATGCTTCCAATAATAACAGTAATAGTAATAAATATTATTGTGTAGAAGATGTTAAATTAAATAATAGAGATATAAAGAGAAAATGTAATTTTGAAGATGAAAAGATTAAGAAAGCCAAAACAGAAAAGGACTCTTCTGTAGCTAACAATAATAGTGACTATAAAAGTATTCCCTTTAAAGATGAAAAAGAAGGCATTTGCATAAATGAAGAAAATATAAAAAAATATAATGAAAATAATAGCTCTTTTATAAAAAATGATAACGATAATAATCAGGATGATTTAAACAATGAAAATAACAACAATAATAATGAAAATCAGTCAAAAAGTAATAAAAATAATATAAAAAGGGAAAGAAAACTTAATGCAAATTCATGTGATGAAAGTAAAAGTATTGAAAAAAATAATAATAACGATGTGAATAAAAAACATACCAAACATCCTGTGCAAAATAAAACCCAAAATAAGGAATATGATCAATATGAATATTATAATAGTTCATTAAAAAAGTTAAATTTATTTGAATATAATGCTCATTTGCATCCATCCATTTCTAAAGAAAAATATAACATCAGTTCAATTTTTCCATTATGGGATCATCCTAAAGATAGTATAGATTATTGCCTATCTACATATTTATATTGGTTATATTTAAGAAGAAGCACTAATATATTTTTGCAAAATACTTTACTCATACCAACTTGTATGAGAAACGATAAGAATAATTTTAATGAAAAAAAAAAGAAAAAAAAGAAAAAAAGAAAAAATAAAAAAAAATTAAAAAAAAATAATAACGGTGATTTTAATAAAAAAATAATAAAAAAGAGAAAGGAAAAAAATAAAGAAAGTATATCCTTCAATAAAGAAGTGAACGATAGTCAATATCATATAAAAGAAGAAAATACCGAAGAAAACAAAAATTATATAGATAATAATAATATAAATCTTGAATCTAAGGAAAATGCAGATAAATATAATATACCAATAAAAAATGAAATAGAAGAAGAATCAAAAAATGAGGATATTGAGAAAAATAATGATAAAATTGAAAAAAGGAAAAAACAAAAAACAAACGACATGATTAACAATGACATTCAAAATGAGGAGAATGAAAATGAAGAAGATCAAAATGAGAAAGATCAAGCTGAAATAGAAAAAAAAAAATTACAGGAAGCATTAGAGCATGGAGTAAAGCAAGAAAAGAAGGAAGGAAGTGAAGTACATAAAATGGAAACAGAAATGAAAAAAGATGGAGATTTAAATGAAGATGACGAGGAAGATGAAGAAGAGGAAGAAGAAGATAAGGAAGATGAAGATGAGGATGATGAAGATAATGATGATGAAAACGAAGATGATGATGATGAAAACGAAGAGGATGATGATGAAGAAGAAGAAGAAAAAGAACAAGAACAAGAACAGGAACAAGAAAAACAAAAAAATCAACAAACAGAACAAGAATTACAAGAAATTGAAAAAGATTATGAAAATGATGGTGAAAATATTAAAGAAGATAATAATGAAAATATAGATGGGAAAAAAATAAAAAAAATAAAAGATAGTGATAATGAAATAAAAGAGGAAAATGAAAAAAAAGCAAAAAAGAAAAATGAAAAGAATGAGAATTATGTAAATATCAAAAAAGGAAATGTGTATAACAATGAAATTAAAAATGAAGAAAATGAAAAAGTAAAAAAGGAAAATTATGTCAATTTATATATGGAAAATTTAAAAATAAAAGATGAGTATTATATAAATAATACTAGTAAATACACATTATATAGTTTTCTAAAAAGGAAATTGTATAAACAAGTAGAATTTCATTATTTATTTACACCATCAGATTATGAATATGGTTCTTTTATTATGTTGGGATTTTTAAATGATAACGACAATACATCAATAGAAGTAAAAAGAGTTTGTGAAGCAGGTATTTTACTATATTATAAAAACAGATTGATAAAAAGATTAGATGCTCCGTTTATCGATTCTGCTTATAATTTATCTTTATCTAAATATCCTCCTACTCCATCTTTATATGAAGGAAATTTATATAAATATGCTCTAACAGTTATTGTCAATGTACCTAATTGGTTAAAACCATCTATTAGTAAACAAGAATTTATACATGAGAATAATTATGCTTTTCTTGTTTTCAAAAAAAAATTAATAGGTTTAATTAAGCATTATCTTCTTATTTGTCGAGATAATCTAAAATTGAAAAAATGGAAAGAATCAAGAGATTTAAAATTAAAAAATTATCTTGAAAAAGTTGAATATAAACTAAGAAGATCGAAAAACGAATCAGAAAATGAATATGAAAAGGCTTACAAAATTGTATATAACGATAAAGATAAAGTTAGAAATGAAGATATGGAAAAAGAAGAAGAACTAGAAAGAGAGGAAAATAGGCAAATAGTTAAAGAAATTGAAAAAGCTCAAGAAGAAAAGAGGCAAAGAGAAAATGAAATAGATAATAAACAGAATGATAATTATAATGATTTAGAAGAGGAAGAAGAAGACGAAGAAGAAGATGAAAGTGAAGAGTATACAAAACCAGTAAGAAAAAGAGAAAAACAAAAAAAAGAAAATAATGAGGAAGAAGATGAAGAAAAAGAAGATGTAGAACAAACAGAAAAGGGAAATAATGGACAAGATGATGAAGAAAAGGAAGATAATGAACTGGAAGAGGAGGAAGATGAAGAAGAAGATGAAGATGAACAAGAAGATGATAATGAGCAAGAATATGAAGGAAAGGAAGATGAACAAGAAGATGATGAAGAAAAAGAAGAAAAAATAAGAAAAAATCAAAACAATGAGCAAGAAGTAGATGAAGAAGAGGAAGATAAAGATGAGGATGATGATGATGAACAGGAAGAAGATGAAGAACAAAAAGGCAGAGACCATGGTAATGATGATGGTGATGATATTGAACAAGAAGAACAAGATGATGAAGAACAACAAAATAAACAACAAATTAATGAAGAAGTAAATAAATCCGAAGATGAAAATTATAATGATAGATGGAAGCAATGAAAAAAGAAAAAACAAAATAAGATATAAAAAAAAAAAAAATTAAAATGAAGATTAAAGAAAAACTTATTAAAAATAGAAAAAAATAGATCAAAGAAAAAAATTAAATGATATAGAAAATAACCAAATTATATATTATGAAATAAATAGTGAATTAGGTGAAAAAGAAAGGTATTGATCATCATCACTGAAAACAACTAAAAACAAAAAAATAGAAGGTGATAGAGATATAGAAAAACAATCAATAGAAAAAAGAGAAATTATTGAGGGAAAAGAAGAATTGAAATTCGTATTTAAAAATTATGATAAAAGAAAGCATAAGGAAAAACAAATAAAATGATGATAGCAATTAATAAAAGTAGAAAATAATTATTATATATATGAAAGCATTAAAAAAAGAGAAATATATCAATTATATTATAAATGACAAAATAATACTATTTGGCACCAAGATAAACTTATAAATGAAAATATATATATTTACAAATTGCTTTAAATAGGCAAGATAGGATATAAAAGAAAAAATGAATAAATATATCTTTAAAAACTAAATTATATTGAAAAAAAAAAAGATAGTTATATAGAACATTTAGAAAATAATATATTTAAATAGAGTGTAATCTTATTATACATATATATGTGTGTTTTTATTATTCATTAAATTAATAGAAAATTTATTATTGCATTATAAAATAAAGGGAGTATAACCTTGTAAAAATTCATACATTACATGCATTATGTAAATTCTTTCTGTTTTAGAAGGAAAAATTGCCAGTATTGAGTTATTATCATATTATTGAAAATTTTTCACCTTTTTTTTTTTTCTTTAGTTCAAAATAATATATATACATATGCATTAATTGCTTCATGTATGTACTCTATTAGTGAATCTTTCTATTTTTATTTCTTCGTATTTTTTACTACAATTTTTGGTATTAAAAAAAAAAAAATAGTATGTATATTTGCGTAAATGAATATGTACTCTATATTTTTTGTGATATGACCACCCATTTAAAATTCATATATATTTTTTAATGTTTTTATAGCTTATAATTAAAAAAAAATATTAAGTTAATATTTCATGGAATACGTAAAAAAAATTTATCTACATATAAGTTTGAGCAATAAATAGAAAAAAGGAAAGTTATTAAATTCTTTCTAAGAAATAATATAAAAAAAATGACACATTAAACTTTATAAACACGAAATTAAAAACGCATTAGAAGAAAACCTTTATTTGATCTCTATTATACTTTCATTTTTTTCATTTTTTTTTCATTTATATGTTTTATTTTTTTATTCTTATTATTTTATTTTTTTCTCTTCTTTCCTTTTTAATGGCGATGTTTGTGAGTTTTTTTCAAAATACGTATTCATATAAAAATATATACGTACATATTTTTTTAAGGTAAAACAAAAATTTTTCAAAATGTATATGTAAAAAAAAAAAAAAAAAAAAAACTTATATTTATTTCTGATTATATGTTTTTTGTAAGCTACTTTTAAAAAAACTTTAAAAAAATGAAATTGTTTTTAAAAGCTTGCTTTTTAGCTCTCATATAAATATATGCTTTTAGGTATTATTATATATGTGGTACATTTTTTACTTTCATTTGAAAAAAATTTTAGTTAATTTTGAAGTCTTTCTATTTTTTTCTCTTTTTTTATGGAGAATTTAGTATAAATATTAAAGATATATTACACAAAAATGCTATAGAGAAAAATTTTATTAGAAAATATAGAAATAATAAATTTTAAAATCTTTCTATAAAAAACTATTATCTATAATTTTCTTCACTTTTTATCCTTTTGAGCATTTGAATATATTCATTAATTTTTTCTAATAGAAGAGTATTTTTTTTTCTTACCTCATTTAAAAGTCTAATTTTTTTTTTTAATTCTTTATTCATTACATTTATCCTTTGATTATGTTCATTTTCTTTATTTTTTATTTCTTCTAAGACACCCTTTTTTTTTTTTTCTTGAAATTTTTTCTCTAAATCGTCAAAATCAAATTTTATATCATTCTTTTTTAACTTTTTTTTTAAATTTTTTTTTTTATCATTAGCTTTTTTTAGTAAGTTGTTATTAATATTTTCTAATTCTTTATTTTTTTTTTTTAAACTTTTGTATTTAAAAAGAAATTTTTCCTTTTGTTTTAAACAATTTTCAATTTTTTTCATTATATCTTTATACTGTTCTAAACTAAGAATAGTACAGTTACTTGCTAGATTTAGACGATATTTTTTTTTATCATAAAGGTAATCAATATTTCTTAATTTAGATATTTTTAGGGTAATATAAGATTTCACTTCAGATATATTTTTCTTTTTATCATCTTCTATTATAGAAATTTCTTCATTTATTAATTCCACTTCTTTTTCTATATTTTTTTTTTTAATTATTAATTTTCTTTGATCGTTTTTTTTATTTTCTATACTTTTCTTTATACTATTAATACTTTTTAGAATTATTATATTCTCTTTTTTTATTGAATCTATTTCTTCCTTATTATAAATATCAATAATCGAATTATTACCATCTAAATCATCAGATTTATCACTACCTTCGCTATCATCAGAAGCATCATCATGATTTTTTTTTAAACTTTTTATTAATATATCATAACATAAACTATTATCCCCCATTATTTGTTTTAGTTTATCAAATATTTGATCTCTACTTTTCTAAAAATATATATGTAACAAAAAAAAAAATTAAAATAAAATAAAATAAAATTAAAAATAAATGAATCAATTATTATTAATTGCTTTTTATTTTTAAAAAATTACATTGTGGTTCTCCAGTTCTTCTAAGAGCACCTTTATATCATCAATATATTTATTAATTTCATTTTCAATGTTTTTCATTTCTTTTATATATTTTTTTTTTTGTTTTCTTAATTTTATTTCCTTCTTTCGCAACTCGGTTAATATATTATTTTTTTCATCAATGGAAATAATTTTCAAGGATATATATTTTACAATTCTTATAGCCTGTATTCTCTTCATATTTAATAAATGAATTTCTCTATCAAACTTTTTTATCATTTTTTCTATTAAACTTTCTATATATTTTTTATTATAATTTTTATATTTATTTTCAAAAAATTTCTGGTCAAAACTGATGCTTGATATTTTATATATTTTTGTATCTTTCTCATTTAGAAGTAAAAAATTTTTAGTATTCTGTAGAAATATTTCATATTTTTTTATTTTATCCATTTTTTCTTTGCCAATTTCTTCTTCATATTTTATTTCTTTTTCATCATTTTTATCATATATGTCCTCATCTTTTTTACTTTCTTTTTCTTCATCATTATTATGTTCTTCGTAATTTTTACAAGAATAATCTTTTTCTTCATTGTTTATTTTATTTTTATTTTTTAACATATCTTTTAAAAATGATATTTCATCTCTCAATTGAATTAGTTTCTAAAAGAAGAGGAAAAGAAAAAGAAAAAGTAAAAATGCACAAATGATAATATAAAAATATAATTCTTATACACTGCAATATTTCATATTACAACTGTTATCCTAGACCTTAATGAATTAAAATCTTCATTGAATGCTTCTTTAATAAAATTTATTTGATTTAATAACTTTTTTTTATTTTCTTCGTAGTTCCTAATTATTTCACTTCATTAGACAAAAATAATATATATTAGTATTTTATTTATTTAAAATTAATATACATACAAGCATTTCTATGATTTTATATATATATATACACATACGTGATATGAGATATCTTTTTAGGAGATTGGTTCATTTTTTCTTCTTCATTTATATTGTCTAATTTAGAAATAATATCTTCATACATTTTTAATATTTTTTTTTTTTGTGAGATTTCCTCAATTTTTTGTTCATCATTTAAGGTCTTTAAATTTTTATTTCTTTCCCTTAATTTTTCAAAATTTTGTATATATTCATTAATTTCTGTTGTTATATCAAATGACTTATTCTCTTTTTTTTTTCCTATTTTTTCTTTTTTACTTTTTCTATATTCCTTACATTTATTATACTTTAAATATGTTTTTATGCACTTCGTGGTAACATTTTTATCGGAAGTATATAAAAGATTTTTTGAAAAATTTAATCTTATAAATTTCTTTGAAAGGTATTCTATTTTTCTATCATAAATTTGTTGATTATATGTAAAAAAATTTTTTATCTCTTGAATTTTTTTTTTTAAATTTAGATATAAATAATATGATAAGTTAGTGTCTATTATAAATTTTTTTTTTCTATTCAATTTTTGATATTTCCTCTTTAATTTTTTAATTTTTATATTAACATTCTTTTTATACAATGAAGCTTTTCTTATTTTGTCTTCATTTTTCTTGGCTTCTTTTGTTTCTCTTAAGCTATATTGAATATCATGATCCTTGATATCACTATTTAAATTAAAAAATATATTAATATTTTTCTGATCATAATTTAATATTAAATCAATTTTTTTTTTATTTTCTTCTATTTCTTCTTTTTGATCTTCCTTTTCATTTTTTCTTATGAAGTTCCATATATCCATTATGTCATTTTCCTTTTTTTTGTTTTCTTTTTTTTTCATTTCTTCTAGGTGAAATAGTTGTATAATAAAATTTAAATCATCTTCTATATCTTTAAATGTAAAAGGAATGATAATGTTTTTTTTTTTTTTTTTTTTTATAAATTGATCTATTATGTAATCATGAATTTCTTCGACAAAAAAATTAAATAAAGAATCATATGTTATCATATTTTCATCTTTCAATGAATGCAAACATTTACTTATGTTTAAATGATATCTTTTAATGATATTAAATAAATGAAAGAATGAAAAAGTAAAATTTAATTTTATATATTTATTATTTACACATATAAATATGTATTGTTTATTATTATTTTTGTTCACAAAAAAGTCTTTTACTTTTTCGTAAAACGGAATTTTAATATAATAATAGAGAAACAAAAATTTCGTAGAAAAAATATATATTTCATTATTGTTTGTTAGACAGAATAATAGATAATTATTTTCATTTATTATCATTTTTTGTATATAAGTTTTTGCTTGAAAATATTTATTATTAATTTTATATACAATAATGGGAGATATAGTAGTAATACCATTTTTCTTAACTCCTTTTTTATTTAAATTTAAAAAAAATAAACAATCGTTTTTTATTCCACAAGTACTTAAAAATAAACCTTTATTTTTTATTTTTACTACGCTACTTATATTTATTTCATTTTTCACCCTATTTTTGAAGTTATCGCTTATTTCTTCTCTTCTTTCACCTCTTTCAAGGTTTATGCTCAAAGAATGAAGATATTCTTTTTTTACCTTTTCTAATTGTTTCAAGACATTTTCATCAAAAAGAATTTCAATATATTTTTTTAAGTTTTTTTTTTTATTTTCAAAAATTATTTTTTTTTTTTCGAAATCTACATCATTTATATTTTTTGTTAAAGCAATTTTATCTCTATAAAAATTCATTTTATTATATGAATCATCTGATAAATCACTTGAAGAAGTATCTAATTTATACTCATTTTCACTTATATTTTCATACTCATTTTCTTCATTATTATTATTATCATAATTATTAAAAATAACAAAATAATCATCACTTTTATATTTCTTCTTATTATTTTCTTTAAATTGTATTTTAATTATTTCATATTTTATATTTAAGTCATATACATTATTATTTTCTTCAATTTTTTCATTTCCAATTTTATCCATTTCCTCTATTTCTTTTCTTTTCTTTTCTTTTTTTGTTTCTTCATTTCTATTTATTTCTTTATTTTTTACGGTATCGTCTTTTCTCTTTCCTAGTTCATTTTTATCCATCTCCTGAACTTTTTTTTTTTGTTGTTCTCTTAAACTCTCTACGTCAATTTTAAATAAGTAATTGTTATCTCCTAATATATAAAAAGAATTAGAAACAGAAAAATAGAAGCAATTTTTTATAAGACACTCTGAAATTTTTAAATAACCCAAAGGTTTAAATTCATTAAAATATTTAAATAAAAAAAAAACATAAGGTTCCTTTTCGGATATAACGCATATAAATTCAGATTCTTCGTTTTTTTCAATTTTTATTATTTGATTATTACTAGTTTTTAAACAATATAGAATATCTAAATATAAATGTTTTATTTTAATGATTTTTATTAATCCATTATTAAAACCAAGACAAAAAAAGAAAAAGTCATTTTCAGTATATAAATATTTTAGGCATGTAATACAATTTTTAAATTTATATAAACAGACATTTCTTTCAATACCGTTATCATCTTTTTTATAATCATATATTTTTCCATTTAATCCAAAACTGAATATATTTTTATCAGAGCAGAAAATATTTTTAATTTTACTATTATGATCATTGTAAAATATAGCTATATCATCATAATTATTTTTTTTGGAAGCATAAACAGTACAATTTTTTTTATCAATGATTAAAAAAAACTTATCATGAGAAATGATATTATTTATATTTATTGAAATTTTAATTTCATTTAATAATTTAATAGTCAAAACATTGCTTTCTGAAATCCTAGAAATATTAAAATTACATTTCCATCTAAAATAGAAAAAATAAATAAAATATAATAAAATAAAGGAAGTAATAAAAATTAAATTAATTTTATATTTTAATAAAATTTTATATAAAAAGATTTTTAAATTATGATTAAATAAAGTAAATATATTTACATTTTTAAAGATTCATTTCCCTTTGTGGTTATATGATTTTCATAGTAATATATATAATTAATTATGTCCTTATGAAAACATTCCCCATTATTTTCATTTTTAATTTCCTTTTTTTCAGTCAAATTCTGTAGTTACATTATTAAAAAGAATAATGCATGTAGATATAACTAAATATAAATATAAGAAAAATATATATATATGTATACATATATATAAAATTATAAATTTTTATTTTAAAATTTAACTTTCCACAAAAATATACTCCCATTAGTAGTTACAATAAGAATATTTCTATCATATATACAAAAGCAATTGACAAAAATATTTTCTTCTAATTCCAAATTATTTTCCTTTAACTTTAAACCTAGTAAAAAATAACTTATTTGCATAAACAATGTATAATACAATATAATATAAAAAGAAAATTGTTACCTGTATATGTTTTTTCTAAATTCCATATGTATAGTTTTCTTTCTCTCAAAATTATAAAAAAGTCATGATATCTAAAAAAAAAAATTTTTTTTTTTTGTATTTTTTATAAAATAATTAATATGATAATATTGGTTATTTAATTTTTAATCTTCTTTAATTAATATTTATTAGTATACTACTATTAACTTCTTTTTATATTCAAAGATGTTTGTGTTCTATCTTTTTTTTTTTTTGTTTTGTTATTATATATATATATATTACTGTAAAATATTGCTATATTCTAGATGTAGATATATACTAAAAATAAAAATTTTTTTTTCTGAATCAAAAACTTTTAATATATTTTTGTTTGTTATTAATAGAAAATATTTGCTGTCTTTTTGGATATAAATTTTTTCATAATAATCGCAATCATTTAGAATAACTTCTTCTTTGAGTATTTGTTTTTCTATACAATATATTTGTATACCTTAGTATATAATAAAAAAAAAAAATTCAATGTACTTTATGTATATGTATGTTAATGTATGCATATATATATAACTATTGGTTATTTTTATTTTTAACAAAGTTTTTAACTTTATTTTTAATTACACATGCATCAATGTTTTTTATTATATATATATATATATATATATATATATAATTATAATTTTTTTTATTTTTTTATTTTATATTATAATTTCATAATAATTGTCTAAAAAGTTAATTTTAAAATATACGTATTCTATATTCATTTAAATATCCACATCTATGAAAAGGAGTAAGCATATTTTTATATATTATTTACTTTTTTTATATGAATATACACATTTTTATTAAATTATATATTTTATTATATTTTTAATAATTACAAGAATATTTTAATGAATTATGTAAAACAATTATTAAAAATTCTTTATATAAAGAAGAACATGTTATATTATAGTCATTTTTAGTAAAAATTGTTCTTAAACTTTTAATTAAAGGATTATAGATATTAATTATATTTTGTAGAAAAAATATAATGTTAGAATTTTTTAAAATAAATATATCAACATTTAAATTTACTCCATATAAATTAATTTCTTTTACCAAATTATAATGTATATTATTTTCTTTAGTTATATCAAAAATATTTTTATATTTTCCTCCATTTTCGTTATGATTTTCATTATAATCTTCTAAATTTTGAATTGTGTATTCACTACTATAACTCGCATTATCATTTAAAGTATTTATTTGAATTCTGTTTTGATCAATTATATCGCTTTTATTGAAATTAGAAAAAACATTTCTTCGAAGTTTACAGAAAATATCAATATGTCTAGAAGATAAAGAGTTCTGCATTTTATATCAGTGTTAATAACTTACAAACATTTAAAATACCTTCAATAATTTTTTTTTTTCATAAAGTTATTTAACAGAAAGATTTAAAAAAAAAAAACTATAGTTAAAACAATAACTTTAAAAAAAGGAATAAGCATCTATATTTTTATATTTAAGTTTTATTAAATTATTCTTTTATTGAAATAATATTCTTTATTATATATATAATGCACCTATTATTGATGTATCCGATTTTTTTTTTTTTTTAAATATTAAAAATAACATATATTTTACCCATTTTAATTATATTATAATATCTATATATTTTATTTTCATCATTTTTTTTTTTCTACATTACATTTTTACGATTTTTCTTATTAATATTTTATTAATATTTTTCATTGTAATTATACATTTTAAAAAAACTAAAAATATATACTTAGACGTTTATATTTTTTTATCTACATAGGAAGTTTATTTTTGTGAATTTTAGGTATAAAAAAAAATATATAATTTATGATAAAAAAAAATATTTTTTTATTTCTCATGTAATTATTTTTCTTTTGTAATTATTTAAGAAAGTAAATATGCTTTAAAGCAAAAATATATATATGAATATAACAATTTTATTCTTAAAGCTAATTATGTATTTTTAAATAATTTAAGTTTTATTTCAAAAAAAAAATTGCGTAATAAAAAAATGAATATAAAGTTATAATCATAATAATGAGCATTAAACAAAAATAATAATAGAAAAAAAAATCTTATTTATAAAAAAATAATGTAGATAGTTATATAATGAAATATTAATAATATATTCAAAAAAAAAAAAAGAAAAGGAAAGAAAAGAAAAAAAAAGAAAAATTGTAATATCCATTTTAAAATGAAACAATGTAATTAAGTACCTATATGTTTAAAAAAAAAAATTTAATTTTCTATTTATTTTTTAGATATAGCATTATTTGGACATTTCTTTTTTTTTTTTTTTCTTCTTATGTATTATCATATTATTTTCCATTTTTCGAAATTTATTTCAAATTCCAAATTTCTATATCCATTATTTGAAAGTCGTAACCATTGGATATAAGTGATGGAGATAAAAAAGATTCTGATGGATTTGTTTTTCCGTATTTTATATCTTTATCAATAAATAAAGCTATATCATTTCCTCCTATATATATGCCATCCTTTATTAATACAAGAGTATTGTTTTTTCCTGACCATTTATAAAATTTAAAAGTAGAATTAAAAGTACATAAAAATGCAGAACTTTTATCGGAGTCTTTAAAAAAATTATAATCTCTATTCAAAGAAAATGGGCAAAAAAATCCTATTAAATCATAATCAAAGGTTTTCAAAATTAAAATCATCGGTTTTTTTTTATTTTTTTCAGTTTTTTCTAATAATATTTGTAAATTGTATCCATCCTTTTTCGAACAAAATGCTAGAAATGGATCTAATGACCTAATATTACTTGGAATTTTTTCCCATATATTTTCCCAATGAAATGAATTTATCAAACGAGAGTTATCATTTAACCTTGGTCGATAAAATGTTTTTATTTTTACGTTCATTAAATAAGGAGATGGGCATTTTGTTGAAAATTTCAAATGTTTTTCTTTACTTTTCAATTTAAATTTATATGCTATTTGTGTTAAATCATTTATATTTAAATATGGATGCATACATATATGATATAAAATATTTTCTACCTCTTCTATATTAGTACATTTCAATATATCATTTTCTAGAAACTTAAGTAAAGCTAAACAATATAAGCATAATGTTTTTTGTCCTTCAAACAAAAATGTACCATATATTCTTAAAACAAAATCAAACGGTAACATTCTAGAGAATCCATCTTGGATACACCTAGCCGTCCAGGCAGCTAAATCAAAATTTAATTTCCTTAAGTAATAATAGCATTTTGGTAAAAATTGAATAAAAGAATTTAAAAT
Source organism: Plasmodium relictum (assembly GCF_900005765.1). NCBI lineage: Eukaryota > Apicomplexa > Aconoidasida > Haemosporida > Plasmodiidae > Plasmodium > Plasmodium relictum. Next base: position 488,481 of record NC_041690.1, read on the forward strand.
ATATTTCACATATTTAACAAAGTCTTTCCTTTTATAAACAAAAAAAGGTGGTTCTTTATTTTTTACGCTATCAATACCTTTCTTTATTAAACAATGGATAATACAATAAACAACAGAAGCTTTAAAATAAATTAATAAAATTATACACAAATTTGGAATAATAGGGGCAAATTCCACATCATTTCCAAAATTATTGTTTATTGCCCATAAGAGTTTTTTTATCTCATGCTTTCCATCATCATTTAGTAATGCAGTTAATTCTGTTGCATCATCCAAATTATAAACATTCGGATATGTATTATTATTATTATTATTTTCATAAAATTTATTATATAACTCTTTTTCAGAATTTTGATTTTCCTTACTACTATATGAAAAATTACTTTTTTTTATTTTTCTATTTAATTCATCTTCTTGTTCTTCTCCATTTTCTTTCTCATTTTTTTCTTCCCTGTTTCTTATTTTTTCTTCTTCACATTCTCCTTTTAATTCCATTATTTCATCTTCTTTCTCTTCTTTATTAATGTCATCTCTATAATAATAAAATACCATTTCTTTTTTCTTTTTTTTTTTTTCATCTATTTCTCTATTCTTATTTATTTTTTCATTTTCTTTACCAGACATATCATATTCTCCTTTTCCTTCTTCATATTCATCCTTAAAATTAATTTTTTTCTTTTTTTTTTTTGTTTTTTTTTTTTTTTCTTCATTTAGTGGATGACTTGAAGGTAATTCAAAATTTTCTAAATCATTATCATATGCAGTATTATATGAATAATTAAGGATATTATCTTCTTTTTTTTCCATTTCATCAGCTTTTTCCTCTTTTTTTTTTATATAAAATTCGTTCAACTTTTCTTTCTGTACTCCTTGATCCTTTCCATTATCATTTTTTTTAATATAGGAAGAATAACTTTCTAATTCCTCATATTCAGCATAAAAATTATCTTCTTCATCTAATAAATTACTGTTAGTATATTCATTTAATGTAGTCAAATCATTAATATTTGAGTCATTATCATCCTTTTCATTGAATTTTATTTTTTTACTTTTGTTATGTGATATTGTATTTTTAATCTTTCCATTTTTTGAAAGAAAGCTTTTATTGCTCATTTTGATAAATTCTTCCTCATTATTTATGCAGCTACTTTTTTTATTATATAGGGAATTTAATGCAATAGAATGATTCGAATCATTCTCATGATTACTAATAACAATATTATATTTATTACAATTTTTTGTTAAAGTAGCATTATTATTATTAATAATATAATTATTACAATTAATATTATTATCATCATCATCATTGCTACTAACATCATTATTATCACTATTCTTATTATTACTATCATTAGCAGTGTTATAATCATAGTTATCTCTTGATAAATTAAATGTACTATAATGAATGTTTGATTTTAAATAATTTTGTTCATTTATATCATTCTCCATTTTTTTTTTTTTTAAGTCACTAATACAAGTATCATAGTTCTTTGTTTTGTCTTTTTCTATACATTTTCTTTTAGCATCATCTGAATCATTTTTTTTTTTAATCTCAATTGTTTTATTAACAATAATGCTTTTAATTAAATCATTATCTTTTTTTATCATCTCTTTTTTTTCTATATATGTATTTTCTTGATTACTTCGACATTTTATTAATGATACGTTATCATGTTTTGATTTTTTTCTCTTATAAAAAATATTTTTTATTTTACCAAAAATAGATTTTTTATTTTTTTTTTCATTATTTTTAAGATTACATATTTCACTACCATCAAAATCAATAGATCCATGATCATTTTCTTGATTTTCTTTTGAATTAAATGCACTAAGTTTTATTATACCTTCTTTTTTTTCTTCATATTTTTCATTATCTTCTACTTTTCTATCCATTTTTGTAACAGTAATATGTTTACAACTATTTTTACATTTTTCTCCACTATTTATTCTATTTATTTCTTTATAAATATCCTTTTTTTTGTCTTTTTTTTTTTCTTGTTCTTGTTCAGTATTTTTTTTATTTTCCTTATTGCATTTTATGCCTTTTTCCATTAAAGAATTATCTACATCCATACTAGATATAATATTTTTTTCTTTAATATCAGTATTTAAATTTTCTCTTAATAATAATGATATATGATCTGATAACTTTCTTTCATTTTTTTTATAAGTACGTTTAGTACTAAATGTTTTTTTGAAAAAACTTTTTGTACGGCTATAACTGTTATTCTTATTTAAGCAAAAATTCTCCATTTCATCATTTAATGTTCTTTCATTAAAATAGCTTGATAAAGAATTATCCGAATTTAGTTCACTTATACTTGTATAAGATTCATCAAAACTTTTAGTTTTTATACTATCTTTTTGTTTTATTGCCTTTTTCTTTCTTCTCGTTCTCAAATATAGTTTTGCTTTACTCATTTTTTCGGCCTGCTTTTTACTAATTATATATTGTTCATTCATATAGTACTGTATATGCAAGTATTTACTTGATTCAGAAATTTCTTTATTGATTAAAAATAAATCATTTTGAGTATTATTATTATTTGCTTTATAATTTAGGTTAATTGAATCATTTTGCTTATCATTAACATTATGGAAAATTATAATATCATCTTTAATCAAAATATTTTTGTCATTCATACTACAACTAGACATTTTATAATTATTTTCCGTACAGTTATTGTTGCTATTATTATTCACAAAAGTATTAATATTTTCTTTATTTTTATCCTTATCACATAAATAATTATTATCATTATTATTTATACAACTATTTGATATATTCTTCATTAAAAAGTTGCTAGAATATGGCAAAATAGAATCTGATGAAACTCTCAAATAATTATCAATTTTCTTATTTTTCAAAATCTTATTTTTCACATTTTCTATATATAAAAAATTTTTTTTTTTTTTTTTATTAGAAAATCCAAAATTTGGTGAACTTAATGTTTTGGGTTCTAACCAAAAATTATGTTCAGGCAATAAATATTTATCACTATCTTTTTTATTTTCACTTGGATTATTAAATAATAGTTGTAATATATTACTAGTTGAATCATTAATATTAAAATTATTGTAATCATCATTGTGTTCTATTTCTAATTCTTCTATTTTTGTTTGAACACACATTATATCCTCTTGTAAACCTAATATACCTCCACAAAATGTTGGGCAATCATTTGATAAATTAGATGGTATTTTATCACCAAATGTATTGTATATAGTTGTTTCATAAAAATTTGGAAAATTTATTACAAAATAATTTACATCGTTTGAACGTATCCATATTAAATGTTTCAATGAATCTGACACACCCCTAAAAAGAAATAAAAAAAAAAACCCAAATTTTATAATTTCATTAATATAAATTTACAATTTTAATATAAATATAAATATATATATATATTTCATAACCTTCTAAGTAGATTTTTTACATTTTTATCCATTAAATTTGAGTCAACATTTAATACCATATTTAATGATTTTTCATTCCAATGTTTATTTTCATCTTTCTATAAAAAATTAAAATTAAAATAAAACAATTAAAAATTTGTTTTTAAATTATATTTACATATATTTATAAAGATTTTAGTATATTTACATCAATGTTTAAATTTCTCCATTTTTGATACACATCTAAATTTATATAAATATTATTATAAATATGATTTTTGTTTATTAAATGATGATATTTATTTTTTTGAGACTGAAAAATTTCGTCTGTTTTAGTTTCCTTATATTTTTTTTTCATTTTAAGAACTTTCTACATTTTTCATCTGCATATAATAAAGAAAAAAGAAAAAGTAGATTAAAAAAAGGTAAAATTGAAATATAAAAAAAATTGAAAATTAATATTTTAAATATGTTTACTTAAAATTTGTTTCAAAAAAATAAAATAAATTATAATTATAATTATAATAAAGGAAAAAATATATATATTTAAAAAAAAAAAATTTAGATCATAATCAAAAATGTTTTATGTTTATATATATAAGACAATAGAGAAAAAAAAAAAAAAAAATACATGAATAAAATTTTAGTTAAAAATAAAAAAAAAAAAGTTAATAAATTAAAAAGATTTCAAAAAAATAATATATATATATATAAGAATTACATGTAAAATGATTTTTCATATTCAGAAAAAAAAAAAAAAAAAATACAAAACTCTTAGTAAATTACAGAAACAAAAAAAAAAAAAAAAATAATATTAATTTCAATTTATTAGTTTCTCTTTATAGACAATTATATTTAAATATATGGTTAAGAATTAAAATTTTAATAAGAAATATATAACTAATGAATTATGATAGTTTTTTTTGTAGAAAATTTGTTTATATTCTAAGTATATAAATGTGTATAATAATTAAAAATTATACTTTAAGAAAATAAAAAAAATAAAAAATATATATGATGAAACTATATTAATATTAAGATAATAGGAAAGCGTAACATAAAAAAAAAAAAATAGAATTAATTTTACATTAAGAATTGTTAATATATGTAAAAAAAAAAAAAAAAAAAAAAAATTAATATATATAATAAAATAAGAAAAAAAAACTAAAATTATGAATTAAAAAAAAATAAAAAAAAAAAAGCGAAAGTATAAAATTAACATATTTACAATTTTACACAGTTAAAGAATATTTTTTTTTACATTTACATTTTTATTTTGTAAAATTTATATATATATATATATATATATTAAAAAATATTTGTACTAATACAAGTAATAATACAAATTTCAAACATTCGTTTAAAGTTTTATGTTTTCATAGCTTTGAAATTTATAAAGATAAAAAAAAAAAAGGAAAAAGTTGAAATTTAGCTAATTAAAATACAATATTTTTTAACAACTTTGCTCTTATTTTATCATTAACTAAAATACTATTTTTAAAGTTAAAAAAGTTTCTTTGCTTTTTTACTTTGACGTATATGTAAAATAATTGTTCAAGTTTATAATCTAAGATTTTTTACAAAAATGTAACATTTTACTTAAAAAAAATGATGAATATATATAGGTAAATATTTAATTCTTCAACAATTTTTATATTAACAAAAAACAGAAAAAAAAAAAATTATATATATATGCATACAATTTAAAAAAAAAAAAAAAATTCATGCATCTATTATTTTCTTTTTTGTGAACTTTTTAAAAACTCAAGATGAAATTTAGTTTAATACACAAGAATGTTTGAAAATAAACAGAATTAATTTTTTCATTATACGTTGTCGTAAATGTAAATGCTTCTTTTTTTTTTTTTTTTTTTTTTTTCCCCTTTTATACTGTTATTTTTTCATTATTATTTACATTTTTGTGTTATTTTAATTTATTTTCCTTAAAATATTGAGCAAATATTCAAATTATTTATAAAAATTTTACATAGTTAAAAAAAATTTATTTTTTCTCTGTAAATTAAAATATATATATTTATTTTTATTTTTGTATAGTTCAATTTGATAAAAGATTTTGTTAAAAACAAATTTTTATACTCTTTATCGATTAAAAAAATATATAATTCAAAGAAAATATAAAATAAATTACAGCTTATTATATAATCATGAATTTATATATTTCATGAGTATTTATTATTATATTAAAAAAAGAAGAAATATAATTTATTTACAAAAAGTTCTAATTTTGACAATTTTTTTTTTTTCTAGTATTAAAAGATCCAAAAAAATTCAATAAAAAATTATATATGAAGTTATTTGGTTTTATATTATTATATTAAAAAATTAGAAAGTTATTTTATTATAAATAACTACAAAAAAAAGAATAAAGTAAAATATATAAATAATTAACTAAAATGATAAAAGAAATACTTTTTATGAAGTTATCAATTTATATATATCCGAATGACAATTTTGTAGTTTTTCCGTAATTTCCTTATCACAAAAACTTAAACGAAAAGAATGTTTAAAACACTTATATAAATCCTCAGTGTAGGGTAAACATTCTCTTGAAATTCTATGAAATTAAAAAAAATGTGTATAAATAAATATATATATAAATTTTATTTAAAAAATTTATATAAATTTTTTGTAATTTTTATCTACATATGTGATGCTGAATTTATCGCTTTATTTAATTGATTCGAACACTTTTCATTATTGTTATTATTTTCTTTGTTTGATTGGAGGCATAATTTATAATCACTGTAATCTTTACGAGCAATAAATGTATTCTGAAAAAAATAAAAAGAATTAATAAAAAGGAAATAGAAAAAAAAAAACTAAAAAAAATAAAGTATTAAAATTATATCAAAAAATATGAATTTCTAGATTGCCTTAAAAGTGAATTTTATATTTTATAGAAATGAAAAATATAAATTCTTATTTAAAATTTTTCTTTTTTTTCATTATATATATATATATATTTATAGATAGATATATAATTTTTGCATTTCATAATTCCACTTAAAATATAAAGATATATATGTATTTGTAAATCTTTTTTATTTATTATATTTTCATTTTGTTATTTAATTACCACAGCCATTTTCTCCATATAAATTTAATATATGTATTGATATTAATTACTTCTATAAGCACTATTAAATATATAAAAGTTTTCTCGATGAAAATGACAATTCCTATTTTATATTATCACGCTTTTTTTGAATTTTAAACTGTTTTTAAAGAATTATAAAATAGAAAAAATATATATATAAATAATATATAGTTAATTTTTCAAAGAATGTAAAAAAAAAAAAAAATTAATTTGTTTGTACACAGAACAATGATTTTCTCAAAAAAATAAAATTAATATAATAAAAATAAATTAATTGAAAATATTTCAACTATCAAATTTTTTTTTAATATAGAAAAATAAAATTTTTAATTTTAAAATAATTATTTTATTTTATTTTTGTGTATTAATAATGTAAAAATCTTATATGTATTTATAAATTTTAAAATTATAATTATATATTAAATTATATTTTCATCAAGAGCACATTAAAAATATTTCAATAAAGTTACGTGTATTGTAATAAGAAATATATTTATTAAATACTTGTTTTTTAAAATATATATAAATCTATTTAACAAACAAAAAAAAAACTATCAATTAAAAAAAAAAAAATTTTTACAATATACATAAAACGTAAAATTCAAATTAAAAAAGTGATTATTTTTCTTTTTTTTGGGGTTATTTTTTATTTTCTTTGTATTCTGTTAAAAACATTAATGGGCTTTTAAGTTTTTTTAGTTTGTCTTCAGTACATTTCTCATAATTCTAACATGAAAAAATAAAATATACATAATATATAAACATAAAACTTGTTTTCAATTTATTATATATATATCAAATATTTTTCTATTCTTTGTTTAAAAAAAATTTACAATTTTTAACGGGTAGCATTGATCCATTCCACTTTTTATTACTGTTTCATCTCCATATGGCTGTATATTTTTATTTAGGCAGCTAAAAAACTTTTCTGATACTGCTTCACATCCTATAGAATATTTATATATAAATTATAGAAAAAAACAAAAATTAAGAATTTTGAAACATTAAACAAAACTATGTAAATGGAAAAAAAATTTTAACTATAATATAAAGTTATTCAATTATATTTACCTTTCAATACAGCAGGAAAGAAAGGTTTCATAATTTCGTTGTTATCCATATTTATATGTATTTTTAAATGTATTACTTAAAAAGAGAAAAAAAAAAAAAGGGGGGGAAAAAAAAAAGAAAGAAAAAAGAAAAGAGTACTTTTTATAATATAATATGTAAAATTTTTTAATTTAAATTTTTTTTTTAAACATTCTTTTTATTTTTAATTTTAAACTCATTATTTATTATTTTTATAGCTAAAATTTTTATTATTTTTTTTTTTTAGGTGCATTAAATAGATCAACAATGCTATTTATATATACTATATACATATATAAAATTTATAAAGAGTTCATAAATTTTTACAAACAACAAAACAGAGTTGCATAAATAAATATAAAAAAAAGAAATATTAAAATATGAAATAACATATTTATTCTTCACTAATACATAATAATGTCTCGTACTTTTTATAGATATCTTTAAAATCATTTATAATTCTAAGAATTAAATTTAGAATGATAAAATGTAAAAAATTAATAATTAAGAGTTTAATAAGAATTTTATACTTATTACTGTTTTGTTGTTATTTAAATAAAAATTATATTAATAAATTTTAAAATTTTTATTTATAAAATTAATTACTTTATATAGTAAAACTGTCTTGTTTTAAAATATTTACTTATATTAGTTTAAAATAAGAATTAATTAAAATAAAAATAATATAAACTTTTAATTAAAAATATTTGTATAAATTATTTTTATGAGTATATATGATACTTCTTTTCTAATTTTTCAATTCTATGTAAAAAAATTTATCTCTTTATTATTCAACTATTCATATATTTTATTTTTCATGTGTAAAATATATAATTTTTAATCGGAAAATATAAATGAACCTATTAACGCATTGTATTTAAATAAAAATAAAGATAAAAAAAATAATAATAATAAAAAAAAAAAAAAAAACTATAATGATTATCAAAAATATTAAATATATCTTATAAATATATAATTTTTTTCATTTTTTTTTATATATTTAGACATTATAAAATAATACACTATTACAAATAATTTCCATATCTTATTTTTAAAAAGTATTTTTTAAAAAAAATATTGTAAATTTACTACATTATACTTTAATTTTAAATCATAATTATATTTTGTCTTTATCTTTAAAATATATATTAAAAAAAAAATTAGGGGAATATAAAATAGATCTATTAAAAAAGGGAATTAATAAATAAGAGTATTGCATTAAAAAAAAAAAAAATCTTATAAAAAGGATAGGTATTCTATAAAATAAAATAATATGAAAAATTTATCTGTTGTAGTAAATAATTTACATATATAATTATTAAAAAAAAAAAATTTCATATGTTCAGGAACAATGAATAGTTTTCCGTCTAATAATATAGATAAACATAATATGATTTCTATTCAAAATAAAAAAGATAGATCAAAATATAATAATAAGGAGGACAATGAAGAAATAAGATACGAATATGAACTTAATAGGTTGGATCCACCTTTAAAAAAGGGCTCACTTATAGAAAAAAAAAAAAAAAAAATAAATAATGAAAATAAAGTAAAAGATAATAATGAGAATAACAAATGTGAAACAGAAATAAATCCTTCAAAATCTGATATTGCTGATAAGGTATCTTTTAATAAAGAGAACCCTAAATCTATTGAGGAAAAAATAACAAATGAAAAAGAAAAAGAAGAAAAAAAAAAGAAAAAGAAAGAAAAAAAGAAAGAAAAAAAGAAAGAAAAAAAAGAAAAGAATGACAAGAGTATAAATAAGGAAAAAGAGATAAAAAATCTAGTGATTAAATACAATATATTAGAAGTAAATGAAACAAATGATGAAAACAAATATATAAAAAATATTTCAAATAATAAAGAACATTGCTATAATCACGACAGTATCATATTAGAATGTTATAAAAGTAAAAATGAGAATAGTCTAATTAATACTAAAGAGAATGAAAATAAAAAGGATAAATTAAAAAAAAAATTAAGCAAAAAAAGGGGGAGGGAAAAAAAAAATAATAATAATAATGAAAACGTCGAAAAAATAAAAAAAATGAATGATGATAATATTATGATAGATAAAATAGACACTAAAATTTTAAATGAAAACTATAGAATGGGAAACAATAAAAACGAAACAAAAATTGTAGATAATAATCAAAACATAAAGAAAGAAAAAAAAAAATGCTTATCATCTTATATACAAGTAGAAAAAATAAAAACAAAAACTTTGGAGGATGTTAATTGCAAAGATAGTGAAAAAAATATATCAGAAAATGATCATACTAATAGCATTAAAAAAAAATTTATTTTAAATGATGAAAATAAGAGAAAAAATAAAAATACAAAAGAAAAAACACATGGAATTTTAATAACTAATTCGAGTGAATATATAAACAGAAAAAATAGTAAATATAGAGAAGATAATTCCGTTATGTCTTGTAGCATTGGACAAACAACAAATATAGAAAACGATAAAACGGAGAAGAATAGTGCAGAATATTCTGAAGATAATTTACCTGAAGAAAACATAGCTTTAGATAAAATGAATGAAACAGTAATTATAAATGGAAGAAAACCTAAGGAAAAGAAAAAAAAAAAAAAAGATCAAGTAAATGAATTAAATAAAAAAGACAAAAAAAAAAAAAAAAAAAATCAAACGTTAGAAATCAAAGAAAAGAAAAAGGAAAAAACAAAGGAGAAATCAAAAAGAAAAACAAAAGAAAACAAAAATAAAAAGCAAAAAAAAGAAAAACAAAAAGAAAATGAACAAGAGGATGAAATAGATGTAGATAAAGATCAAAAAAAAAAAATAGAGGAATTTAGATTAAAAAAAAAAAAAAGTTTTACAAATGAAAAACCTGAATGCTATAACAAAGAAAATATTGGAAATTTAAATAAAAAACCCAGTGGAGAATTTATATATGAAACAGAAAGTAAAATATTATTAAAAAAAAATAGCAATCAAGTAAATGAAATAAATACAAAAACAACACTTGATGTAAATGAATTGAATAATATGTATAATACAAAATATAATGTAAAGCATTTGGGTATAAAAAAAAACAAAAAAAAATTAATAAAATTTTATTTTAATTTATAAATAATTGATGATTTTACACATATATATTTTTATAAAAAAAAAAATCTTGAATAAAATAATCTTGTTTATATCCAACTATTTATAATAAAGTTAAACAAAACATGGTTCCTATTTATTTAAAATATTTTATTCTATTTTTTTTTTTTTTAGAAACTCATGAAAGCAAAGTATGTATTGTTAATTCGTTTCAAAATATATCTAGTATTTCTTCTGAAAATTATGATAGTAATAAAGATAGTTATGTCTGTCAATCTTTTAACTATAATATTAAAAAATTATTTGATTTGGCATCATATCTTAAAAACAACGTTAAGAATTATAGAAACCTTCTAAAAGAAGAAAATTTAGAAATTTATGAAAGAAAATGCATTAAAGATATAATAATATTTCATAAATTAAAATTGGAATACTTAAAAAAAAATAAAAAGAATTATATAGAAGAAAAAAATTTAGGGAATAGTAAACTTGACAATAAAAAAATTGAATTAAATGATAGCTCAGAAGAAGGTAAAGAAGAAATAATTAAAAATTTTGAACAATTTAACATCATACTATCAGAAAAAGAAGAAGACAATAATATTATATATAACAAAGAAATTACCAAAACAAGAATAAAAAATAGCAAAAATAATGCAACGAATATGTATGATATTTCTAAAAAAATAGAAGAAAAAGATAGAGAACTAAATTATAATAACAATAATAAATTATTTAATAAAAAAAATTCAGATACAAATAAAAATTCGAATATGTCTTTTGATTATTCTTCTTTTGACAATAATACATTAGATTATAAAAAAAATATAAGCAAATTAAGTGAATATAAACCTGAAATAGAAAGAAGAAATGACAAAGAACTTAAAGAGGAAATTGTAAAAATAGAAAAAATGGAAATAGATAAAGAAGAAAGTTCAAGTAAAAATATTTTTGAAACAATTTATAAATTTTATGTTAAAAACTCAAATGATGAAATAACTAAAAATAATTGTGCATATGCAAATAAAACAAATGAAAAAAGTAAATTAAAAGGAATGGATCTAGAATTATTTTTAAATTTTGCAAAACATTATAAAATATTTAAAAGTTTACTTACAAAGAGTGAATTAGAAAAAATATTTTTGAATGAAAGTAAAGGAAACACATATATTCAAGATAAGCACTTTAAAAAGGTTTTAATGATATGCGCTCAAATAGCTTTTACAAAACCACCTCATAAAGTTAATTTTACTGATACTAAAAAAATTTATTTGTCTTTAATTTCATGGCTTTCTAATAATTCACCGGATGAACAAAAAGAAAAAATTTTGAAGGCAATTACGGCATCGGATGCAGATAATTCCAAAGAATATGGTAGAATAATAGATAATCAAAATAATAATATTAAAAAATTGACAGATTCAAAAATCAAAATGTTGAAAAGTAGGAAATCCTCATTTTATATAAATGATAAAAAAAAGTAAAAATAATTTTGCAATAACTAATACATCAAGATTTAATATCTTTCCAAATAATTTAGAAAAAGAAGAATATTCTTGTTACAACTCAAATATTAATTTAGAATATTTAAAGAATTATAAAAAAATATAATTTACATTTTTTAAATGAGCTATATGCAATAATGTTATATTATTTTTTATTTAATAATGTTTTGTTTAATTTTTAATTTATCAAAATTATTAATATAATAAATTTTACAATTATAGAGAATGCAAATTTACATTTGCTAAGAACACTTAATTCTTTGTATTTTATATAATCTATTAATTTATTATTTTTTCATAATTGCAACATAAATATTTATTCATATGTTAATATTTTTTATTTTCTTTTATTTTTTATGAAAATTATTAAAATCTATATATTATACATATATAGGTAATACTTTAAAAATAAAAAATAAACATATAAAAGCATTATCTATTTATATATATATAGATAGATATATTTTTATATAATAACTTATTAATAATTTTTTTTTATTTAAAATTTCATAAAATTGATATGTTCATATTATGATAAAAAAATAAAAAGTTTTATTTAGATATCTTAGAAATTTAAAGAAAAAAAGGGGGAAAAAAAAAAAAAAAGACATAAAAATATGAAACGAATGAAAGATAAAAAGAAAATTTAAATGTTATAGAATTAAAAAATTTTTTTTATCAAAAAATTAAACAATAAAAAAATAACAAAAAATTTTTGAGATACAAAAAATATGAAATATGCAAAAGTTCGAGTTCGTATAAAACAAAACAATTTTCAAAATAATCAAAAAGTTATGTTGTATTTTCAATAACCTTTATGTTTATTGTAATTTGCTTACATCGTCATATGACATGTGCTCTGAAACAATATCATCTATATTACATAAAAAATTAAAAAAAAAAAAGTATTTGTAATTTTTTTTAGTTCTTTCTATAAAGTAAAAGTTATACTTTAATTTTATTCATACCTAAATTTTTATCCTTCAAGGCTACTATGACAGCTTCTTTATCACTTAAAATCTAAGAGACATAGGAAAAAAAATTAGAATATAATAAAAGGAATAAATAAAAATGAAATAGTATGTTCTTACAACTGCAAATAAAATAAAATATATATTCTAAAATATGTATATTATGGAGAGTATCCTCATAATATATAAAAGAAAACTTGAATATTTTTAAAAATCTTATATTTCAAATATATAAAATCCAAACTAATAATTTATAAGAATAAATAAATTTCAAGTATAAATAGATAAATACCTTTTTAATTTCTCCTTTTGTACCCTTATACTTTCCTTTCAAAATTAAAACTTGTCTTCCAATTTTTGGTATAACTGTTTGGAGTTGCTTTTGATGTGCAGTGAATATTTCTTTATTGTGCATTTCTATTTCACATTTTTTTTTATCATTCGAAAATACTGAAATTATGACACCTTTTTTGTTATGATATTTATGCTTCTTATCAATTACTTTAACTATTATATTTTTACAAATCCATATATCATCTTCATCCTCATAATTTTGGTGTTCTTGATATATTTTTTTTTCATTCTTTTCATTAAATTTTTCAGATTTATCGAAATTATTTTTATGATTATTTAAATCTGTTACACTTTTTTTTAATTTCTTTTTTTCTTCATTTTCTAAAATAAGTAACTCCAAAGATGATAAGGGTCTTTTTTTTGACAATTCCTTTTTTTCATTATCTTGTTTATTCAATAAATCATCTGCTTTTTTTTTCTTTTCTTCACTCTTTTTTAGAGCTGTTAAAAATATATTAACATTTGGTTTAGTTACTTGATTATTACTTTTTGTTTTAATAGATGATATAACAATTTTTTCATCATTTTTTTTTTCAATTCCTGTATATTCTGGTTCAATAAACTTTCCTTCCTTTTTTGCTTCGTCAATTGCTTTATTGATTTTTTTTTCTTTTAATTGCTCATAAGAATAATCCATTTTTTTTCTTTCTTGAAAGGATTTCTCTCTCTCAATTTTTTCTCTATCAATATATTCTAAATACCATCCTCTTTCCGTATGTTCAATTTTACATTTTCCTGTTTTTCCTAAATATAGAACAAAATCAGTTAAAGTAACCCATACAGTAGCATTCATATGTATATGTGTTTTATCACTTATCAAATTTGTGTATACAGTATTAGCTAATATACGCGTTCGGCAAAATCTAGTCTTCATTAATCTCATGAACTCCTTTTCAAACATTGAGGAATATTCATCCATGAACTTATTTGCATCTTGACAAAATATTTGCATTTGTCTTTGGTGTGTTTCCGATAATCTATGACATTTAAAACCATTTTCATCTCTACATTGTTTCTCACACATTTGACAATACCACTTCAACTTCTGAAGGCCTTTTGCCTTCATTTTATTGGCTAGCCATTTTGGTGTTCCTGGTTCAGCACGAGGCATATCTCTTTGTTTTTATTTCATTAATGTTTAGAAAAAAAAAGAAAAAATTGAATATTAATATTTTTTTTTTTTTTTCATAAATTATAAAAAAAAAAAAAATTTCTAAATACTATCATAATTAATTACTTTTAGAAAAAAAATTACATTGTTAAAAACTTATTTTCATTTAAGATTTAGTGTTCTAAATGATCTCTAAGAAAAAAATTTTAAAATATAATTATATAACAGTATAAAAGATATTTTTATATTTTTTATTTTGTTTAATCTATTGTATTATTTTTTTTTTCATCTTGATTTTTCGATTATATAAATTATTTTAATTTATCATTGTTAGCTTTTTTTTTTTTTTTTTTATACCATTCCTTTTCATTTTTCATCGTAATAGTCACTTATATATTTATTTCTGTTTTTTTTTCTTTAAATATTTATAAAAATGTTTTATGAAAAAATAAAACTGTTTAATCAAAAAATTTTATCTGATAAAATATATAAAAAATAATTGTGAAATTTACCTTGATGTTTTTTTTTTTGAAGAAAAAAAAAAAAATATATATATATAACATTTGAGATTTATAATATATAGATATTAGAAAAATATATAATTTGAAAATATTTACAAAAATTTTCCTTATAATTGTGAGAAGTTTACATTATTTTAATTCTCTTTCAAAAATATATAAATAAAAGGTTAATAAGAAAAATAAATATTTTTTTAATGGGAAAAGGAATAGAAAAAAGATATATAGCATTACTCTTAAATGATTTAAAATTAAATCTTACAAATATCTATTAATAAAATATAGCTTATATATAAATAAAAAGCAAAAAGAAATATATATATATATACTTTAAATAAAAATTGAAGTAACATTAAAATAATGAATTTTTATAAGAGTTTTTATCATTTTTATATGTAATTAAGAAATAACATGGAGAATAAGAATGATTTTTATATGGAAAATAATTATATTGTTTATTCTGCAAGTAATAACATATCGCGAAGTATTTGTTTGTAGTTTCGCCTTTAATGATAAAAAGCATTTTACATACTTAAAATATGGAAATCAAATAATAAATAGAGATATAACTTTTAAGGATCACAAAAAAAAATATTATAATGTTTCCTTTTTATTGAGAACAACTTCTGGAATTCAAGAAGAAAATAAATTAGATGAAAATTTTTGCGAAATTGAAAACTTTGATGAAAAGAGAAGTTCTTTATGTGATGAAATGGACTTGTTTCAAAATGATGGAATACAATTAAAGCAGTGGTATTCACCAGAAAAAGTAAAAGAAAAATGGAAAGAAAAACATATTGAAAATATTAAAAGTAATTATAAAAAGGTATTATTAAACAATAAATATAATGAATTATTTAACATGTATAGAAATGTAAATAATAATAATGTAGAAAATTTTAAAAAAAGAGTAAAAACTAATAGAATAAACCCTGTAATTTATGTTAAAAAAAGGTTAGTTTCTGCTACAGCTAAATATATAAAAATGTCATTTATTAAAACAAGAAAAATTTTATGGAAAATAAGATATATGCCAATAATTAAAGCATTTGCATTTCTTTATTATTATGGAACTAATAAATATACAGTTAATATTTACAAGTGTATAAAATCTTGTTTACATAATGCTATTAATAAATATGGAAAAAATAATATAAAACCAGTTTTTCATACTCTTCAAGCTAATATGGGTGGATATACAAAAAAAATTAACATAAGAGCAAAAGGTAAAACAGATATTATACGTGAACCTCATACACATATACGTGTTGTTTTAGAAGTTTGAAAAGAGAGCAAAGAAAATAATGAAATATATATATATATATATATATATATTATAAAATAGGTCTACTTTTTTTACTATATATTTTTTTTTTTTTCGTATATATGCTTTTTTTTTTTTTGTGTATATTTTTCAATTTTTTTTCTTTTTGAAGAAAATAACTTAAAAATTATGAATAATATTTGTGTTTTAAAATAATTTTAATTTTATACTTAATATTCATACAACCATATATTTCATATAATTAAGGCAATATTAAAAAAAAAAAAATTATTTTTTTTTGCCATTCTTGTGGTAATATGTAATTTTCTTTAAATTATGAAGTATTAAATGATACAAAAACAAAAAAAAGAAAGAAAAAAGAATCTATAAATTCATATATTAATAATATATCTAAAGAGGTATAATAGATGTACTATAAAAAATTATTTTAAATAAAAAAAAAAAAAACTTTAAAAAAAATTGAAGGTTAATTTATGTTTAAACATAAAAGCATATTATTTACTCATGATATTCAATAACTTCTTTTTTTGTATATTTCCATAGCTCTTTCCTTTGACCAATTATGTATTTCAAAAATTTGATTCATTAAATCTTCGCTATTTTCTGAAACTGTTTGTACTTGAAAAGATTCTAAAACTTGTGATATAATAGCTGCTATATCAAAATATTTTATTTTATCATTTAAAAATAAATTATTACATATTTCGTTAGAGGCATTAAGAACTGTAGGAAAGAAGTTTCCTTTTTTTCCAGCATAATAAGCTAATTTAATACAAGGAAAATTATCCAACAAAGGTTTATGAAATGTGAGGGGAGATGTTTCAACTAAATTTAATGGCTTCAAATTGGTTTTTATTCTATTAGGCCATGTTAATGCATATAAAATAGGAATTTTCATATCTGGATAATACATCTGACTTATAACAGATTTATCTATAAATTCAACACAAGAATGGATAATGCATTCTTTATGTATTACAACTTCAATATCATCATAATTTATGTCAAACAGAAAATGAGTTTCAATAACCTCCAACCCTTTATTCATCATTGTTGCTGAATCAATACTTATTTTTTTCCCCATATTCCATTTTGGATGTTTTAAAGCATCTGCTGAAGTAACATTTTTTAAATCGTTAAGAGAAAGATTTTGAAAGGGTCCTCCAGAAGAACATAAAAATATCTTATTTATATTATTTACTTTAGAAAAATTATCCTGCAAACATTTACTTTTTAATACCTTATTGTTATCTAAACATTGGAATATAGCACTATGCTCAGAATCAACTGGAATTACAAATGAATTCTTATGTACATTTAATAATTTTTTTAGAAAAAATCCTGCTGATACTATAGATTCTTTATTAGCTAATGCAACAATTTTATTATTTTTAATTGCATGCATTGTTGAATGTATTCCTTGAAACGAATCAATTCCAATAACTAATTTATCTATGTTATTATCACTACATACTGCTTTCATACCTTCATCACCAATTAATATTATTGGTTTATAATTTTTTATATTTTGCAACAATTTTTTTAATTCTTCATATTTAGTTTCATCATGTATACATATATATTTTGGCAAAAATTCTTTTGCTTGTTCATATAACTCTTTTACACTTTTATTGACATATAAAGCTTCAACATTAAAAATTTTTTCAATCTTATTGCATTCCTTTATAATATTGAGAGCATTAGTTCCTATACTACCAGTGCTACCGAATATACCAACATTTATTTGCTTCTTATTCTTAATTATATCTATTAAATCATTTTTGCATAATTTTATTTTTATATAACTTCTAACATTTTTTATTTGTCCTGTCCTATTTTTTCCTAATTCTTTTAGTGCATTATTTATATATGTTCTCCTACGTAATATACTTTTATCTGCATTTTTTGAGAATAAATAACTAATCTTTAATATAAATAAAATATAGATATAAATAAATATTATCATTTATTTTATTATATTATTTATATTTAATGTTTTCCTTTGTTATTTTACATATGCCCTATTTTTTCAAATCAACGAAATTACCTTCTGTTTTATTTTAAAAATGTATGTAATATGTTAATAAAAAAATAAATATTAAAATTTTCTAATTAAAACGGATTATAAACACCATTAAAAAAATAATATAGTTAATTATTTTATTATTTTTTAGTTAATTCTACTACATTTATAAATAATAAAATAAAATTTTGATTTAAAAAAATAATAATTTATGTTAAATAATGATACAATTAAAAATATATATGTAAAAAAATTTTTTTAAATAATACATAAAATTATATGAATGATTATAAATTTATATAATATTAAATTGAATTATTCATTATGATATGGAAAAAAATTGCATATATTGTATACATCTATAATTATAAATCAACCAATGAAATAACAAATTACAAACAATCTATATATTACAAAATATGTTTGAAATTAGTAAAGTTAAATATATAATAGCAATTGCATAGTAAAATTACAATATTTAATGAAATGGAGACATTTTAAATTTGTAAAAGAATATATGTTAAAAAATTTTAACAAATATGTAAAAACAATTATGTTTCATTTCATAACTTATTGAATTTTTTAATAAGATATAAAATAGAACTATGAATTTTTTTATGAATTAAACATTTTCAAACTGCATAAATATATTTTACAAATTTAATATATTATATAATTTATTTTATTTATGATGCATTAAATGTAGCTTTACATCTTTTTTCTTTTCTTTTTCTTATTTTATTAAGTGTATTCAATAAATATTTTATATATATAATTAGATTTAAAACAAAAAAAATTCTGTTTCTTATTAGAAATGATTCATGAAAAAGCTTTAAAGATATATTTCTTATTTTTAAATATATATTTTTTTAGATAATTTTTTTCTTTAATAAAGCAAAATAAAACGGTAAAGTTGGTACATAATTAAAAAAAATAAAAGAGAAAAAAGTGTAAAATAATATAAAAGAAAATAAAACATAATTGTATTTTGTATTTTTAAAAATAGGAATATATATATATAATTGTAATTCAAAATAAAAAATATTTCTATTTTTTTAAAAAATAAAAATATATACAAGGATATTTAATTTCTTCATTTTTCGATTAACTATGTGAATATTCTCTGAAAGCCGTTCTATTCATTTTTTTTTATTATTCTCTCATTTTTATAATTAAAAACATGGTACACTTTTCTGCAAAGTATTTTTAGTAATATGTTTTTCTTTTTTTTATAAAAATTTTTTACAAATTTCTTTTTATTTCTTGGTATTATATAAAATAATTAACATAATAAATATTACATGTGTTCTAATTTAAAAAAAAAAAATGAAATAATAATATTTAGTAAAGAAATAATAGATATTATGAAGTTAATTCTTCAGTTATAAGATCAGAAAAAATAGTACAAATGCTATTTATATATTGAGAAACAGACGGAAAAGATGGGTCCTTTT
Source organism: Plasmodium relictum (assembly GCF_900005765.1). Classification (NCBI taxonomy): domain Eukaryota; phylum Apicomplexa; class Aconoidasida; order Haemosporida; family Plasmodiidae; genus Plasmodium; species Plasmodium relictum. The sequence continues at coordinate 508,381 of NC_041690.1, forward strand.
CTCTTGGAGAATTACCATAAGAATCTTCGTGACAATTTTTTGAATTATAAAATAAATTGGTAATTATATCAACTTCGTTGTTATTATTTTCATAATACCTTCTTGTCCCAGATCCTGTTATCAATAAAGGATAAAATGGATGCTTATTTATCGATATGATTGGAGAATATTTGTTAATTAATTGTTTGTGTACTAATTTATTATTTATTATATCATACACATTTATGTAGCCAAATGTATCACCACATATTAAGTAATCTTTATATATATCAAATATATATTTCTGATTTGTTAATGCGTGTCTTTCGAATTTTTGTACATAATTTTTATTATTTCTCATATCATAGAGGTATATATAGGAGCTATTTCTACTACCACTTAAAATAAAGAATTCTTTAAACCATTTGATATGTGTTATTCCATTAGAATTTTTTCTATTTTCAAATTTCAAAATATAATCATTTTTATGATCACAGTTGTCTGCATATATATATAAGCAATCATTATAATCTCCTACAGCATATATACTGTTTTTTCCGTAGCCCTCTTTTTTATATTCAATAGTAGATATAATTCCTTTCTGACCTTTTCCTTTTCTTGTACCTAAAATCCTATTTTCTAATGTTTCATTTGGTTTACAAAGATCAAAAACTTTTATTGATTTATTAGTTCCGCATAACAACCAATTTTTTTCTGGATGAAAACATAGAGAATAGCAATTACATATCTCGCAACATTCATTTAGTGTTTTAAAAGATAATAAAATTGATCCATCAAAAGCGCTATATAAATACACAGGTTTGTTTTTTGAGCATACAGAGAAAAAGCAAGTATTACAATTGGCCCATTCAAAATAAGGATAAAATTTACAATCATAAATATGTTCACTTAATTTCATAGTTATCCAACTACTATTCCTTTTTGTTTTTTCTAGATCACTCATATTATTATACTTCTCATATAATAAATCTAAATTTTCATAAATGTTTTCATTTTTTTCTAGAAAATGTAATAAAGTTAAATCAGTAGCAAATAATCTCAAATAATTACTATTTGAAATAGTATAATAGCAACTTCCGTCGCTATTAAATTCACATTGCTTTAAAAATTCATTTTTTTTTTTTTTTTTTTTTTCATCAGTATATTTGTCTTGATATATATTTTTATTTCCTTCACTTTTATCTGTATCATTCTCATCTTCATGATCCTCATTTTTATAAAATTTATAATATTTATCTTCATTTTCACTATTTTTATTTTCATTATCGTTCATTTCATATGAAGATGATGTATCACCATCTATATAATATGTTTCATTTGATTTATTTAAATTTTCTATTTTTTCATATTTATAATTATATGAATCAATAAAAGGTATTTCTTGTAAAATATAGAAATGTTTATTATTTAAAAAATTTTCTTTTTCTTTATATTCTTTTTTTTTATCTTCATAAATACTCATAGCAAATACAACTTTGTTTTCAGTCATTACATCATTTTTCTTATTATCAGAATCCATGATCTTGTATATTCTTCATTTAACTTATTAAAATAGAAATGTTTTAAATTGTTTACTTATTTTTTTAGAAATATATACATATATATTTTTTTATCTTTAAACATTTTCATCATTGACTCAAGTTATAACCTTTTTTTTCTTTATTTTCTTCATACCATTTACATAAAATAAAGAAATGTATTTTTATAAATATTTATAGAATAATAGCATGTCCTTGTTAAACGTTTTAAAATTTTATAATAAAAAAAACTTTATATAATATTTAACATTGTTTAATAATCTTATATATATATATATATATATTTAATACTAAACGGATGATAAAAACTATTTTATTTTGTTTTTATATTAAAAAAAATTTTCCTTCTGAAAAAAAATTTAGTGACGTTGCAGTTTTTTTTATTGTAAAATTCTTAAAAATCCATGTTTTTTTTTTTTTTTGTGATATGTAAAAGATAGTTAGAATTTTATTTTTATGATAAATGTATTAATATATATTTTTTTAAATTATTATTCATTATTAAAGTTAAAAATTGTTTAATATTTCTTATTATGAAATTTCAAACTATTTTTATAATTCTTTAAATTGAAGTTCTTTTTTAATATATTGTTTCTTTAATAATACATAATGTAAATAAATGTAGTTTAATCTATATTCAATAGTATGATTATTGTTACTTAAAATAGTATCCCAATTTTTCTAAATTTTTCTTGTTTAATTTTGAAAATATTTTTCAATTTTTTTAGATAATACTTATTTCTCCTTTGACGAGTAATATATATGTAAGAAAAAAATTAGAAAATTCGTATTTGGGTAAAGTAAAATATTTAATAACCAAAATGGGAAAATTATTTTAATAGAGTAAATAAACAAGAAAAAAGGATTAATTGCATTTAAATTAAAGAAATGCCCCCATATGAATAATATAAAATTATTATCTATAAAGTAAAACTAACAATATAAATTTAGTAATTTTTTTTTTTTTAATCTTATTAGAGCAAATATATTTTTTGAAATTTATGTAGTTATATTTTTTTTTCATTTTCTAAATATGCATTAATATAACTTTAGAGAAAAAAATTAAAAAAAGAAAAAAAATTATAATTCAAAGTAAAGGAATATAAAAGTATATGAATATAAAGGGGAAAAAAAAAAAAAATATATATTTTCAATAAATAAATATGGCAATTTCAAATAAAAAGGATATGAAGCGAAAGTTGAATATTAAAAAAAAAAAATTAATGGAAGAAGTAAAAATATTAGAAAAGAAAAAATCTATTGATATATCTTATTTACCTTATGTTTATATATTATTAAAATATTTCTTTGAAAATAATAATATCCATATTTTAAATGAGTTTTTTTATCTTCAAGACAATGTTCTAAGTATAACTGAAGATTTAATGGGGCATATATTGTGGGTATTCGATGAAAAGGAAAATAAATTATATGGATCAAGAATAGTTGAATTAGAATCATATAATGGTTCAACGGATAAAGCGTCACATGCATATAATAATAAAAAGACGAATAGAAACCTGTCTATGTTTGAAAAAGGAGGAATAAGTTATGTATATATATGTTATGGTATTCACAACTGCTTGAATATAGTAACAAATATAGAAAATATTCCTGAAGCTATTTTAGTTAGATCTCTTGAACCAATTTATAACATTGAATATTTCTTATCAAACAAATATAAAAATGTTTCTGAATTTTTATATTCAAAGAATTTCTCTGAAATTATTAAGGAATGTAAGGCAACAGATAATGAACATAAGAAAAAAATAAATAGTAATTTTAAAGATTTAATTAATAAACATAATTATTTAAAAAATATTGAAAAAATAAATCATGTTTTAAAAATGATAAATAAAAAAAAATTAGTAAAATTATGCAGTGGTCCTGGTTGTGTAACGAAATGTCTAGAAGTAACAAGACAAGATGATATGAAACGATTTTATATTGATTTATATAATAATAATAAAAAAAAAGAAGATAATTTAAAGAAAGAAGCAAACTATAATAAAAATATGACCTACATCAATAATAATAATAAAAGTTCTAAGTATTTTGACAACTCAAAACTTTTAAATAATAAAAGAGGAAAAAAAGAAAATGTAAATAATAATGTTTCTGACAATTACAGCAGTAATAATGAAATATTACATGAATCAAATACAAATATAAAATCAAATTTTTACTTTTCATCTAACATAAAAAATATAGAAAAAAGTAGGTTTTTTATAAGTATTTGCCCAACAGTAAATGAGATTTTATATTTTTATGAAACATTAAGAACCCATAAAAATGAAGAAGAGTACTTTATAAAGAATATATATAATGAATATAAAATATATTTATTAGAATATTTTGATTATATGAAATGGCAAAAAGATAAATTAACTATTCAAAAAGATAAAAGAATCGGAATTGGTTATGCAGAAGAAGCTGCATTATTTGAGTATCGATTTTTATTAAAGAATCATCCATCTGTTACATTTCCTCCTAAGTAATTAACAATATTTGATAATATATATATAACTATAGTTTTAGTGATCTATTAATTATTAAAACATTTAAAAAAAGTATCTTTTTTAGATATTTCTAATAAGAATGTGTTTATAATACTATTTATGTAAAAATTTTATAGGTTATGAAATTTTATTTTATTTTAATTTTTTTTTTTTCATTTTAATCGATTTCATATTACAAACATACATTCATTCACATGTATTACAAAAAAAAAATTAGTTTAAAAGTATAATTTGATATGAATAAAGAAAATGACTACTTTCATAGTTTTATTAAATAGACAAAATAACTAAGATTACCTGTGAAATTTGATATTTTTAAATATTTTCTTTTATATATTTTTGAAATGATTAACTTAAAAAAATATTCCATTATATGTTAAATATTATATAAAATCCTAGATCAATTAAAAAAAAGATAAAAAATGAAAAAATATAATGATTATTTTTAAATGAAAAAAAATATTTTTTAAAATAAAGAATTAAAAAATTTTAAGCATACAAAATGATGTAACAATATAAAATAGAATAAAAAATATGTTCCTAAACAATATATATATATATGTATATTATATAGAATTATTTACGAAGGTCTCCTAAAATATATTTTTAAATAATATAAGGAATAAGGAATAACATTTTCAAACGATAAAAATATTATTCCGATAAGAACAAGAAGAAAGCCAAAAGCCCAAGCACATATACTTGATGGCCTTTCCTGATAGAAAAAAAAAAAAAAATATATATATATATATATATATATACATATGAAATTATATATAATTTATTGAAATAATATATTTATTTGTTACGTTAAAAATAAATATTCCATTTATTGCATTAAACGAAACATTGCCAAAACTTTTTAATGATACTACATGAGTTAAATGATAATGCTTTAATAAATAAGAAGTATAAAATATCTCTGTCAATGCTACAGTACAAGTTAATGTAGCTAGAATAATTAATTTAAAATTTAAAAAAAATTGAAAAAATCTAAATTTATCTTTTACTATTATAGACATAAAACCTATTACCAATGCTTTACAAAGAATTGTACTTATTGATCCAAATATTCCAGATGAAAAAGGAGAAAATATATATAAGAAATTATTTTTTCTTTTTTTCTTTTTTCTGAAATATTTTATAGAGAGTAATGCAACTGAGTATGTGAATAGTAATTCTGATGCCATTAAAAATATTGATTCCGCTTTAAAAAATAATTTAAAAATGTAATCTAAATCAATGAATTTACTATCCTTACCAGAAAATATTGTTATTAATATTAATCCTATTGTAGCAAAAGGAATACCAATATATAAATAAAATGATTGAGTTTCTTTTAAAACAAATTTTTCCAGCAATAAAGAACAAATAAGACGAACACTTACAAAGCCAACCATAGAAGCAGGTAAAAGCGCATTACTAAACAAATTAAAGGATGGTGCTACTATACTTGTAAAAAATATACCAAAATAAAAATAAATATAACTTTTTTTTTTTAATTTTTTTATATAACTTTCATCTGCTAATTGTAATGTAGAGCTTCTAGTAACTTCTCCATCACTATTTTTTTGTTCATTATATATTTTTTTTAATTCTAAATTTTGACTATTATAAAAAGAGTTATGATATATATTTTCATCAGTAAATATATATTTTTTTCTATTTATATGATTTAATGATTTCTGAGGTGGAAAGGATGAATAATACATTTTATATTCGCCTGTTGTATTTGTTGTAATATTACGATTCTTTCTTGATTCCATTTTGCTTAACATTGTTATTATCTCACTTTTTTTTTCTTTTATATCCTTATAAAATATATAATCTTGATTATTATTAAAACATATGTTTAATTGTTCTTCATTACAAAAATTCATATCTTTTGACATAAATGTTTCATTAATACTCCTGCCTTGCAATGTATAGAAACTTTTTAATAGAGATTCATGTGAAAATGATTTTTCTTCATTTTTTTTTTTTTTATAAAACTTATATGTATTATTATATTTTTTATTTTTTTTTATATATTTTTTAAATTTGTTCTTCTTATAGGATGAATTAGTAATATAATTATAATTTTCTTTGCTTTCTCTATAAAAATAATTAAAGGTTTTCATTTTTTTTAATGTGCAACAATTCGAATTTTTAAATGATTGTAAAAATCTTCCTTTTCTTGTAACGCTTTTATTTATTTCTCTCGTATTTAAGTTTTTACTATATAAATTTTTATATTTTGAATTACAATTAGTAACACTATTATTCATATTTTTGTAATTTATACTAAAAATTTCATTATTATTAGAAATATTTTTAGTATTGTAATCTTCATTTTTATTTCTTATTATATTAAGCTCCTCTTTTAAATTATTTGATTTCATAATATTCACTGGTTGAAGACTACATACTTTTCTTAATTTTCTGTTGTTTTTAGAATATATGTAATCCATTGATTCCGGTTCTCTAATGTCCGATTTACTTTTTTTTTTTTTATTTTTTAATTTTCCTTCATTAACATAATTCTTTTCTTTTTCTTTTTCATAATCGTTATCCTCAATTTCATTTATATTTTCATTTTTCTTTCTTTCTTTTTTTATTTTTTTACAAAAGAATTTAGTGCATAAAATTCCTTTTTCTTTCATTCTTTTTTTGCATATTTTCTTGGAACTTTGTATATTGCTCATTGAAATATTTAAAAAAGAATACTTTTTTTTTTTTTTACTTTGATTAGAATATTGATTATATTTATTCATACTATTTTTTTCTTCTAATCTACTTAATGTTGATTCTCTTCTTTCAATAAGTTTTTTATATTTTGCGTAAAGTATATGACTTTTTTTAATTATTGTACTCCCAAATGATTCTATAACCGAAACACTTATACTTAAAATTACTCCAAGGTAATCCAACCAAGGTTTGTCCATCCAACTGTTCTGTTTTTCTTTGATACTAATTGTCTCTGTTTTGCATTTTATAAAACTTGTAAGTATTATTGAAATTATAAAATCTAATAATTTAATCATTTTTTTTTTTCATTTTTTCCTTTATGGCTTATTTTTTATTTTATATTTTATATTTGTCTGATGATATATATGCATTAACATAAAGTTGAAAAAAAAAAAAAATATATATATAAGTATACATAACACTATAAAAAACTTAACAAAAACGGAAAAAATATAAAATATAATCAATAATATATCTGTGATAATAAATATAAAAACAAATAACGAAAAATAATTTAAAGAAAAATGAGCATACAAGATATTGTACAAATTCACACTTGTAAAAGAAAATTCGGCAGCATATTTTTCCTCTTTTTTTTTTTTTTTTTTTTTTTGTTTGTTGTAGTACATTAATATTTTCAAAAATATAATGAAAATCTAAAAATAAAAAAAAAATTAAAGTTATTGTGAGCATAAATAATTCTACTGATACATTAAAATTAGAATTTTAAGGAAAATTATATCGAATTTTTCTAAAGTATTTAAGTATAGTTATCTATTCCATAGTCTTATTTAAAAAATTTTCACTAGTAAAAATTCTTTAAACATATTTTAATAATTCTTAATTTTTAAAATAAAAGAATTCAAAACTTTGAATTTTAAGTTATTTTTTTGAAGCATAAATATGCTATAAATTAAAAAATTATGAAACTGCAGCAAAAAAGTATGCATTAAAAAATCAGACTCTTATCTTTTTTTTTTCTTTTATAATATTATTTTTTAATTTCATTAATATAAACAAAAAAAAAAAAAAAAAAATATTTTTTTAAAATTTATTATAAAAGTTTTTTACAACACTTCTCTTTAAATTATTTTAAAATAAAATAAAGCATGCAACTTAATAAAAGACATATATATATAAAATAATTCTTAAAAAAAAATGGAATGGGAACAATAATTTTTTATTTGAAAATATTTTTTTCATTTTTTCTTCATATTTCACATAATTTGCGTATTGTATATATATATATATATATATATATATATATATATATATATATATATATATATATATATATTATTTACTTAAAATTTGTTATATTAAATTTATAAAAAATATATTTTTTTCTTTTTTTTAAAATTCACTAATTTCTAAATTTTCTAAATCAATTTTGTCATTCCATACATCGTCTATTTGTAAATCATCATCAGATAAATTAGATTGTAATTGTTCTTCCTTTTCATATATTTTGTTTTCTTTTTGTTTTAAGTTATTACTACAATGCATACTACTATCTTTGTTGAAATTATCAATGACTTTTTCTTCTTTTTTTATTCCATATTTATTTATGTTTTCGTGAGATACGCTTATTTCATTATTATTTGTAAAATTATTATATAAATTTTTATTTTCTAAGTTCTTTTCATCTTTTATAATTTTATAATTTTCTTCTATATTTAACTCATCATCACTGATTTCAAATTCTTTCTCTATAAAAACCTCATTATTATAGGTTTCCACAAAAGGATCATAATCTTTATATTTATCTTTATTTTTATGGTTATCACAAAAATTATTTTCATTTATATTATAATCTTCAAATGATACGCCATCATTGCTAATTTTATCAAATTCCTTTTTATTCATATCACAATTATCAAATGACTCCTTTAATTTACCTATTCTGTTTTCATAAGTTTCATGAACTTGTGAATCTACTAAGTTACAACTATTATCAAAACTTGATTTAAGATCATCTTTCTTTATAATAAAAAGATTAGCATACTTATTGCCATTCTCGAAGTTTTTATCAGATACTGATTGTTCTATATGATTTATTTTATTTTTTAAAGATTGACTTTTTAAGAATTCTTCATTATTATTTGAGTTTTCTTTACTTATTATTCTTTGCTCCTCTTCAGTTGCTAAATGGGAATTAATTTTGTCAATATGTTCATTTTTATAATTGTGTATTTTATTCATATTATTGTAAATAAAATTTTTTGCAAAACTTGTAACGTCGGTAAAATCATTATTTATGAGATTTTCTTTACTATTATCCATCTTTTGTAAATCATCATTTTTTTTATCTAATGAAGAAGAAAAAAATGCTTTATTCTGTAAATTTTTTTTAAGTGTATTTTCATTAATATATTTAAAAGTTGTTTCTAAGAAATTAGAAGAATTTCCTATAAATCCCTTTAGTTCGTTTTTTAAGTTATTTTCAAAAGATGAGAATTTTGAAATGCTAACATTTACTTTTGGTGGAATTATTATATTTTTTACTTCTTTTAATTCTATTTGTTTTTGTAAACAGTTTATATTTTCCTTTAATGATTTTATATTATTTTGATAACTAGTAATAGAATTTTGCAAAGTATTATTTAAAAGCTTATACTTTTTTATTTTATAGTTCTTTTCATTTATTATTAAATTTTTTTCTTTTAAAATTGTTAATAATTTTTGAAGTTTATTTAAAATTTCATTTTTTTTATTTATTTCATTATTTAATTCTTCTCTTAAGAATATTGTTTCTTTTATTAAAGATTCTGATTTATTATTTATTATATCATCATTTAAGATTTCTATTTTTGATTCCTCATTAACACTATGTATATCACTGTTGATAGAATAATGTTCTTTTCTTTTTATTCTTTTTTGTTTATATTCATAATTTCTCAATTTGTTTTCTAGTATATTTAAATTTTCTTCATAGTTTTTGATAATATTAATAAGAAAAGAGCATTTCATTTTATACATTTTTAAAGCAATGGATGATTTATTAATTTGAATTAAGAAACGTTTAATTTCATTTTTCAACTCTTCTTTTTGATTTTTTTCAGATTCTATTTCTTCAATTAAGTTTTTATTTTTATCAATGATAGTTTCTAAATAATTTTTAATTTCATAAATATCATAACTATATTTTTGCAGCTTTTTTAATTCGTCCTCCATATTTGATAAATCTTTTTTTAATAAACTATTTTCATTTTCTATTTTTGATTTTTCATTTTTTAATAAATCTAATATTTTGGAATTTTTACTATTTTCAACTAATAAATTTTCTATTTTTATATTCTGTTCTTGAATTTTTTCATACCTCATATAGCTTTCTTTTTCATTACTTTCTAAATTTGATTTTAAGTTGTAAATATTTTGCTCATTTTCTTTTTCTTTTATTTTTAAGTTATTATTCAACATATTTAATTCTTTATTAGTATTCATTAATTTTATGTTTTCCTTTTCTTTATTATTTAATTCTTGTTCTAAATAATTTATTTTATTTTTCAAATTTTCAATTTTATTTTCATGCATATCATTATTTTTTTCCAAATTTTCCAATGCACTTTGTAATTTATCTTCGCTTATATTAAAATTAACTTGTAAATGACTTAATTTCTTTTCATATTCTTCAACTTTTTCCTCAAGATCATGTATTTTCGAATTTTTTGTATTTATATCTAGTTCCATTATGTATACTTTTTCTTTTATTTCATTATCCTTTTCTTTTAAGATATTCTCTTTATTTTTTAATAATTGACTTAGTTCTTCATATTTTTTTTCATATTCTTCATATTTACTATCATTTCTTTTATTTTTTTGTTTTAGTTCTTCATATTTTCTTTCATAATCTTCATTTATACATTTAATTTCATTATTTTTATTCTTTAATTCTTCATATTTCTTTTCATATTCATTATTCCTTGTTTTCAATTCTTCATACTTCTTTTCATTTTCATCATTTTTATTCCTTAACTCTTCATATTTTCTTTCATATTCATCCTTTTCCGTTTTCAGTTCTTCATACTTCTTTTCATTTTCATTACTTTTATTCTTTAACTCTTCATATTTTCTTTCATATTCATCCTTTTCCGTTTTCAGTTCTTCATACTTCTTTTCATTTTCATTATTTTTATTTTTTAGCTCTTCATATTTTTTTTCATATTCATTATTCCTTGTTTTCAACTCTTCATATTTCTTTTCATTTTCATCATTTTTATTCCTTAACTCTTCATATTTTCTTTCATATTCATCCTTTTCCGTTTTCAGTTCTTCATACTTTTCATTTTCATTATTTTTATTCTTTAACTCTTCATATTTTCTTTCATATTCATCCTTTTCCGTTTTCAGTTCTTCATACTTCTTTTCATTTTCATTACTTTTATTCTTTAACTCTTCATATTTTCTTTCATATTCATCCTTTTCCGTTTTCAGTTCTTCATACTTCTCTTCATTTTTAACATTTTTATTTTTTAATTTTTCATATTTTTTTTCATAATCTTCATTTGTACATTTAATTTCATTATTTTTATTTTTTAATTCTTCATATTTCCTTTCATATTCTTGGATTTTATTTTTCAATTCTTCATTTATATCTTTTAATTCTGCTAACTCCTTTTCTTTTTCTTCCTCTGCTTTTTTGTCAGAGTTTTTCATAAAATATGATTCTATGTTTATATTATTATTTATTTCTTGTTTCAATTTCTCTTTTTCATTTTTTAATAGATCAATTTCTTCAATAGCTTTGTTTTTTTCTTGCATAATTTTATCTATATAAATTTCTTTATTATTTAATGACTGTTTTATTTCATTGATTATATTATCTTTTTCAATAATTAAATTTTCCATTTTATGTATCTTTTTGTCATATTCTAAATAACAATTCTTTTCATTATTTTTAATTTGATTTTCATCAGACATCATATGTTCCTCTTGTTTTTTTATAGATACATTTAAATTTAATTTTTCTTGATTAATATTTTCATAATTTTTTATTAGGGTATTTTTTAGTTCATTCATCTTTTTATTTTCTTCTAAAAAATTATTTACTTTGTTTTCATGAAACACTGAACTAAACTTGTATTTTTCTGGATTATTTAATAAAATATTTAAGTCTTCTGTAATTTTTTCAACTGTTTCCTCTTTTATTTTAATTTCTCTTTTCAAATTTTCAATAATATAAATATAATTTTTTTTATGTTCTCTTAATAATATTTCTTTATCTCCATTTTCTTTATTTAATTCATCTGTATTAAGTTGAGTATTTCCTTCTTTGTTATTTCCAATATATTCATTGAATAAATATTTTTTAGTAATATTTTCTATATTATTTATTAATGTTTCATCATCTTTAATGTTTAATATACTTTTTATATGAAACCACTTTTTTACTGAATTATCATATTCATTTTTTATATTAGTTACTTCACTATTTAAAATATCTATTTTTTCGTTATAATAATGTACTATTTCTTCATCACACTTTAACTTACATATATTGTTTAAATCTTCTCTTAAATTGTTGATAAGAGTATCCTTTTCTATTATTTTACTTAAAAGAATTTTATTTTCCTCTATTAAGTCATTGTTGTTTTCATGATTTTTCTTATTCTCTTCTGTATACTTTTTCTGTATTAGTAGCTTTTCATTATAACTTAAATTTATATTATCAAATTCTTTTATTTTTTCTTTTTTATTTAAAAAAAAAGATGAACACTGTTCCAATTTTTTTTTAACATTTGAAAAAATTTCAGTCTTTTCAATATTTGAAAAGTTTTCTTTATCTTTTTTTAATTTATCAAAAAATTCAATATGATCATTATCGAAATTTTCTTCTACAATATCATGAATGTTTTCATTAATTAATTTACTAGCTATATTTCCATTATTTAAAGTATTAAATGAATCTTCATTAATGAAATTATTAGTTTTAACTACATCTATTAAACTATTTGCTACTATATTATTATTTAAATTATCTTTTTTTTCAATACTTAAATTATTACCTTTTTCTTCAATGCTTAAATTACTATCCCCATTTTTATTAATTAAATTATTATTTATATTTTCATTATTTAAATTGTCTTTTTTTTCAATACTTAAATTGTTATCTTTTTCTTCAACGCTTAAATTACTATCTCCATTTTTATTAATTAAATTATTATTTATATTTTCATTATTTAAAATATTATCTTTATTTTTATTATCTAAAATATTATTTATATTTTCATTAATTAAGAATTTTTCTTTATAAATTTGTTCTGAAAAATTACTTTCAAGTCTATCATACACATTTTTACTTTTTAATATAGAATTATTTTTTTCATTAAAACATTCTTCACTGTTAAATTTTTTTTGTTTTTCATATGAATAGTTTTGTAAATCATTAGAACACTCTATTAAGTCCTTTTGATTATAAAATATTTTTTCATTTTCTTCCATATTATTATTATTAACTATTTCATCAACTAAAAAAAAAAAAATGTATATATTTATATATATATTTATCAGATTCATTAAACAATAAAAAAGCATATATATATATATATATATATGTATTTTAAAATACTTCTTTATAAACCTGAATTGTTAAAATTTAAATTATTATTTTCTAATATATCATCATTATTTATTATATTAAGGTCATCGTCACCAATATCAATATCAGCTACCCATATGTTATCTTTATCATTACTTAATTGATCATCAAAACTATCATCAGATAATTCTAATTTAATACTAGACTGATGTTTTTCTTCTTTAATTATTCTATCCATTTCTTTTCTTATTACAAATCTATTAAAATTTAATATTTTAATCACATTTATTATTTATATTATTCTTTAAAAAAAACATATATAAATATAGGGATAAATTATAAATATGAAATTGTGTATATTTTTACACAAATATACAAGTGAAACATAATATAATAAAAAAAAAAAAAAAAAACAAAAAAATTTAAAAAAATTATAATATTTTCATAATAATATTTATAAAAAAATTAAACAAAATAATAAAAAAAAAAAAAAAAAGTGTATACATCTATACAAATGAAATAAAAAATTTTGTAAAACAAAATTAAAAAAAAAAAAAACAGAATAAAATAAGAGTATATATATAAAATAAAACAAAAGCAAATAACATTTTACTGAAAGCAAACAAAAAACAATTACCTAAGATTTATATATATATAAAATAAAAGTAAAAATAGAATTAATACATTTTAATAATTTATAAAATTTTATATATCTTTCATATTTATTTATATTGTACTTTTTAAAAAATTGTTAAATTCTTTTTTGGAATATTTATGCACAAATCTTCCAAAAAGATTTATATAATTTTCTTTATTAAATATGTGTTTATGAAGATATCTTTTTTAAATAATAATGGAAATTATATATATGCATATATAAAATTTTTTATAAATTTTATTTTTTATTACTGTATTTAGTTTCCATATATTAGGAATCTTTTTCAAATTTCAAATGTTATTAATGTTTTTTAATTTTTTTCTAATTTCCCTTACTGCTAATCATTGTTATGATTTTCTACTTTCACAATTAATATCTTATAGTAATTATATCTTTAATATAATTAAGAAATATAAAAATATTTATAATATACGTACCTATATATATATATACATTCATACAAAACTTCATACTACTTTACAATCATTATTTAAATGTAGTTAAAAACACATTACTGTAAAAAAAATAAATAATAAATTTTTAAAATAGTAGAAGATGTTTTTATTTTTTAAGATAGTTATCTTTATAATGATATAGCTGATCTTTTTTGTTACGTAAAAAAAAATATACATAATTTTTATTGCAGTATTAAAATAGTGAAAATAACATATTTGTTATGCTTAAATTTTACTATTATTCCTTTTTGTTTATAAAAAAAAGAAAAAAAAAGTATAAGTTTTTAGTAAAAGCGTGATAGTTTTTAATTACATATTAAAAGAAAAAAAAATAGTTTTTGTCTTATTATTAAATTTGTACTATCAAATAAAGTAGTATAAAAAGGTTATTTCAAATTAAAATTTAATCAATAATAAAAAAAAAAAAATTAAAAAGAGAAAAAAACAATAATTTTCAAAAATTAAAAAGTTTTATGCATTATTTTTTTTTTTTTTTTTTTTAATTATTTTTTTTATTTTATTGTAATTTTTCTTTTTTTCTTTTTGATTGCCTTTTTGTTTATCTTCTTTATAATTTATACTTTTATTTTTGTAATTATTACCGGTAATATTTTTGTTTCTTTCCTGTTCTTTTTGAAAATATTTTATAAATTTGTTGTAAGGAGAAAAAATGATTTCAATGAAATCAATTGCGGTTAGCATATAAGGAGAAAGATTATTAATAGATATATTTTCATAATCATCGTTACTTAAAATAAATGATTTATCAACTGATTCTTTAAAGTTGTTTTTTTTAATTGTATTGAATTCATCAAAATTTTCTCTATGTTTATGGAAAATGTCATCAAAATCACATTTCATTAATTTATTTTCGTCAATTATTCTCTTTTCACTCAAATTCATATTATAGTTAATAGTTTTATTTTTTACATAACAATTATTCCGATTTATATAATTTTTCAAAATTGCATTATAATTTTCATTTGAATCATTTAAAGATATATCTAAAGCTAAAGAAGATATTTCTTTAAAAAGACAAGAATGAAATAAAATATTTTGAAAGAAAATAGAAAGATTATCATTCATATAAGAAATAACTATTCCTTCTTTTTCAACAATACATTTAACTAAAGGAAATTTCATCATAATTGATTGAATTATTTTTAAAATAGAAAAAGAAATCACATAATCTGAATGTAAAGAAATATTGAATAAATGATATATTATTCTACATAATAGATGATTATTACTAGATTTAAAATTATTATAATTATTTGTAAAATTTTTAGTTTTTAGCAATAGATCTATACAATACAACATTTCAGAACTAAAATTATATTTTTCTTTTAATTTATCTTTTCTTGAAGAATTATACTTAATTGGTTTTCCGTTTTTAAGATTATCTGTTTTAGAATTTTCATTATCATTTAAGTAATATTTATCGCTATCTAAAAAATTATTGTAAATGAAATTTCTATTTTGTAATAAAAAAGTAGATGAACCTGTATGAAAATAATGAATTGATGAATCTAACAGATGTAAAAGACAACTGGCTATCCATGAGCAATCAATATATATATTATCATTAACTTTATTTAGAATTTTTAGAAATATATGAATAGAAGTCATTCTAAGGGATGGTGAAGTTTTATTTTCCTTTGCTATTGCTTTTATCTCTTCAAAGACATCATCCATTATTAGCTTATTAATATATAATGCATAATTTGATATGGCATATAATACATTTTTTACGAAAAAAATTGAATATTTTTTGTATTCTCTTAATACACATAAATAAATTAAAAATAGTTGATCTAATATTTTTTCTGTATTTTTTTCTATTATTTTTAAATTTCCACATATATTTGTTTTTACTTGTAATTCATTATTTTTTCCTTCATTATCGTTTTTATCTTGATCAGAATATAATTTTGCATGAATTTTTTTCTCTGTTATATTTATGTTAGAAAATATTTTTAATAAATTTGGACAAATGCTTTTTTCTTTTTTAAAAATATATTTGGAGAAATAATCTACCAAAGTTAATGTAAAAGATAAATTATGATCATTATCAATAATTTCATTCAGAGTATTCAAGCATTTCATACATAGAATTTCAGAATTTTTGTTATTTCCTCCTTTATTATATTTTTTACTATGATAAGTATATATATTTGAATATAGTATAAGGTATTCTAACAATTTTTCATTTTTTGACAAATACAAATTAACTGTTACTATTTCACATAATAAATTCACATAAACAGTAGTATTATCACATATGTTTTCTTTCAATATATTACAAAAATCTCTAAAATACTTTACAATCATTTGCTCTAATTTATTAACACTTTGTATAATTTTAGAAAAATTTTTTGATTCACTTTTTTTTTTTTTATTATTCAAATTACTATTATTTTCAGTAGCATCGTTATCCACATCAGCTGTGTTAAAAATCTTATATGATGGTGTTATACATTTTAAAATAGTGCATATGGATATACAACTTAAGATATTAATATTTTCAAAGTATTTATGTTTTATTTTAAAATTATAATCATTATATTTATTTTCTCTATCCAATTCCCTTTTTCCTTTTAGACTTTCTTTAAAAATATAAAATAGCAAATCAAATTTTTTAATATTAAGATTTTGATCAGCTATAATATTATTGGCAGTAGTTGCAATAATATTTCTAATATCTTGGAAATTTTTAATTTTGTTAGAAACATTAAAAATCTCTTCTTCAAAGGGTTTTTTTTTCACTTTTCTTTTTTTGATATTATCTAAAAGTTTTCTTAACTTTAATTTTTCTTTTTCTTTTTTTCTACTTTTTTTTTCTTCTACTTTGTTGTTTTCTTCATCATATGTTAAAACTCCATTTCTAGTTATTTTTGGCAAGCTAAAATTTTTTCTTCTTGTATCGTAACTTATTTCTCTGTTAAATGTTCTTGTTTCTGATTCATAAAATTCTTCTTTATTAGCCTCATTTTTCTTTTTTTTTTTAATCTTTTTCTTTAATTTAAAATTCATTTTATCTCACCCTAAAACTTATATATATTTATTTTTTTAATTATTTATTATTTTATTTTTTTTTTTTAATTTAATCAAGTTGATAATATTTTATCTTTGTTTTATGCAAATTATTTTTGATGTTTCATTTTTATTTATTTTATAAAAACCTTTATGTTTTTCATTTTACCAAAGTGTAGATAAAAAAAAAAAAAAATTAAAAATTATAAACATTTAATTTATTTTTATTATAAAAAAACATTAAAGGATTTTCTCTATTTTTTTTTTTTTTTTTTTTTTTTAAACATATATTTTAACAATTTTTTATGTATCTTTAATACATTTTTTTTTAAGTTAGAAAAAGTTGCAAATATTTTTGGAATATTTTTTTTAGTTAAATGCATTTATTATAGTACTTCTTTAATGGTACATTTAATGCATATTTTACTTTTATTTTGACAATTATAAAGAAAAATTAATTTTAAAAATTTGTAAAATAATTTTTATAAAAAATTGTGTTAACTATTTTTTACTTTTTTTAAAATTTACGTCAAAAGAATTAAAGAAATTATAAAAGCACAAACAACGGTAAAAAAATAATAATGAAATTAATTTTTTTTTGTCAAACAAAAACAAAAAATTAAAAAATATATATTATTATATTTACAAATATTTAAAAAAATAACAAAAATTAAGGTAAATACATGTTCTTTGTTTTTCTAGATAGTTGATTCACTTCTTAAATATTCTCCGACATCACCCTTAAAAAATATATATATATATATATATATATATAATATTATAAATAAATAAAAAATATAATTAAATTATAAAATTTAGTATAAATTCAATAAATAAAGGATAATATAATTAAAAAAGAAAAAATACCTGGTGAATTAATATAGTATCTGTAACATTTAAAATTTTTATTTCTTGTGTATTTCTTATTGATATTCCAAATCCAATTGGGTTATCGTTCATTGATAAAACTATTACTCCGTCTCCTTTTTTTATATTATCACTTACTTTTAATAAATGGCTCTACATAAATTAAAATAAAACATACATATATAAATTATCTAAAAAGCATATTCATATCTTTTTTCCTAACTTTTAAAACATTGTTTCCAAATAGAAAATTCTTTTCTCCTGATTCTTTTAACCAAATTTTATGAATACAAAATTCATTTAAAAAAGAAATACAAGTAATCTTTATAAAAAAGTTATTAGCTTTAGTGAATTTTCCTATGCATATTCCTAAGGATATCTAAAGAAAAAAAAAAAAAAAATATTGAACGTACTTTTAATATGAAAAATTGTAATTTTCAAATTATATAATCTATTAATAAAAAAAAGTATATTTCATTACTAATGATTTTTTATTGATAGATTCTGCTTGCTTAACAACATCAGCTCTGAAAACAATTATAAATATAGAAAAATATGTAAATGAGCAAATGCTTTTTTTTTATTGTTTCAAAATTAAAATTACCTAATGAAATAAACATTTAATTTATGTAATCTAAAGACATATTCTTCATTATTGTAAGACAACATACTTAACAAATTATTCCCTACACTTTAAAAAAATAAAAATATATTTTTAAAATATTTTATATTTTCTTTTCAACATATATATACAAAATAAAAAAAAAATTAATATTCTAAATATTTTTTCATAAGTTACAATTTAGCAAGTTTTTTGAAAACTAGCATAGTTTCTTGATCATTTAACGGCCTCATTTTTATCAAATTTCGTTTTATATTTTTTGAAAAAGAAATAATTCTTATTATAATAACATATTATAAAAAGAAAAAAAAATAAGAATATTAAAAAAAAAAAAAAATAGAACAAATATAAATAAAAAAAAAAAAAAAAGAAATAAAATTTTTTTTTTAATTTTTTGTTATTTTGGAGGTAATATCTATGGGTATATATAAATTACTTCATAAATTAAAATTTTATTTCATGTTTAATAAAAACATGAGAATTTAATTTGCATAATCACATAATATTTTTTTTAATAAAATATACTCAATTATATATATAAAAAAATTAACTTTTTTTCTTATATAATTTTGCTTTTGTTGTAATTATGTTGAAATATATTTTTTTTTTTTTTTTTTTTTTTCAAAGTAACTTAAAATTTCAAGTATATATATCACAAATATTTTTAAAAATATGCAATGAAGAATATATCTGGAGATATATAAATTCATTACAAATAAAAAAAAAAATATGTAGCATTATATATTAACTATAAAAAAGAGGTTAATTTTAACATTAGATATTTCATGAAAATATAAATTAAAAATGTAGGGCTAAAAATTTATATATCTTTTCTTTCTAATCTTTCATGAATAGAAAATATATGCAATGTATTATAGAATTATAAAAATAGTTCGTTATTTCCATTATTATTATTTTAAAATTAAAATAAAGGGGAAAAAAGAAAAAGAAAAATGAAATTATTTGATGTATTATTTTATATAATTTCTTACAAATAGAAGAAAAAAGGTGTATATTATTATTGAGAAATGGATCAATAATTTAAATATTCTTATATAAATACTTGGTATATATTTATATTATATATACAAAATTTTATTCGTTTGTATTATCTTCAAATTAATGAAAAATTTATTTTTATAAATTTAGTGCAGTATTTCCATTTTTTTAGACATTCTATTCTATAAGGAAAAAAAAAAAAAAAAAAAAAATCCTTTTTTTTGTGATATATAAAATAGAAATAAAATAATATTCAATTATATAGATAATGAAAGTAACTAAAATATAATAATTATACTAGCTTAAGATAAATTTTTTTTTTTTTTTTCTATATTTCATTAAATATTAATTTTTATAGACAAAATATATTAATTAGAAAAGGAGTCTATATAAATAAAGATAAATTGACCTAATAGAAGAAAAAAAAGAAGAAAATAATAAAGTTATGCGTTTATGCTAAAATATATGAAATTTTAATAATATAATTGTTAATAGAAATATAAAAATAAAAATAAATAAATTAAAAAAAAAAAAAAAATTATTTAAAAATATATGTCCATATATAGGTAATATGTATATCTTATAAAAAAATGGAAGACTATGAAAAACTATTTGAGGATATGAAATTAGAAGAAGACAATGCATATAATATAATAAAAAAAAGTGAAGAAAAAAAGATAAAAAAAATACTATACAAATCAAAACATGATCCTAATGTACTACCAAGTTATTCAACTTTTAATTTAAAAGGAAAACGATACAATATTTCTAATGTAACTGGAATCTTAATAAAAAAAGAAGAGAAGCAAAAGAGCTTGACTGATTTAAAAAATAGTTATAATGATAATAAAAAAATTCTAAAAAAAGGAGAAAAAAATAAAATGATACCTTCATTAAATGAAATGAAAAAAATAAACCCAACTGTACTTACTGTTAAAAACAAAAAAAAAAAATTTAAAGATCCATTACCAGATAGAAATGATGTTCCGTTAATGAATTTAAGAGAAGAAATAGATTATATTTACGATAACGCTGTTCAAATAATTAATGCAAAACCAGAAGAAAAAAAAAAAAAACATGGAAAAGTTCTTTTAGATGAAAATCCATTAGACAAGAAAGATTATGGGAAAGTTAGCCCATATCTAATAAAGATAAAAAATGAATTAAAAGAAAAGGAAAATTTAAAAAAACAAGATATTATTGATGAGGAAAAAATTACTAAAGAAGTAGAAGAAAAAAGGAATATTTTATTAATAGAACTCAAAAATAAATATAATGAAATTAATAAAGAATATTTAAAAATATCTCATGTTATCGATGTTAATTCAGTGAGAAAATTAAAAAAAAAAGAAAATTATGAAAAGCAATTAAATCAGTTAGAAAAAGATATACAAAAATTAGAAACACAAAGTTATTAAATGGAATATAAATTTTGTTTTATTTTTTTTTAAATATATTTATTATTTTTTAGAATATATATATCCTTTCTGTTGTCAATTTGAAAAAAAAAAAAAAAAAAACATATTATTTAATAATCAATATATTTATATTATTTTATATTAAAAGTAATGCAAATTTTTTTTATTTCTCTTTAATTTCTTGTCATATGACAGAATTTAATATATGCATAAGAAAAAAAAAACAGATGTTTACCAAAGAAAATTTTTATTTTCTTAAATAGTTGAATAATTATAATGAAAAGAATAAAAAGAAAATTAAAAAAAAAAAAATTATTATAATAAAATTTATATGTAATAAAACATATTAATTATATATATATATTTTTTATTTTAAATTATTAATATAGGACCATTTATTTCAAATGTTTTTTTTATTTTATTTTTATTTCCTTTTTCATCTAAACAGGTAAAAAAAAATTATAATTTTTTTTTTTATTTTACTTAATAAAAATAATAAGAATGCTTATGCATATGTAAATTCTCACCTAATTTGGTGTTTTCTAAAAATGGAGGAGTTTTCATTTCTTTTTTATCTAAAGTTTCTTTAGAAATGTTTTCATTCTAATTAAAAAAAAGCAATATATATATATATATATATATATATATATATA
Source organism: Plasmodium relictum (assembly GCF_900005765.1). Taxonomy (NCBI): domain Eukaryota; phylum Apicomplexa; class Aconoidasida; order Haemosporida; family Plasmodiidae; genus Plasmodium; species Plasmodium relictum. The sequence goes on from NC_041690.1 coordinate 530,408, forward strand.
TATTAATGAATATTTTTAAAACAGTGGGCAATATGTTTAAGAAATAATTTTATGGTGGTATTTCTCAAAATTTTAAATGTTTCATTGTGTTCTACCAAGTTATCTTCGTCTGTTAATAAAAATTTTTTTTTTTTTTTTATATTTATATTTTTATTAAAATAAAATGATAAAAAAATACCTAAAACATAGAATTCTTTATAATACTTCCTGAGCATTCTAGAACCTTCTCTTTGAATTTCTTAAAGTTAATTGAAAAAAATATACATGTATATAAATATAAAAGCACAACAATATATCAAATATTTTTAATAATAATTCCTACATATTTGTTATAATTTTAGCTTCGTTTTATTTTTTATTTTAACCTGATGTTATGAAAATCTTTAGTTTTTCTTTTAATTTTATTAATTCTTTTGCAGATACCTTCCATCTAAAACAGCATGATATATTTTTTTTATTTCATTTTAATTTTCTTATTTTGTTTAAAAATGTTACATTTAATTTAAATATAATTTTTATAAAAAGATATTTTTTATTTTATTTAAAACTTATATTTATATTTTCTTTTTATTCTCATTCAATTCTAAAAATTTTATCAGTATTTAAGAATATATTTCCTTTTTTTAATTTTATGTAACTTAAAGCCTGTCTTATTATAACCTTTGTAAAGGCACCATTTCATAATTAACTAAAGGAATATCATTAATTTTTTCGGGGATAACTGTGTTTTTAAAAAAAAAAACAAAAAACAACAAAAAAACTTTTGTCATTATATTTTTTTATATTTTGAAATAAAAAATTTAATTGAGTTAATAAAAATTTTGAGATACAAAAGATTATGGATATTAAAATAAAAAATATACATATATATATATATATATATAAAGGAACATTTAAAAATTTAGGTATTATTACAGAATACTTAAGCTAAACTTTTTTCTATTATATTTAACTGAGAGTTCTATTTATTTATAAATATATATATATATATATATATTTCTAATATATTCAATGAGAATATTTCTATAAGATGTGTACATACACTTGTATGCTATTTCAAACACATTGCATGTAAATTTAAATAAGAATAATAATTTTTTTTTTTCTTTTTTTTGTTACTTTTTCTATAGCATTATTACAATAATATTTTATTTGGTATATCAATTCAATTTAATACATAATTTTTCTTATCTATACCATAAATAAAAGATAAAATATAATGGTAAGCTAATAATGTATTATTTAATTTATATATCTGTTATTTATTAATTTACTGTAAAAGGAAAATGTTTATTTATTATAGAATTTTTTTAATTATTAGTATTCTCTTTTTAAAATTTATAGAGTTTATTAGGGAAATTTAAAAAAAAAACAACAAAAAAAAAGAAAAAGGAAATATATAATTTAATGATACCAATAAATGTGTACTCTCTAATTTTTAGCAAAGAAAATATATTTTAATAAATTTTCTAATTATATCTTTTTTAAATGTCTTTTTTTTTTCCCCCCCAATTTTAATTATCTAATATATTATATTTGTTCATGAAATGAGAGGAATATTTTTTAGAGATAGAAATGGAAATAGAAATAGAAATAAAAATATATATGTTAAATAAAAAAAAAAGAATAAACAAAAATTTATTTTTTTTATCTTTACAATAATATATGAACACATTCGAATTATTTGTAATTAAGATAATTTATAAACTAAAAAAGAATAATATAAATATATTTTCCCTTGAAAAAATTAAAAATATTAATTTATTTATGTATAATTTACAATGGAAAATTTATTCTACTTATTTTGCATATTACAAAATAAAGTATAATTTATTAAATTTTAGTATTTTTTAAGATAGATTGAAAAAAGGGTAAAATAAATTACACGAACTATATTATTTATCAGAAGTAGAAGAAATGCACATATAACATTAATCAAATAATTTATTTATAAATATAAATATTCATTAGTTTATATATTAATTTACATAACATTATAATTTTTCTATAATTTTTTTTCTTTTAGAAAGAAACTTGTTCATTTGTTTTCTTTTAAATATCTTCTCTTAAATGAAATTTGTTCTTGAACATTCTATGTTATTTTTAGTATCCTTTTTTTTTTTATCCACTTTTATTTCATTAAAAATGAAAAAATAAAATAATAAAAAAAATACATAATAATTTTCTTTTATAAAATTAGCCAACATTTTTAATAAATATTCTAAAGAAAAAATTTTAAAATTCATTGTTTCTTTTAAATACACCTTAAATTTTATTAATTTTTTAATAAAATATAAGGAAAAAAAAGAAAAACATTATCTTTCCTTCTGATATATTTATAATTTATAGCATGAAATAGTTGAGGACAGATAAATAGATGATCAAAATTCTATAATGTGCATATATAAATATATGAGAATAGTAAAAGAAATATTTAAAAAAGATAAAAAAAAAACCATGTATATGCACCTTTTCTTTTTTTTTTTTTTATTTGCAATTACAGATAACCTAAAATGTTATACATTTCTAGCATAATACATAATTTATAAAAGTTTTAAGGCATTCATATATATATGCAGATATATGTTCAAGTTTCGAGTTTTTATTCTTTTTTATTTGAAAGAAGATAAAAATAAATATATTATTTAAAATACTTACATCAAAATCATATAATCAAATAACTTAAATTTATGTTTCAAAATTGTATATGCCAATACACACACTATGCATATATAGGAGAAATTTCATATATATATATATATGCCATTTTTATGAAAAAAACATTTTTTTTATTTGTTTGGATCGAGAGTTATGTTAATGATAACAAATTCCTTATATGCATAGGAACTATGCAATAAATGGAAAACTACCATGTTAATAAAAAAAAGAACTAGTGAAATATTAAAGGAAGAATGTAGGAGACTGAGAAGAAAAAAAAAATAAGTTCTTCCATTTCTCGAAAGTAGATAACAATTAATGTATCCTTGTGTTCATATCCGGAAAGGATACTAGTTATGTAATTCAAAGATTTATTGTAAACAAATAGGATATCAGTCATTTAATATATGTGTATATACTAAATTAATAATATTATATATTATAAGAATATAACAAATCATGTAAAATATTATGTAACCCATATTTTATAAAATAATGAATAAAACGAACATTAAAAGTTGATTCTTGGGTATAACATATTGACATATGAATTAATCATAGGGTCCTAGAATGTAACATTTATTCTATATATATCCTCTAATAAATTGTTTCAATAGCTAATAACCTTTTTTTTTTCAACGTAATAATTTGAACATGATATAAAATTATTACATAATATATTTTTGATAATTAATTTTTTTCTTTTTTATTTTTTATATTTGAATTTCTATTATGATTTAAATAAATTAAAATAAATAATAATTTTATAAGCATATTATTTTTTAACTCCATTGAAGTATTTAAAATTTAATTTATTTAATTTTTAAAAATTTTGAATAAAAGTAAATAAAAATATGTCTGTGTAAAAAAGTGTGTGTTTTATAGAAATTTTATTATAATTACTTTATATATATGTTTTTGTATAATAAATAAGGTTTACTTTTATATTATATATAATTTATTATTACATTAATATGAATATTTAATAAACTGCTCTAAAACCATTAATTGAAACCTTTTTAAGAAAAATTTTTACAGTACCTTGTTTTAATAGAATATATATTTTTTTTAAGATAATATATTTTTATTTCTTCTAAATCGTTAAAAAAAAAAATAATAATTAATTTTAATTCAAAAAAAGAAAAAAAATTTTATTTTTTGTAGAAAAATTCTAAAAAGAGAAAAATTTTCAAAAAAAAAACAAAAAATTGGATAAAATAATGTGTGTGCTTATTTTATTATATAAATTGGCTTATACATAAGAAACTTTTAACATTATTTTTTTTCAAAATTAGTTACTCATAATAATAACAAATATTTAGGAAGATTGTTCATTTTAAAAAAGTTTAAAATATTTTATTTAAAGAAAGCAATAAAAAAAAAAAATAGAAAAAAAAAAGGTTAAGCACGACATTTGTTTTTTTTATTATTTTATAGTTTAGTAAAGAGTACTTAATAAGAATGAGCTAAAAATTTTCTTTTTCTTTTTTCTTTTTTTTTTTTTTAGGGCACTATTACAAAAAAACTATATATACCTATATTGCTAAACAATTTAAAATAATCATGGTAATTTAAATATTGAAGCATTTTATTAATTTCTATTTATTTTCTATCTTAATGAACTTATCAATACTGAAAAAAATTGAAAAACATGGTCTTTTACATTTCTCAAAAGTATATAAAGAATCAACAAAATTAATTTTGGATTCATCAAAATAAAAATAAATATTTTAATTAATATATTATTGTGAAATTTATGAGTTTTTATTTATAATATTAAGTTTTCATCATGTGTATTTATAATGACTTTGACTTTGCCATTTTTTATAACAATTGTGTACAGTAAAATTTATAGAATAATATATATGCAAGTAAAATAAAATTTAAGTTTTTTATATAATTTAAGATATATAAAAATATTATGCTATAACTAATAATATGGTAATTAAATATATATTTTTTTTAACATTCATATTTTTGAAATCAGTAGTTAATTTAAATATTTTTTTTAATTTGTTTAATTTTTACATAGTATTCGTTTTGAGATATACGAATTGAGTACAGCATAAATTATAGAATATAGTTTGCACTAGAAAAAAAAAATTATTAAAAATTATATATATAAAGGGATTTTAAATTTCAAAATAATTAAGATAAAACATTTATTTTTTTCATTATATATTTATTTTATTATTTTTATGTACGCTTTTTTTTTTTTTTATATTTTACATATATAGAAAATTTTTTGTTACTTTTAATTCATTTATTTTTTTTTTAATTTATTTTATATTAATTTTACTTCTAAATATTATTTTCAAAATTTTATATATACAAGTATATATTTTAAAATATGCTTTAATATTTGTAAACAACATAAGTTATATATTTTTTTATTAATTTCTGCTTTTTAAATATTAGTATATTCCTTCGTTTGTCTTTAAAGTTATATTTTTAGTTAATAATATTTTGTTGTTTCATCTTTTATGTTTTTTTTTATTATGTTTTTATTTTAAACGTAAAAAAATATTTTTTTTTCTTTGTTTTAATAATATTAAGTTTCTCACATTAATTATTTTATATTAATGAGTAAATTATAAAATATAACTTTATATTATTTTATAATAAACTTATATTTATATTCATTACATTTAAAAATACACATACGCATATACTATATTTGTTTTTACAGATATATTTTGTAATAAATATTTTTATTTTTACAAAAATTTATAATCTATATTTATAAATGAATAATTCGAATCCTTAAATTTTATAATTAATATATTCATAATATTTAGAGTCATTTTATGTTATTTTAATCATTTTCATTTTATTTTCTAATATATATATATATTTATAATTAAAAAGAACATTTATTTTACTTAGAAACTATATAGATTAATATAGTATTTTTATGAAAAAACTTATACAAGAGTATATTCCAATAAACAAATTATGAAAAATACTTTAAACTATTTATAAATATTCATATACATTTATCAGTTATAAAAATGAAACTTTATAACAAATATTTTTGTTTGTAAAAAAAAAAAATTGTTATTCAGACAACAAAACAAAGAATATGTATATATGCGATAAAAAATAAAATGCCAAAATATTTTTTTTATATTATTTCATATAAAATTTTTTTTTTATTAATATAGAGTTTTTATGATACACATTTTCTATATTTTTTTTTTTTTAATTTTTTTATTTTGGAAAGTAAGTAAGATACAAATTAAATATTTCTTTTATTGAAAAAAAATATATATATATATATATATATTTATTCATGCACTTATGAAATTTATATCTATACACTAATATATTTTACAATCTTAATATGTATATAAATCGAAATAATTTAATAAAAAAATAATTATTTTATTTTATTATCATATATATACAAAAAAGAAAGAAATAGTAAATAAAATAAACTTAAAAATTAAAAAAAAGAAACACTGAAATTGAATAATTTTATATTTTTTTATGTATTATATATATAAAAAAAAATAAATAAATATATATATATATATTAGTATATAATAAAAATAATGAACTCACATGGAGAAGTTATAATTTGTTCCATCTATGTACACGTGTTTAAATAGTTTAGAAGAAAAATATTAAAAAAATAAAATTAAAATATAGAAAATAATTGAAATTTTTTTTCCTTTTATATTTTAAATACTAGAATATATAATATTTATAAAAGGTATCAAATATATACTAAAAAAAATTTACAAAATTTTATATAAATTTCTTTTTTGTTCTTTTTTAACGTATTTCATTTATTTTACTAAAATATATGACATAATTTTTTATATTCAATAAAATTTTAAAAGAGTTTACACATTGTTTTGCATTTTTTTATTTATATATAGAAAAGCATGTTTGCAAATACCATAGCATAAAAAATAATGTAAAAATCACATTATTATTGTTATATATTTTCCTTTTTGAACTATTTATTTATATATTTTTCTTTTTTTTTTTTTTTTTGTCTAATTTATATACTTTTTGTATTTTTAACTTTATAAAAAATCATTAGAAATTCTAATTATAAAAAATTAATATTTTTGTAAAATTGTTATATGGTTACAATTTCATCTATTCTTACATTCATAGTAAATATATATACATACAGTACGCATCTATATAAAAAAAAACTAATTTTAACTAGTTATAAAAATATATTTGTAACATCCAAAATTGTCTTTATTGTTGTCAAAAATATAATTTTTGTTGTTAAAAAATGTATATTTTTTTCCTATAATTTCATAAAATAAAAGTGAATTTGATCAAAAAATTATTTTCTCTATTTTTAAGAAAGGGCTGCATGCAATGAAAATTTTTTATAAAAGAACACATGCAGATAGAGCGGTGGTAAGAAAAATTATAAAGTAGAAGATTTATGAGAAAAAAAAAAAAAATATATATATAATATAAATATATATACATAAACAATATATATAAATTAAAAAATTATATATACAATTAAATTTTATATGTAAAATTTAAAAAAAATATATACTTTAAATTATGTAGCAACTATATTTTTAATAAAATTTTATAAATATAGAGAAAAAATATTTGAATAGATGCAATTCACTTGAATTTATGAATTTAATGCATTTCGTGATTAAAAAATTAAAAAAAAAGTTTTAAATACAAAAAAAAATTACATGCTTGTAAATTTATGCATGATATTTTTAAACATTTTATCAAAATTTACAACAGACGTTTTTTATGCACAAAATAATATTTTAATAATATTTTTATCTTAAAAATCTATAAAATTTATATACTACATAATTTTATGTATGTTTCATATAAGTATATATATGTATATATATATATGTATATATATATATATATATATATATATATCAATATATATAAACATATATATTAATATATATAATATTTATATGTATTTTTATATTTATAAATATGTATGCATATACATTTGTATATATATAAATAACTAAATATTTTTAAATTTTTATTAATTGAATTCTTTTTTTTTTTATAAAGATTAATATATACTTATCTTAGTAACTTTAAAAATATAGAAAATAAAATATTTTTTCTATCATCATATATTAATGATGTAGTAAATTAATATAAGTATGTGTTTTATGTGATATTTTTTATTTTTTAAATGCAGAAACTAAAAAGAAAAACATTGGAAATATTTTTAAAACCTATATAAATGTATATTTTTATATATATAATGCATATAAGAGTATTTGTTAAGCATGTGTAAATTTATGAATTATTTTATTTATATTTTCGATAGATATTAAATGACATACTTGATTTTTTCTCATTTTTTAAATATATTTTTATTTCTTAAATTACTTATTATATTATATTATAAAAAAAAAAAAAAAAGAATTATAAATAACACAATGGCGTATTCATTTTTTTGTATGCATGTATAAGATGAAATACTATGTTTTAAAAAAGAAAAAAAGATAAAATGATTTAAACATATTTTTTATATAATAAAAAATACATCATTATATTTAAATGGTACATTTGATTAAATAGTTAGAAATATATGTAAAATAATTGGTATCATATTATATATATTAATTATTATTTCTTTATTTTACATAATTTTCACTAATTTCCTTATTACTTAGACATAATATTGTTTAATTGAGTTGTACTTTTTAAAAAAATAATTTGCAACATTTTTTTTAAAATTATTCTACTAAGTTGTTATGTTCTGTTCTGTTCTGATGTAATTTTAATATAGTATGTAAATATATACTTATTTGTATTTTTACGTACTTTTAGTGTATTTTAATTTTTACATAATTTGTATTAATAATTTATGTAATATAAAGCTCATCAAGCGAAGAAATTATAATTTTGAGTTTTATTTTATTTGATTTTTTATATTTTTATTATATTGTTTTTAAATATATTTCTAGCTATCATATAATATTATTAATAATAACATATATTTATTCCTTTTATATTTGTTATTACATCTTTTACATATTTATGTAAATAGTATTATCCTATTTTACTTTTTTAATATTCTTATTTTGATTAAATTTTATACTTATTTTATTTTATTTATTTATTTTTTTTTTATCTTTTTGAATATATTTATAGAAATATATATTTTTATTTTTTTTTTAATAAATTATTCTATGAAAATTTTTTTTTTTAATGAATTAAATTGAAACTGTATATATTTATATATATGTTTTAATTTTTTTTTTTTTTTTTTATTTTTTTTAATTATATGTAAATAATTTTTAAACTATTTTCATTAACATGACAAAGAGATTTTCATAGAAAAATATTTTAAAAAATATACATTTTTTTATATCTATTCAATTTAAAAATTAATTCTTATATTAAAAATATATACTTTTTATTTATTTTTTTTTTTTAATTGTTTATTTTTTAATTTTTATTTTATACTTTATTAATTTATACATAATTTTTATTTTTTTTAATTGATTTTTATTTTTATAATTATTATATTGTTTTATTATTTTATTTTTTTTTTTTACTTTATTTCGATTTAAATTAATATAAATATTTATATGTGTATATATTTGTCGTATTCATTCATGGTTTAAATAAATAAACTTCAATTTCCTTTTTTTTTTTGCATGTATAATAAAAAAAAAAAATAGTTTTTTTTTTTTTTCAATTTTAAGAATTTTTCAAAAGTTAAGATCTAATGTTTATAATTTTTAATATCTTGATACAATAAAATGGATGAAAATATAAATAATGAACACATATTTAATTCTTCTGTATTAAATATGGATAATAATTCTGCGGAAAATAACCAAATTGATAGTTCATTAGACTCAAAAAAAAAAGTAGGTAGACCAAAAGGGGCAGCAGCAACAAACAAAGTGATAAAAAAAGAAGAAAAAGTATCTACTTCATCTTCTGGTTATCCAGGCGTTAGCTGGAATAAACGTATGTGCGCGTGGTTAGCTTTTTTCTATGATGGGGCATCCAGAAGAAGTAGAACATTTCATCCCAAACATTTTAATATGGATAAAGAGAAAGCTAGATTAGCTGCAGTAGAATTTATGAAAACAGTAGAAAATAACGGTAGAAAAAAAACAACAAAAAATAAATCAGGAAGAAATAAAGCAAAACAACTAAATGAAAATCCATTAGCATCATTACATAATAATAATAGTAATAATTTAAATAGTGTAAGTTCAAATAGTAATAATTTACAAATGCAATTAATGTCAATGAACCCAGCATTTTACATGCAAAGTTTAAACAGAAATTTTAACCTGTCAAATATTTCAGGAAGTGAAAGAAATAATTTAAATAATGCTTTTAACTCATTGAACAACTCAAATTTAAACAATTTACCAAAAAATATTCAAGATCAAAATGCTTTATATATGCATAATCCTCTATTTAGCAATATTCATTTATTAAATAATTCTAATAGTAACCTAAATAATAACAATACGAATAATTCTAATAATAATTTACATTATTTAAACGATTTAATTTTTCACACAAATTTGCTACAAGGAAATTTAGGATTTCATGATAGAAATATTAATAATAGTTCAAATGAAATTTTGAATTTAGATGAAAATTTGGGATTGCAAAACAAAGATGTAGAAAATTTAATGAATGCTTTATTTAGACAAAATTATAATATGAACTTAAACTTATCTAATATAGATAAGCACTTCTTACATAATAATAACCAAGTTATTAATACGTCAACTTCTAATAATAGCAATAATAATAACAACAATACTACGAATAATAACTCTTCTAATAGTACCAATAATAATAACACCTCTAATTCTATTAATAGTAATTCCTCACAAAATCATCACTTATATTTGTCAAATCATAATAATGAAATATTTGAAAATAATAATGAATCAAATAACAATCAGTCGAACCTGTCAAATTTTTATGATTATAATTTTGATTTATACAGAGGAAATATATCTCCTCATATATTGGATATGGTACATAGAATGAATAATGAATTAAAAGAAGGAAAAAATTTAGAAAATATAAATGATGATACAAATGATTTAAATTTTCGTTTACATGAAAATTCAGCATGGATTAATCAATTGAGGCATTCTCACAATAATTTATGCAACAATTTAAATAGCAATCACTGTGACTTATGCCATACCACATCTCCGCAACATAATTTAAAAAATCAAATAGAAATTAATAAAAGGAAGAAATCTAGTTCTCTTAGTATGAATAATAGAAAAAATGAATTACTAGAAGAAAATGGAAATAATTTTGACTTGAATTTACCTTGTAATTGTTCTTCTCAATTAAGAAATCAAAAAAATCATTTTTGTTTGTATTATAACCAGTCTAATTCTTCTTCACAAAATGAAAATTATAATTATTTAAATTGGAATGGTAATTCAAATAATAATTTAATTAATAATATGGAAAAAAATGAAGATTCAGTAGATAATTCGAATAATAATAGAAACATAAATGATTCTAATGTAATATGCTTGTCAAATAATAATCAAAATAATTCACATCAACAAAATCAGAAACATATATCACAAAATATAGATATGAATCAAAAACAAAATTCTCACTCAACACAATATTCTAATAATCAAAATATTCAAGATATTCAAAAACAAATACACTTTCAAAATCAGCAAAACATGAATACAGATATTCACAATCCATTACATCTAGTAAAGCAAAACAGTAATTACTCTCAAAAAAGTTTGAATAATAAAAAAAAAGCATCAAAAGATAACAGAAAGTCATTACCTCATCCATTAAATATGCAACAGACATCAAAAAAAAATTCAGTTAACTCAAATTTTTTGGAGCATAACAATTTATGTACAAAATTGAACAGCATTATAAATTTTGAATGGATTAATTCAGATTTAAAATTAAATTCAAATGGAAATAAAAGCACATTTGATAAAGGCGAAACGTAAAATTATTTTACTATGTTATATTATATATATATATATATAAATACATATGTAATATATGTATATAAAATAAACTTATAGTTTATGTTACAATTAAAAAAAATTACTTTAAAAGAGCTTATAAAAATATATTATAATTAAGTTGTTTTAATTATGTTTTTTCAAAAACGTATTAAAATTAAAAAATGATTTTATTAATAATAAATATAAAAAAAAAAAATTCTTTTTTTTTGATTTTAATATTTTTCTTATATATAAATATATATATGATATTGTTTTTTTATATTTTTATTTATAAAAAATTCATTATCCTTTTTATGATTTATGCATACGAAGAATATATATATATTATGATAAAATTTTAAAATTATAAAAATCTTTAGTTTTTTAATCATATATTGAAATTTTTTTTTTTTATTTTGATATGAATTTAATTTATGATATTTTTATAATTACAACATTTAATAATTATGTAAAAATTAAGGAAATTAAAAAGAAATAAAATTAAGAGATTCTTGAAATAGATAAAAGTGTTAGTGTTTTGGTTTCTAATGTATATATATATATATATATATATATATATATATATATATATTTTACGTATGTATTACAATATTTATGTTGGCTTATTTATTTATTTTTTTTTTTATTCTATGCTTTCTATTATTTCTTCAATTTAAAATTTGTGATTTTATAAAAATTTAATCAAAAACGTAAATAAACCATATTTTATTTTATTTTTTCATATTTATTTGTCTAAAACTTGCAAAAATTATTATCAGATAGAATTTAAGAATAAAAGATGTTTAAATTGTAAAAATATTCCTGAATAAAAATTATTTTATGTAAAAACATTGTATTTTTTATTAATATAAAGAATAAAATACCAAACAATGCAATATTTTAAATATAATTTTTTTTTTTTTTTTTATGAATTGCGAATGTGCATAATTATAAAAATGTTACATTTATTATTTATAAAATTTTTTATGTTGTCACAATTGTAAGTATAAGCTTTTTTTGAAATGCTGTTTAAACTTATGTATAATATTTAAACTAAAATATTTAAAACATATAACAAACTTCTTTTCTCCGTAATCACATAAAAATTATATTAAAATCTTTTTAAATTAAAAAAAGAAAAATAGATGAAGATTCTTGGAATGATTATTTTTAAAATTTATTTTATTTTTATAATTAATATCTCTTTAAATTAAACAATAATGGTAATTTCATTAAGTGCTCAAATTAATATGAAATATATTTTAAAAATTCAATTTTTTCCATCCATCTACCTATCCTATATATATAAACTTAGTATTCTTTAAATTTTTATTTTTATTTTTCTTATATTTTGAATTCTAAATAAGAAAAAATTAAAAAAATGCAATAGCACAGAATAGCATTATATCTAAATATACTAATACTACTATAATATACATTTAATAAATCTTTTTTTTTTATAAAAGGAAATATAAATATATTTTCACTCATATAATATATATTTAATTAAATGTAAAAATGTTTTTCTAATGTTCTCTATAAAAAAAAAGGAAGAAAAAAATATTCATGTGTTTATATACATATGTCCAAAATTTAACCCTTAAAAAAAAAAAACTGTATATGTTTAGCAAAAATATAAAGAAAATTATAATTAACATATAACAAAAAATATTCACAAAAATATTTTTCTAATTAAAAAAAAAAAGATATATGTGTATTAAAATATCGATTAAAGAATATTAAAAAATATTTATGATAAAGTTCATAAGCAAAAATGTATGAAATAAAAAAAAAAAGTTAATTTTCTTCTTTCCATGCAAACGGTTCAAATGGTGGTGCTTCTTTTTTTGTACTATCTTCGATACTTGCTTCAATATATTCAGATGGTTCTGTTGGCGTTGTGTCTATCAGCATAATAAAACCTGATTTTCTTGTAGGAAGAACTGGTTTATATCTACTGTTGGTTAAATATTCAATATATTTCTCTTGCATTTTGATTACTCTGCATGGGTTTTTCATATCAACTGTATTATTATTAGAAGAAATGTTGTTTATATTTTTGTTTTTAGTATCACTTCTTTTATTTTTTTGCAAATTTGAAATATTATTTCCATCATTTCCCTGATCATTCGTATTTTCGCCATTTGCACTACCTTCAATACTTCCTGCATGAGAAACGTGACTTGATTGACCTACTGTAGCAGCTGTACTTAAAATTTCTAAATTTTTCATAGATTTTCCATCTGATAGAACAGAACTATTATCATCTTGTGTTGTTTTTTCTTTTGTTAATTTATCATTTTTTTGCTTTTTTAATTTAAGCGTTTTTCTCTTAACAGTAGTTGATAAAACTGCTGTAACTGTTTCTTTTTTTTCTTGAGTTTTTTCTTTACTTAAAAAAGATGGGTAATCAAAATTATGATTCTTACAAGTTGATATAACACTAAAATTTTTAGGAACTTTCAAATCTTCTGTTAATGCAATTAGACACGTGGGCAAAAAAGTTAAGCTTATCATATGAATTAGAGGAAACCAATACCATAATTGGCTAAATAAGCAAAAACCGACAGCTGCCTGAGGTCTAATAATATTTCCTCTTCTTGTAAAAAAAGTTGAAATAGCATTTCTACCACATATATCTAATAAACCAGCACTTACTATAGCTCCAAATTTTGCAATAATATCCTCATGTTTGTCTGATAAAATTTTCATAATGTCATCTTTATATTTTTTAAAATTAGGATTAACATGTTCATTTGATTGTTGAAAAATTAATCCTAAAGATATAAAGGCACTCTGCCTAACAAAATCGGTAGTATCTGTTAATAATGGCATTAACATATTTACTGCTTCTTCGTTCCCTGATGCTGAACAAGCAATACCTAAAGCTAATGCTGCACCATAACGTACATGGGGATTATAACTCTCAATCAATAAATTTAAAAATTTGGGTACTTGTGTAGGTGTATTACATAAAACAAAACCTAATGCTATAACAGCAGCTCTTCTAACATCATCGCTTACATCAGATACAGAAAAATGCAATAATTTTTTTATTATATGCTTATTATAATTAGATAAGCCACAATAAGCTAATGCAATAGTAAACATACCTCCATATCTTATGATAGCATCTTTGTCATTTATTAATTCTTCAATTAACATATCTGCTTCTTTTTCTTTTTGAAACATTACAAATCCTAAGCTTATACTGCATGCCCTTGTTATTTTTTCATGTTGTGTATCATGAGCGTATGCCAGTAATTCGTCAACGCATTTTTCATCTCCACTTCCTAACTTTAATAAACCAATTGCGTAAGCAGCACTTTCTCCTGCTACTGCCGAATCGGAATACATAACTGCTTTTAACTCATCATATACTTGTTCATCATCGTTATCTCCTAAACATACTAAACCTAGGCCTAGACAACAACCATGTTGTAATACTTCATCATTGACATTTAATTTTAATTGAGACAATAAATAGTTTCTTACTTTTTTGTCATTTGTATTATAATTAGCATGTATTAATCCAAGAGCATACAATGAACCACCCTCTGAATATACACCACTTGGGGCAAGACCTACATTTAAGTGATTTGTTATTTCCCTTGATATATCATTGTATGGCAAATGCGTAGATAAAACAATAAAAGATTCATTTACGTGCCCTTTATAAACAACACCTAAAGAAGCAGTTGCTGAAAATTTTGCCCAATTAATTGCTTTTGATAACCACTCAATATTTGAACGCAAAAAAACATCACAAGTTGTTCCTGTTTGCATTAATGCATGTGCTATTACTATTCCATGGTGTGTTATACTACTTCTTGAATCCACTACACTTTTGTAAGTATCTAACAAAATCAAATCAGCATGATTATTTCGATGTAAAAATTCGATATATAAATTTACAGTTACTTTCCCAGTTAAGATATATACTAGTTTTTTAATTTTATCATATAATTTATGGTTTTCACTTACATGCTTCATTATATCATCACTTATTTTATTTTTTTCTTGTTTTCTTAACATATTATTATTTTCTGAAGTTCTTTTATCTGATTCCTCTAATGTTTTTTCTTCTGTTAAATTTCCCCTGTTTTCATTTTCTTCATTGTTTGCATTGTTTGATATTGTATCATTTTTCTCATTTTTCACTTCAATTGCACTATTATCGTCGTTTGCATTTTTATCCTCAGGGTTGCTTATAATATCATTTTTTTCTTCAGTAGATGCATTATAATTAATTTTATTTTTTGTTTCATTTAGTGAACTGGAATCATTTTTATCTCCGCAATAGAAACTCTTGTTTTGCTTTAATATCTCTTTTATTCTCCTTAAAATATTTTTCAAAAAAGTTTTATTTTCAAAGTCTACCAAATCAAAGGATATTTGATATGCCATTAGATGGTAGTTATCTAATAAATTTAATAAAATTTCTGCAACCTTTTTATAATCATTTATATAAAATAAGCATTCACATAGATTAATATATTCATTTTTCAATTCTTCTTCGCTTAAAGAAAGATATATTTTTACTAATAATTTAAAAAAATCTTTTCGAAATTTTTTTGTAGTGTTTATATGTTTTTCATTGGCTATAGAATGTTGCAATATTTCTATTTTATTTGGCGCATTTAAAATTATATATTCTACTTTATCTAAACGTCTTGCATCTAAGGCAACTCCTAATGCTTCTTTAATGCTATTATTTCTTATGCATACTTCTAACATTTCATCAACAAGTGATTCCATTTTTTTATTAATTTCATTATTTAAATCACCTTTAAAAATATCTGAATCATTTTTTATATTGTTATTATCATTATTGTATAAATTTAAGTCATTTTTATTATAAGTATTATCGGAATCTATATTATTATTATTGCTGTTCTCATAATTCATTTCTCTTATTTCTACGTATTTTTCAATACATTTTGCTAACATTGTTTCTACATATTGAGATTTTTCATTTATATTAAACAATTTTCCTGCACACAATGCATATTTCAATGCCTCTGAATATTTTTCTAAGTGAAAATAAACCTTACTAGCAACTAAATTTGCCAACTCTTTTCCAATAAAATTATTATCTTCACATAATTCTTCTATTTTGAAAATATAATCTGCTAATTCTGGCCAATATATATCAACAATGGAATTCAATTTTTCTAAACCAAAAATTTTTAAACTTGCTTCTTCTTCGTTTAACAGAGAAATAACACCTGAAGCAGAGGTCACAATATCACTCTTAGTTAAATTGTTTTCAAATGCCATATTATTGTCTTATTTTATAAAATGAAATAATTGTTAAAAAAATTATTATACGAAAAAAAAAAAAATATATATATATATGCAAGTATATTATTGCTATTATTTTATTTTTTCATTAGTATTGTTTATATATATCTTATTTATCTTTTTCTCTTTTTTTTTTTTTTTTTAATTATTTATAAATTTTTTGAAAATAATTATTTATTTACATTATTTTCTTAATCTTAATTTTTTTTTTTTTTCTCCCCTTTTATTCATAATAATGTATAAAATTATTTTATTAAAATTCCATAAGTGTAAAAATTTAATCTAAAAACAGGAAGAGTATTTTTATTTTTTAATTGAATTATACATACAATTTCATTTTTTTTTTTTTTTACAAAATATTCATTTTTTAATTTTTTCCCTTTTTAATTTCTGAAAGATTTCATTTTTTGTACCTTTTTATTATTATTCCTTTGTTTATATTATTTATATAAATATGTACATTTTTTTTTTTTTTGAATTTTTTTTTTTATTTATTTATTTATATCTAAATATATACATATTATATATTTATACATATTTCCACTTTTTTCTATTTTTCATATATTTTTCATATATTTTTATTATACATAAACAATATAATTTGTTTGCTTCTCAATAATTTATTAGTAATTTTTTATACATAGAAAATGTTATGCACATAAAAATATAAAATATTAAATTCTTTTATAAAAAACCTTTCATAAGCTATTTACTTTATTATATATTTTCATAAAACTATAACTTTACTTCAATGTATTTTAACATTTTATATTTTTTAATTCTTTTTTTAAAAGAGCTTTATAATAAAGAATTAAAAAAAAAATTTTAGCAAAAAATTAATTTATCATTTTTTTATTTCTTTGAACTATTCTATTTAGTATTATCATGAAGGAATTATTTTACAATTATGAATATGCACTTAGAAAAATATATATTATTAAATTTAAAAAAATTATCATTTAGATATATTACAGTATGAAAAGTGTAGAAACATTATAAATCTAATTTTTAATATTTATAAATAAAATTGTATACGGACTATGCTATTTTTTTTTTTTTTTTTCTTCTTAATATATTTGTATACTGTTAATTAAACATATTTTACACTAAATATAATTAAAAAAAAAAAACACTATTTTTATATGTTTTACTTGGAAATTATATATGAACTAAAAATAATAATAACCAAAAATTTTTTTTCTGAAATATCTTAATTTGTAATATTCCACCTTATTAATATTATTAAAAAAATAAAAAAGCAAAATGATATGAAAACATAATTTGAAACTTCAATATTAAAAATTGTTTATTAAAAAAAAAAATTTTCAGTAGTTTTTATTCAAGTTATCCGTTAATAACTTAATTATTTTTTTTTATTAAGATAGCATTACTGCTTTATTACTTTTGATAAAATTATGAAGAAACAAAAAAAAATTATTAGTTCCATTTGTTATTTTTTTTATTTCTTTGTTTTTTTTTTAAGGCAAATATAGATTAATATACATAATACTATTGTATATTTTGTATTTACAGAGAAAAAATATTTGGTCTATTAATTTTTTTATTAATGAGAGAAGATACATTTTTTTTTAATAAAGTAATGTATTATTAATAATTTGTTTAAAAGAAAACTTCAGTTCATTGATTTTCTTTAAAAATAAAAAAAAATTAACTTAAAATTTCTAAACATTCTAATCTTTAAAGAAAAATATTTAATATTATAGCAAAACAAAAGAATTAGCATATATACTTATCCATATATCCAAAAAAGAAAAAAAATGTTATTTTATTATTAAATGAGTAATAAAAAAAAAAATGTATTTGCCTACTAATAAATATGAATAATTAGCAATTAGATTCTCTAATTTTTTAGCCTATGATTTTTTTACTGCATAAATTTTTTTATTGAAACATGTAAAAATATAAAATAATTTAGATTCTATTTTTTTTTTTTTTTGCAAATTTTTAGATTTTTAATGAATAATTAATTAGAATTTTATCTATAAAAGTTCTAAAAATAATTTTATTTTAATTCATACTAAGAAAAAAAAAAGGAAATGAAGAAAAAGTGTAAATGAAATACAACTCTGAGTTTATGTGTATAACAAAAAAAGCCCTTTTTTATTTATATATTCTCTTATCCCTTATTTTATTAAACTTAAGTAAAATTAAGAACACATATTTATGTCTTTTTATTTTGAAAATGGAATTTTTACTTATTTTTTATTGTGAATATTAAATTATATATGAATAATTTAAAATATTATGCATTCACTTATATTTTTTTTTTTTTCATTAAACACTAAAAAATACAAGTAAATCATTTTTTGTGTATTCAATTAAAAAAAAAAAAAAAGCTTTTTATAAAAATTTCGTTATCTTGACATAAGTTAGGAAATAATAATTCATTTCTAATTTTAATTAATTTATACAAAATTAAAAAGTTTCTCATAAAATAAAAATTAATAATTATAAATGAAAAAAAACAAAAAAAAAAAAAATACGAAACAAAGAAAAAAATAATAGCAATTTATTTTATTTTATTTATATATCGTATATATATTATATAAAAAGGAAAATAAAATTTATGAAGTGTGTAATAAAGAATATATTATGAAAGTATAGTAAAAAAAGAAAAAAAAATAGAGAAGAAAATAAAGGAGTATATTAAAGGGGCATTAATATGCTTTTTATATGAGAAAATCCAAATAGATTATGAATAACTTTTTGGGTGTGTTATATAATAGGTTCACTTGAATTTAAAACATAGAAAAATTAAAATATATGATATATTCATTTAATTATTTTACGACATCATAGTACAGAGTACTTGAAATATAAAAAAATTTTAGCGTTTATAGTTTTTTGTTTTTATTTTATTTTTATTTTTATTTTATTATTTTTATTTTTTTTCTTATTTATTTTTCCTTGTTTACGCTTCTCAATTTGCATATTGTAAAGCGGTATGGCAAAAAAAAAAAAAAAAAATTACTTCATATTAATATTTCTAATAAAATGCTTAAAAAAATATTAAAATAAAGGATAAATAATATATAAACATAGAAATAATGTAAATTTTTTTTTTTTCCAATCATTTTTATTTCGCTAAACTAAATCACTAATAATGTTTTTAATATTTAAATATGCAATATATGTTTATTCTTTAAAAATATTGTTATTAATTTTATAAAATTATTTTTCTTTTGATTAGATATGTATTTTATTTTATTTTTTTTTTTTTTACTATAAGTTATTTAAAAAAAATATTTTAATTGTTATGTATATAATATCTAAAAACAGTTTTTATGCATTGTATTGCAAAGGATAATTACACATAAGTTCGTGTATTCATAAATTGCCATTTAACGTGTCAATAGTAAAAAGAAAAAAAAAAAAAATTAAATTAAAAAAAATATAAATATCAATGTATATATACGTATATATTTTTCTAGTTATATATGTCAATTTTTTTTTTTTTTGTTTTTAACAATAAAACTACAGTACTTCAGTAAAATAAATATATAAATGTGTAAAGTGTATAGTGTTATTATTATTGACAATCTAGTTAAAATAAAAAATAAAAATAATAAACATGTATCACTTATGTATGCATGAATCCCGTAATCTTATTTTAAATTGTATTCTGTTCTAAGTAAAATATTTTTTTTACTTAATACAGAAATTATAAATATAAAATAGATATTTACATTTTTTTTTTCTTTTATGATACTTTATCTTAATTTTAACTTTTTTTTATAATTCATTATTTTTAACATATATAATTTATTCAATGATATTGTTTATAAGTAAATGTTATTTTCTGTTATTTTAAATATTTCAAAATAATTTTCTCTCTTTCTCTCTCTCTCTCTACATATATATATATATGAAAGTTTTCATGAATAAACTATTCATGTATAAATATTTATATTAAAAATGATAAATTTTATTTTTAATTGTTCTTAATGGTGTTACATCTTCACTAAAAAAAAATACATACTAATATATACTTGAATGATTATACACCTAAGAATTCTAATTTTATTTTTTTAAATAGTAATTTTAAATGCAAAAATACATTTTTATTGAATTATATAAAAAATATGTGAAATATAAAAATATATATTGATATTTTTAAATTTATTTTTTTATGTATCCCTTACTTAATTTTTTATATTTTTTATTTTTAAAAGTGTAAAAGTAATATTTTTTATGTATTTTACGATACATACGTAAAGAAGCATATAAAAAATATTTAACTACTAGTATTTTTTTTTTTTTTCAAAAATGTGTTGAAACATGAGTTCTATTTGTTTTTTAATAATTTAAAACTATTATTTTTTTAATTATGAAAAAAATAAATAAAATATATAATAGAAAGAAAATTATATTAATATTACAAAAAATAAATGGAATACATAGATGTCGTTAAATTATATATATAAATATACATGTATTTTTTTTTTTTTTTTTTGTAATTTTATAGATATTTATGTATAGTAATATATAAGAAATTATTAATCACTTTTTGTTATTTCAAAAGTAAATGTAATTCACTTCTTTCTTTCTTTTTTCTAAATAAAATAGAATTCTGAAATAATGCAAATATAAGAAAAGTTTATTTAATTTTATTAAGAAATGATAAAATGGAGATAAGTAAAACAAGAGATAATGTGAAAAGCTTAATAAAGACATGTGAAGAAAAAATCAAAGTAAAAATAAAAGAAAATAAGAGTTCTGATATTACTCAAAAAAAGTTAAACGAAGAAAGTTTTTCACATGCATCACCAAAAAATATAATAAACAATAAAAGCAATTGCAATGATAATCTTATTAAAAAAAATAAAATAAAAAAAATGAAAAGCAAAAATGAATTTACTGATACTAAAGAAAACAATATAATTAAAAATCTAAATAATACACATGTCATTGAAAATACTCATGATGATAATAATTACAATAAAATTAAAATATATCATAAAAATGATTCTGACTATAACAATAGTCATGAACTTAACAAAACAGAAACTCCTTCAATGCATCAAGAAAAAATTAAAAAAAATCCCAGTAATGATTATTTTAAATATAAAAAAGGAAGTGAAGATAATATGTGCCCAAATACAAAAAAAAAAAACAGTATTTTAAATATAGAAAATAATAAAAATTTTGATAAATTAAATTATAAATTGCAGGATACTAACGAAAAATTAAAAAATAATGTCATTGAAAATTTTACGAATGAAAATTCTAATAGTTATATTGGAAATATAATTTTAAATGATTCGGATAATAAGGGAAATTCAAATACGTGTTCTTTGTTTAATAATTTAGATATTCTTTTATCGGATAATAGTAATATTATAGTAAATAATTCCATTAATTTAAATAAAGTTGAGGATAATAAAGACGCATATCCAAAACTAACACAAAAGAACACCAATTTTGGTAATTCATTTTATAATAAAAATGAAGATACCCTTAATAATAATGATATTGGCAACATTAACATATGTCAAAATTACAATAATGATAAAAATAACTTAAATATTAGAAACGTTATTTATGATAATAAAAATGAAAATATAATTAAATTGTCACCTTATATAATTGAAAATTCTTTTAAAAGAACGAATGAATGTGTAATGGACCATCCACTCAGTAGTTTAAATAATGATAGTATTATTAAAAAGGAAAATTTTCATTCATCTGATGATTTTAAAAAAAATGAAAAAATAACTGTAAATTGTGATAATATAGAAACTGTACCAGAAATATGTAAAAATTACAATGAATGTATAAAAAATGAAATAGAATATCCTACCTGTGATAATGATAACGCAAAAAATAAAAAAAATAGTATAATTAAAAAAGAAGTATTTCATAAGATGAGTTTAAGAAATAGTAATAAACAGAAATTAGAAAAAATAAATGAAGATATGGAAACGATGTGTGAATATAAGGAAAAAAAAAAAAATAATTTAAAAAAAAATAATACAATTAGTTACTTAAATAATGGAAAGATTACTAATTCAAATGTAGAAATGATAAACTTAGAAAAAGTAGGTGTATCTACTTTATATGAAAAAGAAAATAAAATTAAAAATTACACAAATAAAAATCATATTGAGAATATCAATGTGACTCATGAAAGGGAAAAAACAAAAGAACATTGTGATTACAACACATTAGAAGATAATAAAATGATATCAATCAAAGAAAAGGAGAATACTTTTCATAATAATACAATAATTAATAATGATGTGGATACTTGTGTTAATGAAAATCTTGGCATGAATTGTAACAAGGATTTTGATAATAATCATAATGAAATAAAAGTCGAAAATAATTTATTAATAATAAATAATTATAATCAAAAAAATAACAATGAAACAAATGATTTCAATAATGATAATAATAATAATAAATGTAAAAATAAGAATAATGAAACAATTATAAAAAATAATGAAATTTTAACTAGTGATAGCAATATGGATATTAAAGGAAAAGATTCTGATAAACTAAGTGATAAAAAATGTTATATAAAAAATATATTAAGTTCTTATGATTCAAAAGAAACAGAATCATTTGATCTTGAAAAATTGAAGCATTTAATAATATTTAGAGAAAATGCGGAAAAATATATACAAAGTTATATAAATTCATTTTTAAAGGATTTTAATATTATGTCTTCCTATTTACCATATGTTCATTATTATGATCAAGATATATATGAAGAAAAAAAAAATAACATTTTTAAAATTTTATCTTACTTTATAGATTCCTTTAAAGATAATGAAAAAATCAAAGGAAAAATATGTTCCTTCCAAAAGAACTTTTTGAATGCTACAATAAATGAAAAAATAAAATATATTGATAAGTTTCAATTTTTAAAATTATCAGAAATTGGAACAGACATTTTTAAAACCAAATTTTTTAAATTACTAAAAAAATATGCAGAAAAAGAAAAAAAAAAAAAAAAAAAAATCTATTGTAAATTAAAAATATTTAATAAAATTATCAAAAAAAATTATAAATTAAAAGAGAAATTTGCGGAAAACAATTTATTACAATTAGAATTAGATGATTTAAATATAATAATAAATGGAAAAAAAAAAAAAGAAAGTTCTGATAATGTTCTAATTGATGATAAGACCTATTTTGAAAAAATAGATAGGAATAAAAATTTTTTAGAAACAAATAATGAATTTCATGATACTTTAATTAATTATAATGTAAATAATAATACCTTAAATGAAAATATTGCAGATATTAACGTTTTAAATTATGAAATAATTAATTCAAATGAAGAGAAAAAGAATGATATATGTCGAAGTGAGATATCAGAATGTAACAAAGTAGATTATCGTATTCCTTATAGTCAAAAATACATCTTCAAATATTTAAATTTATTAATTGAAAATAAATTATTTAATTTAATTTATTCAAATAATTCTAAATATACCCAAAATATTCATATTAAAGATAACAATATAAATCTTTATAATAGGATAGTCATTAATAGTATTCCTTTTTATAAAGATGAAATAAAAGAATTATGTTCAATTCTTATTATGCATTCTCTTATGAATAAGTCATTACATCTTATACAACCAACTCTAAGTTGGAATGCGAACAACCATTTACATAGAAAAAGATGCTTGGATGATTTATATAATGATAATGAGGATGAAAATTCAAATAGATTTGTTAGAAATCGTATGATAGAAATTGAAAAAAGTTTTAGCAAAATAATTAATGGGAAAACTAAGAAAAAAAAAAGTTTATTTTACTCCTTTGTTCATGAAAATGAAAAGTTAAATTTACATAAGAATAGTGAAGAGGAAATAGAAAAAGATATAGATATATTTATCGATAATATATTAGTTGGTGATAATTCTAATAAAAATATTGAATATAATACTCAAAATAATGAAAATAGAGAATGTGGAAAATTTTGTATATCTAAAAATTCTAAAGAGTATGTAAAATATAATAGCAATATAGAATCACAAAAAAAAGAAGAATTAGAGAAAAAAAGAGAATTGTCGAAAAAAGAAAAAGACAAAAAATTAAGTGAAGATGAAAAAAAGAAAGAACAAAATCAAGAAAAAGAAAAGGAGAAAAAAGTAATAGAATTAGAAATAGAGAAAAAAAAGGAATATAAAGAAAAGGGAACAGAACAAAATATAGAACAAGAACAACCTGAACAGTTACAACCTCTAAGAGAACAAAATTCTCAAGAAGAAAAAAAAGAAAAATATAAAGTAAGAGAAAGAAAAAAGAGAAAAAATAATAAATTTAAATTATCAAATGATTTACAGGATATATATGATGCATATAATAATGGGGAACAAATAATTATAGCTAAAAATAAAAATAAATTATTGAACAATTTAGAAAAATATAATAATTTTAACTATCTATCAAAACAAACATTATTTGATATCTATGATGAAATGCAAAATAATAATAAACAAAATATTCATAATTTAAATGTCAGTGGTATTACTGAACATTTAAGAAATGTTAATTTATTGCAAAATAACTATTTATGTAAAAATATGAATACTACAAGTATTGTAAATAAAAATAACAATATAAATTGCTTAAATTCCAGTTCTTTATATAAATATATATGCAGTAGAAGTAATTCATATATTAATAGTAATTTATTACAAAAGTCTAGATACGATCAGAAGAATGGAGAAGATGAATATTATGAAAATAATGTAAATTCAAAAAATAATGACTATAATAAATATACGAGTAAATTAAATAATTTAAGTAGTAATGAAAGGAGCACTTTTATATCAAATAATTCTAGTAATAGTTTTATAAAAAATGATAGTTTAAAAAATATATACTCTGATTATCATATTGATAATGGATATATGAATCAAAATGTAATACATGAACGAATTAAATTTTTAAATGATATAGGTTTTAAAAAAGAAAAATATTCTAAAAACAATTTAAGGAGCATTCCTTATTGTGCAGAAAAGAATAATAATAATTTTTTTATATGTCAACTGAGAAATAATATCAGAAATAATATACCATTGAACAGTTTTACGAATAGTTTTGATAATAGTACCTATAATTTATATAACTCAATGAGTAATCCATTTTTATTTGAAAAAATTCAAAAGGAAAATAGTTTGAGCAATCAAAATATGTCAACAAATTTTACAATGGCAAATAACTCCTTAGGTAGTATAAATTTGCATGCACATCTAATTGATAGAAATGAGTTGAACAGAATTACTAATTTTTTTAACTGTGATAAAAATATGCAAAATTTAAATAATACATCAAATGGATTGTATATGCATTTAAATAAACAAATAAATGATACTTATATGAATAATATTACAAGCAATAATAATGATAATTTTAATAAAATAAAAAATGAAAGTGTAAATAATAAAATAATAAATAAGGAAATATTTACAGATAATATTGGTTTATTTAATGGATGTAAAAATAGTAACATAGTTGATTATAAAATGAGTACTTCAGAACAAAATAAGAAGTATGTCACAATTAATAATAACATTAATAATAAAAAAAATAATAACATTAATGATAATAATAATAATAATGATAATAATAATAATAATAATAATAATAATAATAATAATAATAATAATAATAATAATAATAATAATAATAATAATAATAATAGTAATAATAATAATAACGATGATAATAATAATAATAATGATAATAATGATAATAATAATAGTAATAATAATAATAACGATGATAATAATAATAATAATGATAATAATAATAGTAATAATAATAGTAATAATAATAATAGTAATAATAATGATAATAATAGTAATAATAGTAATAATAATAATAATAATAGTAATAATAATAATAATAATAATAGTAATAATAATAGTAACTATGATAATAATAATAATAATAATAATAATAGTAATAATGATGTTGTTAATAGTAGAAACAACAATGATCCTAGTAATAACAGTGATATTAATCATAATAATAATAATGATTATAATAATGGAAATAATAATAATTATAATAACAACTATAATAATAATTTTAATAACTACGAAAGCCATGTAACTATGAATGAGAGAAACAATATAAACAAGGATTTAATATACAATAGAAATAAAAATATATTAAATAATTGTATTAGTGAAAATGAATTAAATACTGACTTAAACGAAAACGTTATAAAAAATAACATAAACAAAGACACTAATGGATCAGGAGAAACAAACAAAAATTTACATAAAAATAATGAAGTTATAAGTAATTCCAATAATAACAGCAAAAACATAAATATGCTGATGGATACAAATATAAATGACTTTTTCGATATGAACAAAAAAAATGAAAACATTAATTATAACAATAATGTAAATAGAAATGAAAACAACAAGAATAATTTTAATTTTCAGGAAAATAATTTATATAATTATCCCATTAAAAGTTTTGACAATGGTTTAGGAAACAATAAATTTTTAGAAGATAATATAGTAAGAAAAGAATTAATGAATGAGAATAAATTGAGATGTGATATGGGTAATTTTGATAATAATAAAAATTCACAAAATGCTAATATCTCGAATATAAACATATCAAATATTAATTTAATAAATAATAATAATATAAGAGAATTTGATAAGAATACTGATAGTATAAAAACAAATGCAATTAATTCATATAATAATATTGATCTAAATGTAAATAATAATGATTCATTAAAAAATTTCAATTATACAATTCCTTTTTTATATATGAATAATTTAAATAATGTTATGGAATATACAAATAACAACAGTATCAATAATAATAATATGACTTTATTACCTCCTTACGCAAATAAAAACCAAATTAATAATATGTTTTATTTAAATAATCCGGAATGTGTCAACAAATATAATATAAATATGATGAATAATATGATAAAACATTCCAATATATGCTATGAAAATTTTAAATTAAACGAAAAAAATTGTAATATAATAAATAATTACAATTGTTTTAATATAAATGGATTAATGCCATATAATAACATAAACAATGATATAAAAAGATATATGAGCCCAGGAAAAAAAAATAACATAAATATATATAATTATAGAATAAATGAGAAAGATAATACAGAAGTAACTAATGAATTAATTGATTTGAATCCTAATAACATAATAGACCAATTTAATTATTTAAATAATTATACAAACAATAATTATACAAATGGATGTAATTTCATAAATTTTGATAACGTTAGAAATAATATGAATATGAATATGTATATGAATATAAATGATTATGGCAAAACCTTTAGTGAAGTAGATCCTAATTCCAATATGCCAATGAAGAATTATAAAAAAAAAGATAAGATAAAAAAAGAAAAAAAAAATTCTAATGCAAACAAAGAATCTTGCACCTTAAGCACAAGTAAAAAAAAAAGATTTGGGAATAATGGTCCACCAAGTGCTGAAAAATTAAATGAGTTACTTCACGAGCAAAATTTATCAGTACCACAGATAGCTGCCATTTATGGCGTTCATAGAACAACAGTAGCAAGGTGGTGCCATAATAGAAAAATTATTCAAAAATCTAACCATTACCAAGGAAGAAGAAGAGCTTCTACTAAAATAAATAATAATTATATTTAAAAAAAATTTTATGCATACTTCACTATCAACATAAAATAATTTCAATATTTATTTATATATCATATTATGATATAAATTAAAATATATATATATATCTCAATATTTACTTTATATCACACATTTCCATCATATAAATGTAAAAAAAAAACAAAAAAAAAAATATACATCTACTTTTTATATTAATTTATAAACTATATGAGCTTAAAAAATAAAATTATTATTTCAATATTCATTTTTATATTACACATTAAAATAAATTTAAAATCAAATACAGAAGTATTTATACTTTTTGCACATAAATAATTAGATAATAATTTTTTATTTATTTTTTTTTTCTTTTTTACATCAATTTCTAATAGTTCTACTATTTAAAAGAATTATACCCTGCAGGTAACTATGAATTAAATTATAAAAAGAAATCATATAATTAATTTAAGAAGTATAAGCAATGAGGAAAAACCTTAGTTTTACATATAAAATGAACAGTTTAATCTTTATAGGAACATATTAATATTAAATGAGAATACAAATTTTGTAATAATAATTCTTAAGTAAATATACTTTATATTCACAATAATAAAGGAAATATATGATTATTGAATAATAAAAACTATTAAATTCACTTAATTATAATTCAAAATAAAAAAAAAAATAAAAAGTTTTCTTATTCACATGATAAGATATAAAAATACAAGCAATTCAAATATTCATATTTCTCTATACAAAAAAAAAAAAAAAATGATTTTTTAATCTTAATTTTTTATTGTATATATATATAATTGTTTTTTTGATTCCATATTTAACTTTTTATTATTTCAAGTTATTCTATTTGTAATTTTAGAATTTTTTACATTTTTTTAATAATAGTTTTAAAGTTTTATTGTATTTTTTTAAGTGATAAAACAAAAAAAAAAAAAAAAAAACGGATTTAACAAGATATTCATATAAAAAGATATTTACAAAAATACACAACAAAAAAAAAGGAAAAAATTAAAATATTGCATTTCAATGCTTGATAATATTTTTTTTTCAAAAAATTATATCCTAAAATAGAACTTAAATTCTTAATGATATTTAAATACTTTAAAAAAAAATCTTCTTAGCCATTGTATGTTTCATTATTACTGTAATATTATCTTCTAAATTGAAAATATTTATTATTA
Organism: Plasmodium relictum; assembly: GCF_900005765.1. Lineage (NCBI taxonomy): Eukaryota > Apicomplexa > Aconoidasida > Haemosporida > Plasmodiidae > Plasmodium > Plasmodium relictum. Next base: position 560,162 of record NC_041690.1, read on the forward strand.
TAAATACATGATTTGCGAATTCTTCCCATATTAATTATCTAACTATATATTTGGAACACCTTTTAACTTCCATTTAAAAAAAAAAAAAATTCTTACATTGAACAAAATAAAATCCCTCTATTTTCTATCAAATTTTTAATTTTACATATATATACATATGAAAATGTATTAAGGATAAAATAAAAAAAAAAGGTTTATGGGGCACCATAATTTAATTCCCTCATTTTGGGTTGATTTCTTGGTGGTGTTGGTGGCCTCAATTCAGTCATTTTTGTATCCCTTAAAAAAAATAATAAAAAAAAAATATCTTTTTTTATCTAATTAAATAGAAAATTATATGGCATACATATTTTAATTGTCAATACAAACATTTAGTCGCATAAAAAAATAAAATAAGCATATTACATAAAACTTATAAAAATTTATAAAATAATATTATAATTTTTTTTTTTACAAATATATATTTCTTTTTTTTTTTAAAGGAAATGTCTTAATATAGATATACACAAGCACTTAATTTTATATTTTTTTTTTTTTTTTATTTTAATGAATTTTACCATGTATTAAAAAATCGAATTTCATCCTTTGCTGGATAAATGAGTTTTGGTATTACTGTAAGATCTCTTCTAATGAATAATAACGCCCCTGCATTTTTATGTGAATTGCAATAATTAGTTGCTGAAAATAATGTTATTAATTTTCCTCCTGCAAATCTTTCGAATCCATCCATTACACATTCATGTGCCCGTATAATTAACTGAAGATCATTATCCTCTAAAAATTTATGAACACGATCTGGACCAAATTTAACAATATGACCTGTACCGTCAGGATCTCTTATATCATTAGGAATAGTTCCTAATACAGAATCATTATCAGTTGGATCTGACCATAATAGATCAGTAACTTTTTGCTCATTTAAATTTTGTGGAACTTGGGATACTATTAAAGGCCTTCTCAATTGTGATATATCTGAAATTTTATGTATTGATTTTCCAATTCCACCATGGATACATAATATTTTTTCTTCTACTATAGCACCTATAGGAAGCCACTCAAAAACTTGATTTATCTGTGCCCAGCATGATGCTTTATCCATTATATCCTCCTTTAACCTCCTTTTGCATTCTTCTTGAAATCCATATAAACTGTTAATTGCCATATCTTCATGATTTCCTCGTATTAAATGAATTTGCTTTGGATATTTACATTTTAACGCAAAAAGCAAGCAAATAACTTCTAAACTATTGGAACCTCTATCTACATAATCTCCCAAAAACAAATAATCATTGGAATCAATATCTCCTATTGCATTTAACTTTTCTCCTAAATCTTCCTCCACAGGGCATTTATATAATTGAAATAATCGCATCAAATCATAATACTGTCCATGTATATCACCATAAATTTTTATTGGTGCCCTTAACTTTAACACCATATCTTCTTGCTTGAAAATATCTATAACAATAGAGCATAAAATAGAAATATCAGCCCAAGGAATTATAAAAATAGCATCCGAATTATGATTATATTGTATTTCAAATTGAGTTATATTAGGATTTAGTAACGTGGTAATAATTTTGTCATAAACAGTATTTTTGAACTCACTAATATAATTAACCGGGGTGCATAGAACTCCATTATTAATTTTTCTTCCTTCTTCTTCTAATTTATCAATAGAAATTTTTCTAACTAGTAATGCAAAATCATTTCCAGTCTCTTGAACTGCATGTGCATGTGCTGCTAATCTAATCTTATTGGACATAGGCCTATTGGATAATCTAAATAAAGAAGATGCAGGAGAATCACACATATTTCTATAAGGAGTATTTTGCATATTTGGTAAAGAACTAACTATATTAGAATTATTTTTCAGGTCATATATTTGTTTTGATGTTACATATTGATTATTTGATAAACTCTGTGATTGAGTATTTATAATATCTTGACTATTTAAATTATAGGAATTCATATTTCGAAGATCATTACCTTGAAGTTTTATATTTTCATTCGTTAACTGTTTTTGTTTTAAAGATGACTGCTTCATGCATTTTTTTTTTTCATTATCTAAGCTATTTAATGAAGTTAAAAGGTTGTAGCATTCAAGACATTCTAATTCATTCGTTGGATATTGTTGAGTTTGATGACTAAATCCCCCAAAAGTGTAAATTGTAAATTTGTACACCCAAGATATATGTCTAAATTTAGAAATAGGAGGTAGAGTAACCCATTCAATAGTTTCAGTATTATAAAGAGCAGTTGGCAAAGGAGTGGCACATCCATTATCATTTCTGCCACCCAATATAAACATTTTCGATCCAATAAAAACAGAAGAATGTTGATAACGTGCTTCAGGAGGAGAGCCTTTTTTAATAGGAGCTTCAACCCAATCCCATCTTCCGTCTCTATGTTGTCTTAATCCCCAAGTGTCATCTAATGATTTATTTTCTGAGCTTCTCCCACCAAATATGACAATCATACCTGTAGCTGGCCCCTCTCTACACATATCAGCTGAATGATAAACTCTTTGTGGTGGTATTTTGCAGTTATTTGGTATTACAACATTAACCCATTCAAAAGGGGGCATTTCTACATGCATGAACCATACATCATTTAATGTGTGTTGTCCATCATTTCCTCCAAAAACTATTAAATTAGGTTTGCTGTAAACCATTACGTGACCATATCTTCTACCTGGGGTTACACCTTTTGTAGGAACAATCATCCAAGAATATCTTGGTTCTCTTCTTAAATCCAATATATATAAGTCGTCTAAGGATAAAGACCCACCACCCGTTGCTCCTCCATAAATAACTAATTGCTGTTCATCTACACAAGCTGCTGCATGTGCAGCTCTAGCTGTTGGTGTATTTTCTGTTAATAACTTTTTCCATTTATTTTGTATTAAATCGTATATATATATATCATCTGTTATATTATATTTTCCTGCATCTCCTACAGCTCCACCAAATATTGCGACTTTATTATTCCCTAAATATGTAGCTGTGTGCCCAAAACGTGGGGCTGGAATATCACCTTTTTGTTTTTCTTTTCTGCAAACGTTTGTTTCTTTAAATATTCCATTATTCATTGGTCTAACAAAATATATAGAATTAATTAAAAAAAAAAAAATTCAAATAAATTACACAAATGCATATGCTGGTATGTACATGCTCATAAAATTTTAACATAAAAAAAGAAATAAAAATAAATCAAACGAACACTTTTTATCAATAATAATTAAAAATATACATTTATATATCTATATATTAAATTAATTTCATATTATAATACTACACCTTTTTTATAATATTTATTTATTTATTTTTTTTTTTTCGCATTGCATTAAAATGTCCTACTAATTTATTTCATTTGTGTAGCAACATTTCAAATAAATGATAAAATTTAATGTAATGAAAAAAAAAAAATATTATAATTTTTAAATTGTTAATATTTTAATAATTTAAAATATATATATATACATATATATATGTATATTATTAAATATGTAAATATAAAAATAAAAACTAGTGTTTAATATATAAACTGTTTTTGTTGCTTCAAATTAAATATGATTTTTTACATGAGTACATATAGGAAAAAAAAATTTCTTTATTATATCTTCTTAAATAAAAGTATTTATTTTACATAAATTTTTTTTTTTTTGTTTTTTTTTTTTTCAAATCATTAAAAGATCATATTTAATATGCCTATTAAAAAAAAAAAAAAAAAAAAAAAAAAGATAAACATAAACATAAACATAAAAAGATGAGTTAGTTAAAATTGCAACAATAAATCTGTATTAGAAATAAAGTTGAAATTTTCTTGTTTTTTAAGATAAATAGACAATTAAAAAAAAGAAAAATAATCTAAAAAAGTTTATCATTTATGTAACTCATTTTATATATATATAATTAACTGCGTTTCATTATTTATTTAATACTTTTTAATGTTACATATATGAAATAATTTTTTTTTTTAAAATAGAGAAAATTATAATGTATACATTTTTTAATATTTGTTTTTTCATATTTCAGCAAAATGGAAATTATTTGGAAAAAAAAAATTATGAATACACCGTTTTTTATTATTTTAAATTGCTCACTAGAATAACAAATATACGATGAATTATGTACATTTGCAAAAATATACCAATTTAGTATTAAAATAAAAAGGAAAGATATTAGAAATGGTTAAAAATAATATGGATTTTTTATGATTAATTTTTAAATAATTCAACCTTTTTATTATTTAATAATTTTTTGCTTCATGTTTTTCTGTTATTTTTTAAGTTCTCACCTTTCACTTACTTCTTTTTAACATTTATTGAAAAGAGCAAGTTATTGCATTTTTATTTGAATTTTTTCATATATGAATTATTATATTTTTTCTATGAGTAAATTTAAAATAGTTAACAATATATTTATTGTTCTAAAGTTTGCTATTTTATTTTATTTTTTTTATTATATTTTGTATAGTGTCTATCTTAAAGTATATTAATATTTTTAGTAAACTAAAAAAGTTTAAAACTCAGCTATTAATAATTTTTATAAAGGCAATTATATTTAAACATATTCACATATGAAAAAAAAAATTTTCTACATAATTATCATTTCTTTTACAAAAGATATTATATTTTTATTGTATCACTTCTTTTTTCTTTTTCCTTAAAAAAACATAGTTTCATTAAATTATAAAAGTATTTTTAAGAATTTTAGAAAATTAGAAAAAGAAAAATAATATATATATATATATATATATATATATATATACATTTTTAATATTAACTACTTACAACAAAAAAAAGTATTTTTTATACATATATAAATGTATAAAAATTAAAATGGATAAGTTAATAGAAATGCATATTTTAAGAATAATTGATACAAACCATAAAAATATGACTCATAATCATTTAAATAAGAAAATAAGGAGTATTTCTATATGCATATGAATTAGTTCACATTTAAAAATGAATTACAATATTAATTAAAGCTATAATTAAATATAGTATTTCATTTATTTGTAAACGTTTTTCTATAAATTTTTAGTATTATTTTTTTTTTCCCTAATCAGACAGTTTATAAGTAATTTTATAGTAAATATATTAAAAAAAAAAAATTAATAAAAATACAATTTTTACAACAAGTTTAAATTATTATATAATATGATTGTATAAATTATTACTAAATTATAAATCTAATAAAATTTAAAAAAATGTATGATTTCCTTAAAACAACACACTAATTTTTTTTTTTAATGAAGTATTTATTTTTATATTTATTATGTAAAAAATATATGAGATATTTGTGTATATACACCTATTTCAAACTAAAAGAGGAATAAAATGTAATATATTTTGTTAATTTATCTAAAAGAATATAAACTATATATATATTTCCTTGATTAATATTTTTACTTTTGTTTTTTTCTTTTTTCTTGTATTCATTAATTTGTTGTCTTTGTTTTTTTTTTAGATTAATAATAATAATTTTTTTTTAGAAAAAATGAAATTAACTTTTTTTTTTCTCTTATTTTTTTTGTTTACTTTATTTAAAAATGCTTGTTCAAAAGAATATTTACCTAATAAGGAAGAAGACAGTTCTATATTTTATTATGGGTTTTTAAATTATATAAATAAATATATATATATATATATATATACATAAATTAATTTTTATGTTTTAAATATTTTATAATTGCTTTTATAGATAAAATTTTATTTTTTAAGGTTCATAAATAATGAAGAATATCAACATTATATGCCATCTAAATACCCTAATATACAAGGCGATGTAAGATAAAAATATATTTAAATTTTATTTCTTTTTTTTTCTTTATCATATTATTAAAATGATTTTCCTTTTATTTCAAGAGGGACATTATTATAATATCATGTTTTAAAGGATATATCATACAGATTAAAAGAGCATTTATAATTGATTTAAATGACGAAGGTATAGCTCGTTGTCTATTTGTTGTTTTTTTTTTTTATAATATATTGAATACATAAACTTTTTTTTATAGAATTTATTTATTTTTTTTTATTATATTAAACATTCTCTACATATAATTAATAGACACATTTGTAAAACAATGCAATTCTATACTTACATTATGCAAATGAGTATTTATCTTATATATATTTGCTTATTTTACTATTTCGTTTGAATAGAAAATGATTATACAAAAATGGCACAAAATATCTGTATAAAGAAGGAACAATGCACTGTATAAGAAAATTTACAAATCATTTGATTTGATAATTCATAAATAGAATTATTTTTTATTTAAGATTGATGTTAGGAAATTTAAAAGAAACACAAATAATAATTCAATTGACTTTTCTAGTGAATTGAAAATAGAATACATCTGTATGAGGTTAATAAATTATTTATCTGTCTAAAATTTTTTGATATATAAATATTAATAGGATGGTTTTTTTTTTTTTTTATTTCTTGTCTATCAGCTCTCAGAAGCCTCTTTACGATGGAAATATTTTTCATCAAGGTGTTACACATAAATACCTCATGTAATTTTTTTTTTTTTTTCCCCCCTAAATACAATTTAATAATTTTTTTTCTTTTTTTATTTTATTAAATAAAAAAGTGTAAGAAATCAATCTTCAGGTAGGGAGTTTTTTATATTAAAATTTTGATAATAGCTACAAATATATAAATATTAAAAAATATATTCAAAAAATCCTATTACAGCTTGTGCTCAAAATAATGAAAATGTAATCAAATTACCATCCATTTCAAAGGCTATAGAAATATGCACTTTAAATAATTGTAATTATGTTGTTTGGAATAATGAAGAAAAAAAAGCATTTATTTGCAAAGAACATAATAATGATGTACGAGAAATAAAAAAATAAAAATTCAATAAAATAATAATCTATTAAAATATGATATATATAAAAAATTATATACATATTTTTTGTCACTAGAATATAATAGAAAAAAAAGATAATGTAACATATATTAACCCTAATTATTTTTACACACATGGATATGCGACATTTTTGAATTACATGTCTGTATGTGATAATACTATAAAAACTGTTCCTTATAATTTAAGTATGACTAAATCAGTTGACGTTTGTTCACATCTAGATTGCCATTATTTTACAAAAAGTAATTAAAAACAAAAAATAAAATAAATATTTTATCATATATACATTTTTCGTTATTTATTAAAACTACAATAGGTTATCCAGGATCAATAAGATCATTAAATAACGTTAGGAATGGCAAATCATGGTAAGAAAAAATATAAATTATACTAAATCTAACAAAAAAAAAAAAAAAAAAAAATGATTTTAACATATAGAAAAATATAACTTTTATGTTTTTAGGTTTTGCAAAGGGTATTTCAAATGAGAAAATATATGAAATTTCTTAGTCTTTAATTAAAATACAATAATTACATAAAAATATTTTTTACATTTTATAGTTTTCCTACGATTATACCAATGGATGGATTTATCACAAGTGTAAAATTAAGCAAATTTACATAAAAGAGAGAGAAAAATATTATTATTCACTTATTTATATTTATAAAGTTTCACCTTGTATATGAAATATTGCTAGATCAATTTTTTTTTTCTTATTACATAACAAATTGACTACAAAATACATAACTTTTTAAATATTCTAAATATTTTTTAAATAAAATATATGAGAAACTCTTAAAAAATTAGTAGCATTATAATTTATTACTTCTTTATATATGCCATAATTTGAGGGCACACAATTTTTTTTAATTTTAATTTTACTTTATAAAAAAATGTTTTCAGAAAATATTACAGTTTAAGTTTCATTTGTTTTAAAATTTAAATATGTATATATATATAGATATATGTTTTATAATATATATGCGAATTTTAATGATAATTTTTTTTATTTTTTCCTAATAAAAAAAAAGAAGAAATGTGAACTATTTATAAAAGACTAATTCTGCGAAATATTTATTCAGTTAATACATCTAATTTTTATATTAAAATAAGCATATTAAAAAATTATGAATTCCTATTTTTGAAATAACTAAAAAATGTTTTACTTTCGGTTATGGCACATATTTCAATAAGTATTATATAGGGATATACATGCATAAATATGAATACATATGTTTCTATATAAAATAAAATAACAGCGCATATTAAATGCTGCTATTTTATTTTAAATACTATAATTCTTGTGTAAGTTGATAAATATAATACAAAATTCTGCTTTATTATATTTCATTCAACTAATTTAAAATTATTTTTTTTTACAATTTTGTTTATTTTTTTTTATTATCATTAAATTTAAATTTATTTTATAGTTTATTTATTCTTAAGTTATTCTAATTTTTTTTTTCTTTTTTTTTAATCTCTTAAAAATATTTTTAATCTTTTTTTTTTATATTTTTTATAATTCATCTACCGTATCTGTTTTTGGTTCTAAAACAGATATATTATCAGGTAATATAGATGGTAACCCTGTTTTTGTATCAATAGCTGTAGGTAACATAATTTTAACTTTTATACCTAAAACACCTTGTTTTAATTGTGCTGATCTTGTAGCAGTATTAACAAATCTTTTAGATGGTTCTCCAGTAGAAATCAAATAACCATCACGAAATTTCATACTTTTAGCTCTTTGTGCCCTTAATTTTCCTGATACAATAACTTCACATCCTTTTGCTCCTGATTCCATTATATGTCTTAATACACCATAACAAGCTCTTCTAACTGCTAATCCCTTTAATAATTTATATCTTAGAGATTCGGCTTGTGCCATCGCACATAGACCTCTATGTTCAACTCTTTCAGCAAATAATTCCACGCTATTAGTTGATTTATTAAAGAATCTTTTTTGAACTAATGATGTTAATTCACGTATTCTTCTACCCTTATCACCAAGTACTTCTCTTGTACGAGTGGCTCTAATTATAACCTCAGTTCTAAATAAAACAAAAAAGGAATTGTTTAAATATATGTAAAAAAATTTATTAAATAATAAAAACTTTATAAATATTTTTAGTATTTAAGTCCTAAGCTAATACTTTAAACATTTAAATATTTTTTATAATAAAATATTCTCTACTAAAATTATAATTTAAATATATATATATATTTGTACCTTATTGGTGTAACCCTCACTTCTACACCTGAATATCCATCCTCAGCTAAAATTCGAGCTAAAAATTCATTCAACTCTGCTTGAAAAACACCATCATTGATAAATTTTCTTTTTTTTGAAATCTGCAAGAAAATGTTGATATTAAATAAATTAACTCAAATAAAATAATTACATTAACTTTATATAATATAAATTTATTTTTATAAAAATATTCTTAATTTTTTTTGTATATTGTTTTTTTTTTTTTTTTTAATTTTCACATAAATTTTTCTATAATATATAAAATAAAACAAATATATATATATATATATATATATATATATATATATATATATATATATATATATATATATATATAATAAATCTCGCTTAAAAATGACAAAATGCAAATACATATTAATACTTATTAATCTTTCAAAACGTTTTTATTTTATTTTTTTTCTTAATTTTTCTTAATAAAGATTTGTATATATAGTAATATTAAATATATTTATAATTTTTTTTTAATAAAAACTTCATTTATTTATCAAAATACATATATAAATAATCATATTTTATAATTGGACTTACAGGAGCTGACATCTTTTTGAGAAATTTTTACTTCGATAAAATATATTTTTTTTTATTTTTTACAATTTTATTTTTAAATTATATTTTTTATTTTCCTTTTAATTTTTATCTTTGTATCATTATTTATTTCTGTATATTTCAAACATACTAAAAATTTCTTTTTTAAAAGAATTTTTTTTTTTTTTTTATTAATTATATATGTACATTTACTAAAAGTAGTGTTATATATATATATAAAAAAAATATAGTTGCCAATCTTTATAAAAAAGTTTATGTATTGATATTGTATTATGCATGTATAAAATCAGTCATATAATGCACTACCATTTAATATTTTTTATTTTATAAAAAAATATATGGAAATAAGAAATATATATTAATATATGTATATGGAAAGCATATATAAAGGGAGCTTCACTGTGAATCCCCTTAGTCACTTAAGGAAAAAGAAAATAAAGAAAAGAGAAAATAAAAAAATTATTAAAAAAAATATTATTTTAATTTTCTTGAAAGAAAAAAAAATTTTTTTTGAAATTTTTTTATTAAAGAAAAAAAAAAATGTAAAAATAACATTCATCATGTAGAATTGTAAAATTTAACATAAAAAGTTGAATTCTTTTTTTTTTTTCCTTTTTTTTATATAAATAATCTTGTTTCTGATAAAAAAAAAATTGTGAAAAATAAAAATATTTTTTAAAATGAATTTGTTTTTATATTTAAAGATTTTTTATATGTAATTAAAAATATATGTAAATTAATTTTTTTTTAATTAACATTCATTTGTGAGAAATAAACGAACACCCATTTTTCCCCACTCAGATGGATTTTTAGAACCTGCTTTTAACCCTACCTATAAATGAATAATAAAAAATAACATTTAATATTGAATTTTTTATAATGGAATAATTATAAAAGAATAAAAAATGAATTTAATTAACGAAAAATATAATATGTATCAAACTTTTATTTATAATATTAATATTTTCTATTCTTATTATATCTGTTCACGTTGTATTGAAATATATATGAGTATAAACTAAAAATTTATAAATCTATTTTATGCTAATTTATCTTTTTCATTTTTTTTTTTTTATATCATTTATATTTTTAATTTCCATAAATATAAAAATATTTTAGTACGTATATTTATAGTAATAATGAGTAGTGTAGAAAAATACCTGGAGTAAATAATTTTCTTTTATATCAATAATATTTTTTTCTTGACATATGTATAGGGGACAGTAATATATATCATTATCATTCTTGCTTTTTTTTTTTAATACAACTTTCAGATAAACGATTGGAATAATAAAATAAAAATTATTATTATCAGTTTCCATTAATGATTGACTTATAAAATCCCATTTAGCACCGTGTAAAATTAATTTTTTTATATAAATTCCTTCATCATTACCTTTATTTTTTAGTTTATTTTCATCAGATTTATTAACTGATGTGAATTCAAATGTTATTAAATCATAGCTAATTTCATTTTTTTTAGAATATTCATGTAAAATATATTTTAAAAAACTTTTAGGGTTACAAAATCCTCCTAGCCAATAAATTTGCAAATGACCATTAATACTCCATTCATATAATTGATTTACTCTTTCTTTTAAATCTTCGAAAAAATTAAGAATTTTTTTCTTTGATACATACACTGTTTTCCATGATTTAGGCACTAAGCCATCGCCTATATATTTTATTATTTCATAAATTTTTCTATTTATGACTATTTCACCTTTTAAAGCTAAAATTGATACAAAAAAAAAATATGTTTATGAATTTTAATATACAAAAAAAGAAAAATTTAGATAATTTGGTTATTTACTATTTATAAAAATAATTAAAATTTTTTCGTATTTTATTGTTATTATTTATTTATTTTTTTTCTAATCTATATTTAATTTTACGTTTTTATTATCAGCATTAAATCAGACAAATTGCATAGGTTTAATATATCTAAAATTATTTTTAATAAATATAAGTTTATTTATTTAATTTTAAAAAAAATTACCACATTGGACTTTGTTAAGAGAACTTCGAACTTTCTTTAAAATTAAATTATGTTTGTATATTTCTTGAAACATTAAATTTACATAAATATACTGATCTTGATTATATTGCTTCCTCATTAATTCATCTAGATATATTTCACGAGGTAAATTATTTAGTAATATTTTAGTAAAATAATACACTTGTTTTTCATTAATATTATTAGTACTATTATAAATATGATAATGATTCAAATGCAATGAATTAACATTGAATAACAAAGAAATAATTTCTTGTGACGCAATTGAATTGAATGAAATTTCCGAATACGTTTTTTGTCCAAATATTTCCACGCTATCATTATGAGGAATATCTTTTAAATAATTGCTAAGTATTTTTTCATTGCCAACTTCACTAGGTAAATAATAATTTGTAGAATTAGAAAAAATATATTTTCCTTTAAATATATTATTATTAAAAAATTCTTTTGCGTATATATTTAATAGTTGTTTATCAAAATAATCATTAATTTTTGAACCATATATAATATCACAAATGTAATAATGATAGTAAGGCCAATAAATTTCTTTTACATTTTTATTTAAAAATATTCTTGAAATATATTTACTTAATATAACATCTTTATCACTGAAAAAATAATTCTCAGTATTCCATCCTAAATTATAGAACTTTTTCCTATTATTTAAAATAGAATGGAACCAAAATAAACTTATCAATAATTTTTTATATTTATTCAATTGAATGTTTTTATTTTCTTCTAATGCCCATTGTTCTTTAACTAATATAGAAATACTTTTTTTAATATTATGAGGTTCTTCTAAAATAACAATAACGCTCTTTTGTAATAAAGAAATTGGAAATTTTTCAGTAGGTAAAGATGATAAGAATAAACGAAACTTTGGGTGAACCTTTATTTTATTTTTTTTTTTTTTTAATAGATTATTAAAATTATCAGAATAAGTTGTACTGTAATCCTCTTCTATCAATGCATTATATCCTTCTACATCTTCTAAAGATCCTTCCTTTTCTATATATATTGGTATTTTAATTTTCTCTCCTTTTATTACTTCACCTTCATAACTATTGATCGTTTTTTCTTCCTCAATTTTTTTTATATCTTCATCATTACTTGTTATTTCTATATCTTTTCTAATTACTTCTTTTTCTTCCTCTTCCGTGAGTGTAATTTTTTCTTTATTGTTTTCATCACTATTATTTACAAAAGCATGAGTAGAATTGACTTGATCTTTGTTATCAAAATTGGCATCTTCGGAACTATTAAATAGCGTAGTTGTACTATTTAATATATTTTCAAATATTTTTGTTAATTTTAATAAGTTATCAACAGAATTATGCAAGTTTGATATATAAAGAACGTGCCCTTTTTCCATTGCATCTTTTAAATAATTATATACAAAATTTATATTTTGATTAGTTAACGTTAAATTTTTTAGTTTTTGATTATTGCCAAGTGCGTATTTATAAATATATTGAAAAGGATCATAATTGCTCTTGTAAATTATAGCAATAGGTTCAATATTTTTAGAAGGCTTTAATATATACTCAAAATTCATGTGATCTACTTCAATATCATTATATGAAATATTAGCATATATAAAATTCTCTATAGCTTTATTTAATCTATCAGGTCGTAAAATTTTAATTATAATCAATTTTTGAAAAGAATTTAAATTTAATTCCCATTCATCTGGTAACACATAATTTTCTACTTCTAAAAAATTAAACCATCTTCTCCATTCTCTTATCGATTTAATGAAAGAATTGATGAAGCCTTCAAAATTTTTTAATTTTTCAATATCTAATAAATGCATCCACTGCTTATCGCTTATCCAATCATTTCCTGGATTTATGATCTCAACATGTTTTTCTTCATTTTCTGTGGTGCACTTGTTATTCAAATTACTAAATTCTGAATAATCCTCATAGAAATTATCTTCCATATATTCATTCGATAATTTGTTATGCAAATTATATTTTTTTTTTTTACTTTGTCTTTTTTTTTTGCTACTTTCTGTATAGATATTACTTCTCATTTTTTCTGCATTATCATCATTATTATTATTTTTCTCTTCTAAGCTAATTTTTTCTATCTCAAAATCATCATTTTTTATGTCATCATCAACATTTTCCTCTTCATCTTCATTGCTGCCATATTCATTACCTTCATTATCATCACCATCATTTTCATCAGCATCAACATCATTTTCTTCAATATCATAGCCATCTTCTTCATCATAGTCCTCCTCATCATTTTCAATATTATTAATATCCTCGTCATCTACATAATCATAAGAATCAGAAATATTTTCTCCTTTTTTTTCTTGTTCCTCTTCGTCATTGTGTTTTACTTTTCTCTTACTCTTTTTCTTTCTATCACATTTTTTTCTTTTATCATTATTACTTAATTGAGCATTTGTACTATTTATATCTTCTTCTGTTACTTTTTTTTTCATGTATCTTGAGTGTAGAGTTTCAGAGTTAGTCTGATTTCCAAATATAAAGGAATTGTAATCCTCTTGAGATATTTTATTTTCGAATACCATAATTTTACATAAAGAGTAAAAAATAAAAAATAAATGATGCTTATTTGATAAAGAAACTTTGGTATATTTTATAAATTCATAAAAATAATAATTAAATAATTTTTCTTGCCTTTCAACAGCAGAACATGATAATGTTTTATTATTTTTTTTAAAATCAGTAACGTTATAAATAAAAAAATTGATAAAATTATCCAAAGAAAATTGATAAAAATTATTTACATATTTTAAATCATTTAATATTGTAAATAGTATAGACACCTTTTTTGCTAAAGGTTTAAAAAGGTCTTTATTCATATTAATTCTATTAAGTGTGTCATTAATTTCTTCTAAATATCCATTTTTTTCATCTATTTCAGACTTTGATTTTAAAAGAATTTTTATTAAATTATCATCTTCTGTAATTTTATTCTGGCTTTTAGTTATGTTTTCTAGTACATTATTCTCTAATTTTATTATTTCTTTTTTAATACGAACTAGGCGTAACAAAGATTCTTTTTTTTCATCTTCCAAGTTCTTTTCTTCATTATTTATTATAACAGTTAATAAAATGTTATCTAGGGCTTCCTTGTTTAAATTAAATACAATAACAGTAGTTAATGTATAAAACAAGGGATCCAAATTAAAACAATTTTTATTAGAAATTAAAAACAATTTAAAATTTCTATGAATACTAATATTATTCAATAATTGTAATTTCATACAATATTTTTTTTCTTCATAAACCATTTTATTATTACAGTAATTTTTATATAATTTTTTCTTTCTGATTATGTATTCATTTATTAAAGAATTATTTTTAGTAGAATGATCTTTCAAATCGAATAATGTGCTATTTTCTTTATCTAAAATAAATTTATTATATTTTTTAATTGTTAAAAGTAAAATATCTTCTAGTTCTTCATTAATGTAATTTATTAATAAAGCTATTCCTTTATTCATACAATAAATTATTTTAAAAAATATATCTGAACCATGAAAGTCAGAAATGACTAGCATTTCATCATTATTATTATAACTTCTCTTTATCCAGTTAGTTGCCTGATAATGAGGATCGACTATAAGAGTAGCAATAAAATTATTATTAATAAGAATAGAATTTTCTTTCATATAAATATCATTAGACAGAAAATTAGTATTAAATTCTAATGATTGAATAGGATCAATAAAATAATCAACAACATTAAAATTTGTATTAACGTAAATATGATTTTTTAATAACAAATTCACACATCTATCATAAATTAAATATTTCCTATCTTCATAATTTAATAAACCAGTGTAGACTAAAAAAAAGGAAGATAAAATAGATTCTCCATATATACACTTTTTAATGCGCTCATTATCTTTAATATATTTTTGCCATCTATTTTTTTCATCTATTAAATTAAGTAAAAATTTTTCAACATTTTCAATTCTTAAGCATGATTCTTCATAGGACTTACTTAGTTCATTATTTACTTTTGTACTCTCATTATGTTGTTCATGTAACTGTAACAATGTTTTTTCAATTTCACTAAGTTGTTCCATTGTTAATTTTAATTCATTTCTATTCTTAGTTAATTGTTCTTCAGCTAATTTTAATCTTAATCTTTTTGGTGCTACTTCTCTGTATACTTCTGCGTACATTTTTAATGCATGAACCCACATACACAATGCACCAGTAGCTGCAGAAACTTTTTTGACTGCTTTTGGTGAATATATTGGGTTTTTTGTAAATTTTTCAATTTTTTTTAATGTTTTATCGGATATAGAATCTTTATCAAAGGCTTTTAATTTATTAAGAAAATTTGCGTCACCCAACTCAATTTTTGCTTGCTCCCAACTGGGAGTTTTATTTAAAATGATCATTACAATTGATAAAGTTTGCATTACTAGATCAGGTGGTTTTGTATAAGCTTTGACTTCCGAAATACTTTTTTTGTCTAATTGCTCTAGAGATTGTGTTGCAACCTCTAGTTCTGGTATAGCATTTTGTAAATCTTTTCTTGCATCTTCGGCTAATTTTTGAGTTTCTATTTCTACACTTGATATTCTAATACTATCTTCTTGTATTTTTTTTTTCTTTTCATTAGATTCTTTTTTTTTTTCTTCTATTACTTTTAGTAATTGAGCACATTCTGTTTGCTTTTTAGATATATTTTCTTTTTGTAAGCTTAATTGAATTTGCATTTCTTGAATTTCATTTCTTGCATCTGCTAACTTTCTTAAAGCTATATTAATCTTTCTCTCTTGATTATTTGTTTCTTCTGATTTTTTCTTATGCAAATGTTCAAAAAATTGTAAAAAATTAAAAAAATGCTTAAAATTAATGTATTTTTGTATATTTAGCTTATCCTCTACTATTTTAGAATTTTTTATATATTTTATATTATTTTCTTCTTCTTCATTTTTTTCTTCTTCTATTAAATTTTCTTCTAATCCATCACTAATAGTTTTTTTGTTTTGTACACTAATTTTTGCTTGGCTATTGTTTATGGTGTAATTGTCATTGGTATCCATTTGTAAACTATTGTTAATACATAGAGAATGCTTATCATTTTCTAATAGCACATTTCTAGGTTTACATATTGTTACATTTGCATCACATTTCTTAAATTGGTTACTATATTGTAGATTACTCTTTTGTTTTTCACTTGCATTTTTATTATTATAGTCACTACATTCCATGTGCTTAATGAATTCATTTAAAAAGAAATCACTATCTTTCTTTTCCTCGTTTTTATTTTCTTCAAAGTGAAGAATTATATCCTCAAACGCTCTTAATGCTGTGCCATGTAATTTACTAAATATTTCTATATTAAAACTGTTTAATTTAAGTGTTTCGTGAGCTATTATATCATAAGAGGTATTTTTCCAAGGGCAAAAATAATTTACAGTCGAATTTTTCAATATAATATTATATTCATTAGATATTTTTCTAAAAACTTTAGTGTTTAATGAAGTAAATAAAATGTAGTGATAATTTCGTTTAATTAAATATTCAACCATTTCACCTAAAGTATCGAAATTATTAAAGCTGATTTCATTTTGTAAAAATATATTCTTTAAAAATGCTATTTCTTCACTGTTAAAAATATTTATTAAATGTTCATTGTTATACAATTCATGTAAAAATTCCAAAATGTCATCATTCATACTATCGTCTAAATAATAAAGGATGCATCTTTTTTCATTTTTATAGCAGTTAAAAATAGCTTCTTTAAATTTTTTTATAAAATAATTGCATTTTAATTTTTCTCTTAGCGAAGAATTTTTGTTATAATTTATGAAATTCATATTTAATTTACTAGAATCTTCTTTTTCAGTATTTATCTTATTACATTCTAAATTATCGTTCAATTTACTATCTATAAAATTTAAACTTCTGTTTTTTTTAAAATTGTCATTATTTGAATTGTCTAAAAATGTTTGTTCATTTAAATATACATTATTTATTTTATTTTCTTCATTTGGTTTACCTACATCATTTTTTTCATTCACTTGACTTATTTTTTTACTTTCTTCATTTGTTTCGTCATGTTTTTTCAAAACTTCCAATGAATTATCAAAAAAATTTTCTTCTAGTGAACAGTAATTATTTGTATCTTCATCAAGCAAGCTCTCTTCGTCATCTGATGTATGCATATTTGTATTTCCGTAATAGAAATTTTTAATAACGTGAATTTTAATTTGATATATGAAGCATGCAATTAAACAACAAGTAAATTTTCCTGGGCCACTGTCACCAACAGAAATAAAATGTTCATTCTCAAAAAGAAAAATTCTAGAAATTTTACATATATTTAACATAACTTCTTTAAATAATATAAAGTTTATGGGATTATTAATATAATTGAAATCATTATCATTTTTATTTATTAATTTTTCTATTTCTTTTGATGTTTTGAAAGACTTGTTTAATGAAACATCAATTGTTTCTTTTAAATCGGCCGTATTATTTAGGTTGTTATTTGTATAATAAGTTGTATCTATTTTTTTTTCATTTTTATTTGCATTACTTTTAAAATTTTTGTATATACTTTTTTCTCTAAATTGTTCTTTTTTTTTATTTGACAGAAGAATACTTTTTTTTTGACTTTCTGCATCTACATCTGTACTATGACTCTTGAAATATTCTTTTTTTTTTTTATCGTAATTACACACAACAAAAGTATTATACGATGAAATGACACTTTTAAAAAACTCTATTAAAACTTTCTCATTAGATACTGATTGATAGAAAAAATAGGGCTTTTCATTTTTGGTATCATGGAAATTGTAAGAACAAAAATAAAATGTTTTTTTTTTAGGAAATAAATAATTGTAATAAACATAGAATTTTTTATGTAAAATATTTTTTAATATATTTTTAAACTTCTTTCTCTCACTTTTTAAAATTAATTGATCTCCTAAAACTCTAAAGCATTCATGTGCCCATAATCTTAATACACTTTCTTTCTCTTCATAAATTGGAGCTTCAGATAAAAATAACCCTTTGATTATTTTAAAAATATGTGTTAAATGAAAAAAATAATGATAGCAATTTAAATTTGGTTTGAAATTTTTTGCACTATCAAAAAATAAGCGAACAGTAGATGAAGAAAGAGGTTCGGATAAATTTTTAATTACTTCGTGGAAATTAGAAAATTTATGTCTTAAAAAAACATTAAAAGTATTTTTTATAGTTGCTTCATCCATCTCATTTAAATTCACTATATGCAACCTGTTTATTAATTTTCTATTAAATGTTGAAGCATATTTTTTATTATTACCGTATATTAAAAAGAAAAACAAGTTTTCTACATTTTTCAGAGACCCATTATCCTTATTATAGTATATGTTATAATCAATGAACTGATTAAGAAATTCAAAAATACTAGAATTGGAAACCGAATTATTATTATTTTTAGAAATACTTTTTGTATTAATATTAAAATCAAATAATAAATTTTCCTTGATATTATTAGAGTAGTTTGAATCAGTATCATTATATTTTTGAAGATTATTTAAATCATCCAAAATAAAATATAAACATTTTTTATTTTCAATTGGCTTATAAATATTCCTACACTTCTTTTCAACATTCATTTCGATTTTTTTTTCTAGCTTGTTAGAATTAGACAACTTAGAAATGAAAGTGTAATAATTTGATATATCATCTTTAATAAAAGGTAAAACATTATATTTCATAAAAAAAGTTTTTCCGCTAAATTTGTTACCAATCAGTAGTATGTTTTTTTTGTTATACATCAAAATACTAATAATATTTTTTTTTCTTAAAGATTCCACATTCTCAATAAAAATATTGCCATTAAATTTTTGTTGAAAATATTTTTCTTTTGTTTTTTGCATATTATTTTCATTTGATTCTTCCTTTTGTTTATAAATTTCTTTCACAGATAATTTCTTATAACTTTCTATATAATTTTCATTTATTATGCTAAAATCTTCATTATTATTTATATTGTGAAAGTTGTTTTTTTCTTTTTTTATATTTCGATAAGACAATATATTATCATAGGTATTATTATCCGAAATATGATTATCAAATAAATTATTATTGGATAAATTTTGACTAAAATTATTAAAGAAAGTAGAATCAAGAAAGTTATTATTTGAATATATATTATCATTAGAATAGGAACTGAACATTTGATAATTATCTAATCCACTCATATTATTTATATTGTCTATATTAGATGACATGAAGTTTTGATGATAAGTTTGGTAAATATTTAATGTATTTTTTTTGTCACTATCACTAAATAAGTTATTATAATTTATAGGATATTTATTAAACTTCTTACTAAAATATAAATTACTACTTAAAAAAAATTTGTTAAAATCCATGTCTTGGTTCAATGTATCACTTAATGAGTTATCAACCATATATTTCATATTACTATCGTTTTTATTAAAGATAGAATTTTCATAGGAAAAAATTTCCTTAACATTTGGAAGGAAATTATGATTAGTTGTAATTAATTCATCCCATAAAACCCAATTAAAATTATTTTTACTTATTGTATAATCAAAAATTGTATGTAAATGAGGAAATGTATTGTCAATACTCTTGATTAGGTTATCTAACAATTCTTTACTTTTAGGGCATAGAATATTAGAAAAAGTGTAAATAATGGATTGAAGAAATAACTTTTCTAAACATAAAGAAGGATTTAGATTTTTTGGAAAATTTTTATCGTATAAACAGCATAGCATATCGTATAATTGGCAAACAGAAATTATAATGCTTGCATCACTAACATCAATAATTAATTTAAATTTATTTTTTCTAGCATTCATAATTTTTTTAATGTATTTATTAAAAAATCCTTGAATTAAATTTTTTTCTTCTAAACTTAAAAAGTTACTATTTAGATAACTATCAATTATCCACTCAAAATTGAATTCTTCTTCATTCATATAAACAATTTTAGATCTACTTATAAATGATGGCGCGCAATTTTTTAAATTTTCTATTTCAAAGAATATGAAAACATTATCTGCAAATTTTATTCTATTTCCATTTATTAAAGTTAAAACTTTATTTTCATCTAATAAAGAATGCAATGGTTCAGTGGTTAATATATCTAAAGGGCCATCTAATACCAACCATTTTTCATTTAAATTATTATTTTCAAATAATCTCTTCATTATTAAAGATAAAATGCCATCTTCATAAACTTCTTTTTCAAAATTATAGTACCCATATAATTTCCTTACATCAGTAGACATTGGATTAAAAACAGTTATTTCAATAGAACAATCATTTGTATCAGTACTTTTTTTATATTTTTGTGAAAAATCAAGTAATGTACCTGAAGAATTTTTACTTTGCATGGAATAAGAACTACTTATCTTACTCAATTTCTTAGTACTTACGTTATTTGTAAAAGCATTTGTATTTCCTTGATTTTTGTATTTGTTATAAAATAAATTAGTTGGATATAATAGTGTATAGCTATCATATGCACTTTTATTTGTCATAGGAGAATGCATAGGAATATTTATTTGATTTGAACATGAAAATTCTTCATTCCAGTTATTTAACTTACCTTTATTATAGTCATATTCGTTTTCTTGATAAATAGTACACTTATTTTTATATAGTAAGTTTGTATCATAACTTTCCTCCTCTACATTGCTATTTTCTCGCATCTTTAAATTTTTTGAAATTTCACAATAATGTTTAAAAATATTTATTACACTTGTTTTGCCACTACACGATTTTCCTACTAAAACAATTCCTTTATTTGTTTTTTTAATTTTATGTAATTTTAATATTTTATTTATATAATAGTCATTTACTGTGTAACCCATATTGCTCATTATATCTGTTATTAACTTTACTGATGAATCATTATTTTTTTTTTTTTCTAATTTATTTTTTGCCAAAGGAAAGAGTTCTTTTAGAAAATTGTAAAATATATGCAAATCGTCATTTAATAATTTAGATTCATTAACTTCCACTAAAGCATCACATATAATTTCTTCTTCACTTTTGATTTTATTATTTATCATGAAATCTTCAGACACTAAATTTAAAAATTTTTTTATTTCTCTTAAATCAATTATATACTGCTCTTGCTTAGATAAAAATTCATATAGTAAGCTATAACATATACTAATTTTTTTTGACAATTTTTTAGAATTTTTAAATCCAATGGATGTTAAAGAAAATTGACAAATTAAGTAAAAATTTGGCGGTTTAAAGCAAAATTCTTGAATGACATTATTATAATTTTCTAGAGAATATAAGCAATCGTCATTATTTTTACATAATGTTAAATATATTGAGCAATTATTATTTATCTTAATATACTGACCTTCAAAATAAGCATAATTGCTATTTATTAATTTATTATGATTTTCTCTCTTTGATATTTCTTTTGATTTATTGTATTCATTTGATTTATTATATTTATTTAAATAATTTATTTCAATTAATTTTGTGTCTTTATATTCGTTTTTGTACTTTATTTCCTTATTTTTATTATTTTTTTCATCCTTTTGTTGTACAATATGATTTTCATCTAAGTTTTCATCTGCTGTATTTTGTTTATCTTCTTTTTTTTTTATGGAAGATGG
Source organism: Plasmodium relictum (assembly GCF_900005765.1). Lineage (NCBI taxonomy): Eukaryota > Apicomplexa > Aconoidasida > Haemosporida > Plasmodiidae > Plasmodium > Plasmodium relictum. The sequence continues at coordinate 582,504 of NC_041690.1, forward strand.
TAGAGTACAATCATCATATAAGGTATTAAAAGAATTAATACTATAATTTTCTTCGTCGCTGCTTAATTTCCATTTTGCCATCTGATAAGAAGAGATGTTTTCATAATTTATATTTTCTAATTCTTTATCATAATCATTATTAAATTCAAATTTTTGTAAAATATGTTTGATGCATCTAAATTGCTCTACAATAATGACAATAACACTTTCATCTATTCTATTAAACTCGTCAAAGCAGCACCAGAATCCAGATTGTAAGATACCAGATAAAATGTTTCCTATATATTTCGAAGTATTGTTATTATTACAATTAATTGAAATAATATTGCTACCAAATATTTTCGAAAAATCTTTAATTGTTTCACTTTTTCCAACACCTGTTTCGCCTTTTATAGCATTTACATAAAAGTTATCTAAAGAAAATAAACAAGAATAAAAACATTTTTCAGTTAAAGGTGTTATAACCAATCTAGTTGTATTTCCTTGATATTCGTAAGCGTATTTTTTTTTATTATTGAAATAATGCAAATATAAGGTCATTGATTTATTAAGCATTAAATTAATAGTTTTAAAATACTTAAGTTGTTTATTATTTTTATTAGTTATATCATTATTATTTATATTTTCTAATTTGTCCATATCTTTTGCTATTACGTTATCAATATCCCCTATTAATTGATCATTTATCGATTTTATTTTTTTTTGTAATACTCCTTTTTTTGCTATTCTCTCATCATCTACTTCTTTTTCAATATATTTTACTTCTTCTCCTTCTTTTATTTCTTTCTCTTCTTCTACTTGATAATCTTCATTATATTCCTCATCTCCTTCTCCTTCTTCCCTTTCCTCTTCACATTCTCTTTCCTCATCTTCATCTTCTTGTTCCTCTTCATATTCCTCTTGTTCTTCTGATATATCTTTTTCGTCTTCTTCTTCATCATTCAGTTTTTCTTCTTTCTTTACTTTTTCATATTCTTCATCTGTTTTATGCTTTACTTCTTTTTTTTTATTTTTGTCTTTTTTTCCTATTTCTCTTTGTTCTTCTTCTTTCTTTTGATCGACTTCTTTCTTATGTGAGTATTTTTTCTCATTTGAATGTAAACTTTTTTTTTTTGCATAACTTTGCTGTTTTATACTTTTTCTATTATAAGCAATATTTCCTCTGATATTTGTACTTAAGTTATTATAATTCTTTTTACTAATTTTATTTTTATTTGATTTTTCCTGGTTTTCATTTTTTCCTTTTATGCCATTTTTGCTGCTTATTATTTTTGCAACTAAATTACCTCTATTTTTTTTTTTATCATTTGTGTTTATAAAATCATCATCTAGGTTTACATTTTTTTCATTGGATATGCCTAGATCTAACTCATGTTTGCTATTATATTTTTTATAAATATTTTTTGTTTGATTCTCCATGTTATCATTTTTATCAACTATATTATTGGATGACAGTATTTTTGTAAAATTCAAATTTTCATTATTTTCATCCTCAGATAAAATATATTTCAGTTGGCACAGCCATAAGAAATTATCATTACATTCTATTTTATTTTTTATCAACTTTTCTGCAACATCTTTATAGTAACTTTCTAATATTATTAGGGCACTGATTTTTATAAAATTTTTCTTATCTTTTATTGTTTTTATTAAGTCAGTCAAAAATATTAATTCTTTATTGTTTTCTTTTTTCATTTGATTCACAAATATATGTGATCCTTTGTTTATTTGTATTAGAAAATATTCGTAATCATTTGTAAAATTGATGCATTTACTAGCTAGGACGAGTTGCTGAGTGTTATTTAAAATCCAGTTCTTTAAATTTTTTTCTTTTAATTCTAATTGCACATTTACTAAATCTATTTTCAATGTATCATATATATTTTCTTCTAATTTTTTTAATATAATGGTCGACGATTCATAATTTAATGTCATTTTTTTTTTCAGTTTTACCTTTTCATTGTATTGTGAAAAAATATTAATATCAAAATAGGATGAATTATTGAAATTATCTATATTATAACAACTACCTTCATTTGTTCTAAGATTATCTTCCCCTTGGCATCTTTCTCTGTTTATTGATTTTTCACTTGTATTAAAATTAGAAGAATTTTTAGAATAATTCTTTTTATTTATAAAACTAAAACTACCTTTGTTAGTATCTTGTATTGTAGCTATCTTTGAATTATTTTTTTGATAATGTGTTTTTTTTTCAGTTGGTAAAAATTCAATAGAATATATGGAAGAAAAAATTTTTTGTATTTTTTTTTTTAGCAATAAAGGATTTTTATAAATTCCTAAAATTTCTAAAATTTCCTTATTAGATAAAAAATAAAAACGAGGGAAAGAACTTTTTTTTTTTTCTAAATAGGTTTCCAGAGATTTTTCAATGAAATTCAGTTGCTTTTGTATTTGTAAAAAAATTCTTACATTATCATTATTATTTATTTTGTCTAATATATAACAATTTTCAAAACTTTTTATCATTTTTATAAATCTTTGATTGCATGTATTGTATTCTTCATATATTTTTTTTAAATGTGGCTTCATTTCATCAGAAGATGATAAAATTGATCTTAAATATTCATTTTTGTTTTGTATAAAATATAAAATTTCCAAATTATCATATAAATTACCTAATGTATTTTCCCATTTTTCTGTTTTTTTTAAAAAATTTATATCAAAATTATAAATTTTTATATTATTTAACAAAAATAAATCTTCATTGATGTTGTTAAAAATGTTATCAATTCCATGAATTAAAAAGGTAGATTTATAATTCTGAACTTTTATTTTCATATTTTCATATTTATTAATTATTTTCTTCAAGTTATTTTCTATTATTAATTCTTTTTCTGCATTATTATATAAAATTGTTATAAATTTGATTTCTTTATATAATTTATGTTCTATTATGTCGTTTAAGGTTATGTTACTAAGATTCCATTCAATATTTGTTTTTAACTCGATTTCCTTAAAATGTCTGAATTTCATGCATTCACTAGTGAAAATTTCAACAAGAATTAATGAAAATTTTAATTTACCTACATTATTTTTTAATTCTTTATATATTTCCCAAGTATTTCTTCTTTTCATGGTTATTAGAAATTGTTCAAAAATATCTATGAAGTGCATTTTCAATTGATTTAAAAATGTTTTTATATTTAAATTCTTCGCACCATTTTGTTCAGTTATCTCTTTCTCATTAATGTATTCAATTTTTTCTTTATTCACGATTTTCACTTCATTTTCAGTTTCTTTAAGATCTCCATTAATTTTTATCTCTATATTTATATTTGAATTATCCAAGAGTCCATCAGCTTTCTCCTCTTCTAAAGAAGATAAAACATCACACAAATTTTGTTTTTTATATTCTTTTATCATCGTAATTAGGTCATTTAATATATCATATAAATAAAATATATTAACATTCTTAATAAAATCAAAAATAGTATGCCAATATTTAATCATTTGCCACATATTCTTTAAATGACTTAAATCTATTTGCATTTCTTTTATTTGTTCATCACAAACATCATCTATATTAAATAAATTTATTTTATTTTTTAAACTTTCTTGAATCCTTTTAATGTTTTTTAAATCATTTTCATAAAAGCTTATCATATTCAATACATCATTGGGATTATTATTTATATTAACAGGTATTTCTTTGTAAAATAATGATTTTTTTTTTTGCCATAGATTATTAAATTCATTATAGGAGTTTTTAATTTCGTTCTTCATTTTTTCCTTTGTATCTAAGTACATTATTTTACTTTCTTTTAATAAAGATTCAAATTTGCTTGATAAAGTTGAAGAAGTTTTTAATTTCATTATTTCATCTTCATTTAATTCTCCTTTTAATTCTATTAATTTTAAATAATCTTCTTCTAATTTATCTAGATCTTTTTTATTTTTTATATAGTTTTTATTGCAATATTCTAATAATTCGTTGTGTTTTTTTAAATCATTTATGTCTACTGGCATTTTTAACAGATTATTACTATTTTCTCTAAAAAAATCATATAATTCTTCTAATTTTTTTTTGCACTTATCACTAATATATTCTAAAAATAAGTTTTTGTATCTAGTAAAATCTGATAACAATTCTTCTTTCAAAATACTTAGATTTATTTCAATAAACAAAATAATTTCCTAAAAAAGTTTAAAAATAAAAAACACTATGTAAAATAATTAAAATAATATTTATCTATTATATTTAGTTTACTTCATTATAAATACATTATAAGACATAATGTAAAATGATATAGACACATTGTGTTATTCTTCTTAAATTTCTCAGATATAAATATAAATATATATATTTTATTTTATTTATTTACCTTATCAATATCCTGCTTAATATTTTCTTCTAAATTTTTAAAAACATTAATTTGATTGTAAACATATTTCATAGTATCTTCAGAAGAATGTAAGTTCTTTAATAATTCATTTTCATTTAAATTCAGTAACTTCAAATTATAATGTTTTAGCCATTTAATTTTTTCCTTTAATTTTTCCATAAAATTAACATATATATTATTTATTTGATTTAGTAATTTATTGCATTGGTTATAATTATCATTTTTTTTCAGCTGATTATCTTTAACATCATTGAGCATATCTTTTTCATTCGAATTTGGAGTATTAAATACAAAAGCAATCCTTTTTTTAATTTGTTTCTGTCTATTTTTAAAAATAACAAAACTAAATTTAGGGAAATTAAAAAACATATCTGATGCTTTTTTATAAATTTCATCTGTTAGATTTTTTGCTGATTGGTGTGAAAAATCGTATATCAATTCTTTATCTTTATTTAATTTTACATAAATTTTAAATAATGGATAATTTTCTACTGCATCATTACTGATTTTATCAGTTAATAATTTGTAATAATTATATAAAGAAACTTTTAGAGATATAAAATATTTTTCTTGAAAATTTTTTTCAATATTCTTTATATAATTTTCAAAGGAATTTAAACTTTTTGTTGAAAATTTTTCAATATATACAAGAATTTCTTTTAGAATTTTTGTGATGCTACTATGCTTATCTCTTAATATGCTTCTTATTCTTTCTATATTTATATTCTGTTCTTCTTCAAATTCTTCCAATGTATAAGTTCTTTTTTCATCAATTGCTATTATTGATATTTTTTCTATTTCATTTAAAATTTCTTTTATTTTTTCATCATTATTTTTAAATGTTGCAATTATCGCTTTTATATTAATGCATTCATTAAGGAAATTGAACAGAATATTTAATTTTATATTGTCTTTATTCCAATTGTATTTAAAAACAGTATTTTCAATATTATTATAAATGTTTTTTAAAACATATTCAAATATTTTATACTGATCACTATTTAGCATTATACAAATATTATTATAATTTCTTACAAGTCTATTTACATATTCTTTGCTTATTTTTAATCTGTCTTCATGAAATGATAGTTCATTTATTACATTTGGTAAAAATATTTTTTCATCTTTTATTTTTACCCAAAAATTTACTTCTGATAATACTTTTTTAATTTCTATATTATATGTACTCTCTAAATATTTTTCTTTTACTTTTACTATAATAGAATTATCTAATAGTGTATTAACGAGAGAATTATTTCTTTTAGATGAAATGGTTTTTAATTCATTTATCCATATATTATTAATTTGCTTTATATAGTTATTTAAAGAATTCTGAAAATTAAAATATTTTTCATAGGCTATTTCTTGCTCTTTTACTTTAGGAATATAATATAGTTTATTTAATTTTTCAAAAATTCTATATAATTTTATGCAGATATTTTTGGCAAGCATGATACATGAAGAATGATATTCATATCTTATATTATGCGAGAAATAATTAAATGGATTATCAAGAAAATTATTAAAATATTTAGAATAAGATTCAATATATTTAGTAAAATGACACCATATATCTATTACCTTTTTGCTCATGAATGATTTTATATTTTCAGTGATAGCTATACTGTAAAATTTATCGAATAGAAAAATTGTGTTTTCAATAGAGCTTGAATTTTCAAATGATATTTTAATTAAATTTATAAATATATTTTCTAAAACTTTTATTAATTCTTTTGTTTTTTTGAAATCTTTGTCCCATTCGTTATTATTTATACTTAATATGTTATATTTTAAACTGCGAATCCTTTTTAATTCATTGAAAAAAGTTGATTCTATATCATTAAATCCTTTTTTAATTATATGATAATATTCATAACTAAATGTTTTTATATCCTCTTCTTTAATACAAAATAAAAATTGTTCACAGGCAAAACAAATTTCTTTTAAATCTTTACATTTGTCTCTAAATGATATAATCTATTAAAAAAAAAAAAAAAAATTAAGTATAAATATTGTAAAATAAAATTATACATAAATATATTTAAGTACATTAGACAAATTAATGTGGTTTATGATTGAATCATCTGTTTTATTTTTTTCATCTGTTTTGCTAAATGAAATATTTATAAGATAGTCCCAATAAGAAACAAAGTTAATACATTCATCTAATGTTTCTGACAATTCTTTAACTTCCTTTGTGTACAATTTTGAAAGATCAATATAATTTTGTAACTTTTTGATAAATTCATTTAATAGTAATGTAATTAAATTATTTACTTCATCCGAATTTTTGTAATATTTTGAAAAGTTAAAAATTAATTTTAATCTATTTACAATGATAGGTAAAATATTGTATACATTTTCTAAAGATACATTATCTTGCAAGTTCTTAAAGGGCTCTTCCAAAATTTTTAATGCTTTTAGTTTTTCTTCTAATTTTTCGCATTTATTTTTTATTTTTATTATTAAAGAATTAAAATTTTTTACATTCGCACAATTATTTTTTTCTAAAACATTTAAAATACAATTTATTATATCTAAATTAAATTCCTCTAAAAGATCTTTTAAAATATTATGTTTTTTCTCTACATCAGAAATGTATTCACACAAAGACAAATACTTTATATCTTTATCATAAATCTATATATATTAAAAAAAAATATATATATATTTGTTAAAAAAAAACTTGGAAATTTAAAAGATTTTCATATAATTTATTTTTTTTTATATTTCATTAATTTTATTTTTATATAAATATATATTCTATGATGTTAATAAGATATGTTAATTTTATGTATGTGTTTAATAAATGTATAAATAATGTCTAATGCTATTTTGTTTTTATAAATAAAAATAGCTAATAATGAGTATTTCTAGTTTTTAAATTGGAGTTCTATTTTATAATAAGATTAACTACAACAAAACATAAATAATTTTTATTAATTTATAACAAAAATATTCCTAAATGTTATTTAATTAAAAGACATATTTTCGTAATATTTCAAATTTTAAAATTAAATAAATGAATTCTAAAAAAAAAATATAAAACATTAAAGTATATCATTTAAAATTATTAAATAATAAAAGGTTTAAAACAACTATAACTATTAAAAAAATAAAGAATTAAAATAAATAACTTTTATTAAATATATATTAATAAATAATTCTATTTTCATTTTGTTATTACAAATTATGCAAATACATAAATACATTTTCTCTCTTTTTTTTTTTTTTCTATTAAAAAATGTAACACATTTTTATTATTTGTTATCAATATAATAAAAATAGTAATTAACATTATAAATATCTAGTTATTACATAAACATAAAAAATTTTAATTATCAAATTTTTTTTATCTTTTCTAATTTAAAGAACAAAAAAAAATTAGTAATTTAAAAAGTATATTAACTAAGTATATTTGCATAGGTATTTTTTTTTAATAATTTGTAGAATACATATTTTTATTTAATTTATTCTATAATTAATTAGGCATATTGTTGCTTTACATATATTGTGTTATATACTGGAAAATTTTCAATTTTTTTTACATATAAAAATATTTTTTTTTTGTTGGAATCTTTTTTGTTTTTATTGTATTTATTACATTTTTGAATAATTTTTGCACATCTTCTATCCAATGATATAGTAATTTTTCTAGTAACTGAAGGTAATTTTTATCAGATGCAAATGATTGAATTTGATCAACAGAAATTTTCGGATAATAAATTATTTTATTTTTTGAAAATAGTTGAGTTATGTAGGACATGAAATCGATGGTTGTAATTTTAAAATCATTTTGTATGTTTGTTGGAGAGTTGCTTTTCATATCTATAGTTGGAATAAATACTCTATCCATTAAATTTAAAATATTCTCCTTTATTTTATATTTTATTTTGTTATATAAAATTATACTGTCTATATTATCATATGTTATTTTTTTATTATTAATCTTTAAGAATACTATATATTCATCAATTGTTTCATCTATTATTTCACTTGGAAAATCAAAAGAAAAATTTAATTTAATTTCATCACTTTCTTTTAAATATATAAATAATATTTTAGAGCTAATATTATTTATCCATTTATGAATTATTTTGTTATAATTATTTTTCCATATATCCTTAAAATTGTACTTGGAAAAACTTATTCTATGCTTTATCCACACACCTACAAATTCTTCACTGATCTCACTCATTTTTAAAAAATACTCTTCAAACAAAAATTAAGAAAAAGGAATTATAAATTGAAAATTTCAACAAATAAAAGTATTCTTGTATATTTTAAAAAATAAATAAAAAAATAAACATATATATTAATAACCTATTATAGGATAACTATAAAAAAAAAAATTTTATAATTAATGATCATATATTAGGATATAAATTTAAAAAAGTTTCAAACTATAACATTGAAATATGTTAAAATATAGTGACATCATAAGTGAAAAGTATGTAAAAAAATATACAGAATGACTTAAAATATGATTACTTAAAAATTTATACAAAATATTAGAAAAACTGTTAAAAAGAAAAAAGAAAAAAGAAATTATGCTATTTCATTATAATTATAGTTATTATTATAACTTTAGAATTTACGCTACTATCATTTTTAATAGTAATTATTATAATTTAATAATTATATATTTATATACATTTCTGCTTTTTTTTATTTTTTATTTTATTTAATTTTGCACATAAAAAACATTATAAAAGAAGTTCTAAATTTACTATTACTAAAAAAAAAGAACTTACTAATTGAAGATAATTTATATAAAAAAAAAAGAAAAAAAAAAGCACAATACATATAAATAATACTTTTTCAAAGAAGTTAGACATTTAAAAAAAATATGTTTCCTTAAAAAAAAAAGTAAAAATATATAACAATCATAAAATTCTAAAAAATAAAGAAATTATATTAGACATTATAAAAAAAATTAAAAATTAAAAATTAAAAAAAAAAAAAAATAAATAAGTAAATAAATGACTTTAAACAATAGATATATATTAAAATAAAATAAAAAAAAAAAAGGAATGAAAAATTGTGAGGCTATTAAAGTAATATATATATATAACTAAAAAAAAAGAAGTAAAAGAAAAAAGTTTAAAATATTATTTTTTCCGTTAATTTTTTTAAAAATATGTATCATTCTTTAAGTATGAAAATAGAAAAAATGTTTTATTTATTTAAAGATCTCTTCTATAAATTTTTTAAAATGAAATAAAAAAGATAAAGTTGTATTATATAATTTGAAATATGATAGATATTATAAAATTTTCACATATAAATATTAAACTGTTTTATATATTTATTCTTGTCTTTTTTTTTTTTTTTTTTGTGTTAAGTTGTTTTAAATGTCCTTTAAAAAATTTTGTTTTTAATTTTTATAATTATTAAATTATTTTTTTAATTTTATGAATATCAGTAAATTTATTCTTAAAGTGGGAAACGCAGTATTTTTATTATTTAAAAATATAAATATTATTAGTATATAAATGTATGTACACAAAAAATATTTTCTTATTCCTTTTTTTTTCTTTCTTATCTTTCTATAAAACTATTTTAAAAAACAAAAAACTGTAAGAAAAACTTTTCTATTTGGTTGTAAGATGGAACTATTTTTTAAAAAAAAAGAGAAAATAATAAAAATAATAAAATATTTTTATATCATTTGAACTTGCTTAATTTGTATAATTCCTTTTTATAATAAAAGAATTCAAAATGAATATTTTTTTTGTCTATTTTGTTTTATTGTTTGTAACTAATATTGTTTTTGTATATTCATTAAAAGAAAATTTGCGTGTATCTAAATGTAGTACCTCAGGTATCCTTTATAAATTTAAATAAATTTTTTTTACTTTTATTGTTCTTTAAAAATAATTCATTTTTATCTTTTAAAAATATAATTTTTTATTACTAAAAAGGAAAAAAAAATGAATTAAATTTTGAAAATAAAAATAATGGGATCTCTACAATAATACTAAAGGGAGGTTACATCAATAGGCAGTAAATATAAAATGTATTTTATTTTGTTTTATTTCAATTCTAAGAATATCTTTATATATAGGATCATTTTTATATTTGCAAAAAAAAAAAAATTATTTTTATATAATTCAAAAAATATAATCAAATAAATTTAGGTTAATTGCATTTTTCTCTCTATATATCATTTTTATATATTTATATATATTTTTTTAAATTATAAGATTTATTGGTGAAATAAGTATAGGAAATCCTCCTCAGATATTTAAAGTTTTGTTTGATACTGGTTAGCTATCATAAAAAAAATAAAAAAGATCCATATATGTATTTATGTTTATATAATTTCGTTAAAAATTTTTTTTTTCAAAAAGGTAGCACAAATTTATGGATCCCATCAAAGAATTGTTATGCAAAGGCTTGTAATAATAAAAGAAAATATGATCAAAAAATTTCAAAAAATTATAAATTAGTTAAAAAAAGAAATCCTGTAGAAATTTTTTTTGGAACTGGAAAAATTCAAATGATATACGTATCTGACGATATCCATTTAGGAGATATTAAGTAATGAAATATAAATAATTAAAAAAAAAAAAATGATGGGACATGAAGTAGAAAAAAAAAAATTTAAATTATAATTTTAAGAGTAAATAACCAAGAATTTGGAGTAGCTAGTTATATGTCTGATGACCCTTTTTCTGATATGTGTATAAAAAAAAAAAAAAAATATTTATTTTGAATTCACACAATCATGAATTGTAAAAATACATAATTTTTCTTTTTTTTTCAGTATTTGATGGATTATTTGGATTAGGAATTTCAGAAGATAATACAAAAAAACAATTAATATATGATAATATACCAAAGATTAGTTCAAAAAGAAACATTTTTTCAATTTATTATCCCAAAAATTTCAATGACGATGGTGCAATAACATTTGGGGGCTATGATAAAAAGTAAAAATAAGAAAAAATATATTTATATAAATAAAAAAATATATATATATATTTACGCCTTATATAATGTGAACTATATTTTAAATATTTTAATTATTTATTTTTCTATTAAGGTTTATAGAACCAAATTCAGAAATAGATTGGTTTGACGTTTCATCTAAAAAGTATTGGGCAGTAAAAATGGTAATGAATAATTTTATTTTAAATATAAATAGTAAAGAAATGTTTAAAAAAAAAAAAAAAGAAATATTTTGAAATACATATTATAAATACAGATAGGATTAAAAATTAACGATGTGTTTTTAGATGTATGCTCAAAAAATAATGGTTTATAAAAAAATAATATAAATAAATAAATAAATAATTTCAATTAATTAAAAAGTTGATTTTTTTTTAATATTTATTTTATTATAAGACGGATATTGTGAAGCGGTCATTGACACTGGAACATCAAGTATAGCTGGTCCAAAGGATGGTAAATTTTTTTTTAAAAAATTTTCTAAATAAATATTACTATAAATATATTAATAAAAAATTTATTAGATTTAATGTTATTAACTAATTTATTAAATCCTGGAAAGTCGTGTTATAATAAAATGTTCTTAAAAAATTTTTCTTTCATCTTAAGTGATGAAAATGGTATTTTTAAATTTAACTAAAATTCTGTACTTTGTAAAATGTATAAATAATTACTATATTTTATTTTCTTTATAATTTATTTATTTTAATAGGCACTCATAAAGAATATGAATTAACACCCAAAGATTATATTGTAAATTCATTTAGACTTGACCCTATTTTAAAAGTACCTTGCAATTTTGCTTTTATGCCAATTAACATTTCTTCTACTACTGGATATTTATACGTAATTTTTTTTTTTATTATATAGAATATGTATTATATATATATATATGTTAAATATGAAAAAAAAACTATGAAATTTATTTTTTTTTTCTTTTTAGATTCTAGGACAAATATTTTTACAAAAATATTACGCAATATTTGTAAAAGATAACATGAAAATTGGTTATTCTATTAGAAAAAAAAAAAAAAAATTATAAATTATAATTTTTTTTTTAATATAAGCATATTTCTATTTTTTCATGGATTCTTTAATAAAATAGTCAATGTTTCTATTTCTTTTTTTTTTAGGTTTAGCGAAATCTATATAATTATATTTTTTTTTTTTTCAATAATGCACATAATATTATATTCAACTAATGTTTATTTATGTATGCATATATGTTTTTCCTTTTTTTTCCATGTGTGTCTATTTATAATGAAATATTTATAACATATCCCATATTCTAAAGAATTTTTATAATTGAAAACATATATACGATTGAACATAAGATATACTAATAAAAAATAAATAATATTATAATTTTAGGAAATTGTTAAAATTAAAATTTTGTTTATATTAAAATTATAAATTTAAAGTAAATTAACAATTATTTATGTTAAAATATATTTATTAAAATTAAAAAAAATGATAAGGAAAAGAAAATCAAAAATAGCTGAAGGTGAACACATCCAAGAAAATAATGAGTTAATGGAAGAAAAGCTTTTATTTGGTAAAAAAAATTCTTCAATGAAAAGTTTAGAAGAGATATTTGATAACAATAAAGAAAGTGAAAATGTAGAATTTAAAAAAATGGAAAAATCAGAAGAAGATAAGGATTCAAATAAAAACATAAAAAATATTAAAGAAATAAAAAATAATGATAAAATACAAAGCTTAAAGGATAATGGAAATATTGAAAATGATCTAGAAATGGAATATACTTATTCCACTAATATTCCAGATGTAAATATTTTAGAAAATCAAATAAATGAAAATGATGAAACTAACGAAATAAAATTTAAAACCATTGATAATCTCTATAATAAATATGATAATGAAGTTCAATGCTTATTAGAAAGCTTCGAACTTTTAAAATTTTCAGAATTGTTTAAAAATCCTTTTGATCCAACTATTAGTAGAGATGAAAAAATGTATATAGAGACAAAAATATATACATTTGTTTCATTATCGATATTTTTTTACATAATTTTTTTTTTTTTTTTCTTGAAGTGTTAGAATTTTTTATTTTTCTGGTTTTTCATTTTTACCTTATTTAGGATGGGTTGTTGGTAAAAATATAACTTTTAAAAAATATATAGAAATTTCTATAAATTGTTTCACTATTTTCATTTTATTAGAACTATTTTTTTCTTTTTTATATGTCAATTTTATTATTTATTTTTCAAGCTTCAATATATGGATCATTTTGCAAGGAAAAAAATAATAAAAGCATTATATCGGTAAGAAAAAATATATAAAAATAGGTAAAAAATTTAAATATTTCATCTTATTTCTATAATTTCAATTTTAATTTTTTTTATTTTTTTTTTGTTAGTTAAGAATTATAAGTTCTATTCAATGTGCTATATTTGGTTTAATTATTATATTAATAATAGCTTTAATTAATGGTAAGTATATAAATAATAAGAATATATTTCTATATATTTATTTTTTATATATATTATCACTTATGTATATGTATTTTTTTTTTTTTTTTTATAATACTATAATTTTTAAAATTTCTTTTCAAAAGTAAATAGTCAAAGTGTATTACAATGTAAATATGAAGGAATTTCGTTTAAAAAAAGTTATTTTAAAAAAAAAAAAATAAAAAAAAAAAAAATATATATATATATAAATAAATTAGACTAAATAATTTTTCTATTAATTTTTTTTTTTTTTTAGAGTTAGTAAAAGATGGTAAATACAATGTTGTCTTTTTTGGGCCCATGAGCACAGATGATTGGATGAAGTCTAAACTATTAAAAAGTATTTTTTAAATATAAATAAATAATAAATATATAATAAATATATATAAATGATTTATTATTAATACATAGTTACAGAAGAATTAAATTTCAATATTTATACCATAAGCTATCCTAATCTTAAGAACAATAAAATAAAAACGAAAAGACAAATATTTTTAAAAGACGCTTTTACATGTGCCAAATTAAAATATTCTGATGTTATTCTTTTTTCATTTCAAATTGAAAGTGCTTTAAATTTTACTATTCCTTTTCTTGAAGTAATATAAAATAGTTTCTTTTTTTTTTATTTTTTTTCAAAATATTTAGAATTTGTTAAAAAAAAATAAAATAAAATAATTTAAGAGAAAATAAAATAAAAAATAGGTTCGTTTTTTTAAAGAAAAATGAAATTCTTGGCTTTTTCAGTTTTTCTAAAAAATTCAAAAAAAAGGTATAAAAAAAAAAAAGCATATAAAAATATCAAAAATGAAAATATATATTATAAACTCTTTTAAAATTTAAAAATTATTTTATTTTATTTTTTTTAAAAAGATACCTACCAAAGAAAAAATAGGAAAAGAAAACATAATTTACTTGGCTCCGAAAGAAGAAAATTTATACGATATTTATAGTTCTATAACTTTGAGACTTTGCCAAAATGAGAAAAATAATTATTACAACATTTTATACATAGTTCATCACAGTTTTAATAAATATCAGATTAGATGCACAGTAATATAAAAATAAAATATAAACTAATATTATTAGTTTTTTATTTTTTTTTTATTTTTTCTTTATATAATATTTTTATATGCTATAAATAATTTTTAAGTTTTTAGTACATTAGAATATCATATTATAATTTAAAATTTTTATTTTATATTACATTTATGTACTGTTCATTTCATTTATAATTTTGTTCTGACATTTTATTGTTCATGCATTATATTTCAATTTCAATCTTTCTATATGTAGAATTGCATATGTTTTTGTTAATTTTATTTACATTTTATAAAAAAGTATTTTTAATATTTTTCAATTTCTATGTAGAAAAATTTATCTGAAGACTACAGTATAGCAGTAAATAATTTTAATTTTAATACTATTGGTGTTGAAGAAAAAGCATCTAAATATGAAGACGATGATTTCAAAGAAGTAATTGACGATTTTTATCAATACTTAGTATTTATTAGAGACCTTATTTCTCAAAAAAATTTAGAATTTTACAGAAAAATATTATGTAAAAATGTTATGTGTGAATCAAAAGGAGCTATATGTGTTCTTTAAAATATATACCATTAGATAAAGAACAACTGTATATGGATAAATTAAACATAAAAAAAAGTGTAATGAATGCAACGATTTTTTTTTAATGTATTTTGTTTCAAATAAAGAATATGAAATTATTTCTATAGATATTAAAAAGTTTTGAATATTATAAATAATATTTTAAGTAATTTACTGCATTTTATCTCAAAATGGGAGATTACATATCTTTAAATTCAAGTCTTCTTAATAAAAATATTACTTTTTCTTTTAATTTACTATTTGAAATATTTCATGTAGTATTTATGAATTAAATTAAAAAAAAAAAAAAAAAATTAATTTGTTTAAAGATATATTATTTTTTTTCTTTTAAAAAGTTTAAGAATACAAAATATGTTAATAGAGAATAGAGATATTAAAAAAAAAAAATGCTTTGTATTTTTAAAAATGTGTTATATAAAATGTTATTTTTAAGTGATTTATATAAAAAATAATTTAATAAAAAATTTTCATATACAAATGTAGAAAATAACTAAAAAAAAAAAAAATAAAATAAAAAGTAACATTTTACATAACATAAATTATATCATCAAATCTTAATAGACAACTTTCACTTGGCTTTGTATAAATATAAAAAGGAATATTTTTATCTCCTCTTCTATATAAACCAAGAATAGTAATATGCCTTTTTGATAAAAAATAAAAAATATCACGAAAAGTTTTAATTTTTTTAAAAGAGAAATCAAAATATTTATTCAAATCACATATATATATAATACTTACATGTTTTATTAAACATTCCAAAGTATCATTACAAACTGAAAATTTAGAGAAACTTTTGTGATGAGTCAAAAAATTATATAACATAGTTTCGCAAATAATATTACTTGAATAAAATTTGGATGAATTTACATAAGGAAAAAAATCACAATATGGAGATTTTTTATCCATTAATTTTATCATTTTATTTTCTTCAAGAAAAATGACATTTGCAGGATTAATTAATTCTGTAATTATATTGTTTATATAATATGTTTTTTTTATTTTTTTCAATAGTTGCGTTACTTTTCTTGTTAATATTATTGTATTCATATCTATTTCATTTATTTCATTTACATCATTTATTTTAGTTGGCAATATTAATATATAGTCTGCTTTTATCAGTCCTGCATTTACTAAATTATAGTCATCTAAATACTTAAATTTTATAAAAACAATATTATATTTATGCATATCAAAAATATTAATATGTGGTATTTCATCAGTTAATATAATAACGTTATATTTGCATTTATTATTTATCATTTTAATTAATTGTATTATATTTGATGTGCAGTTTATTATTAATAATAATTTATTATTATTATTCTCTTGAAAATATTTTTCATACGCTTCTATATAGGAATAGGCAATTGCATTTTTTAATGTATAATTATATTTTGTTTGACTACTTTTTTTCAAATTTTCTATTTCATTAAGATTGAAATATTTATTTAAATAAGTTTTCTTTTTCAATTTTTTTTTATAGATAAAGTAATTTTTTTTATTTTTATTTAACTGTGTGTAATCTGTATGTAATAGTTCAGTATCATTAAAATTAGTTATAAAACTTTTTTTTTTTTTTTTTTTGCTATTTCTATTTACTAAATTATAATCTTTATAAAAATGATTTATTTCTTTCACATTTTTATCTGTATTATCATATTCATAAGTAATTACATTTGAATATTTTCTGCATCTAAATATATCATTATCATAAGTAGTATTATTATCACAATTACCATTATCATTTCCATAATTATTGTTATTATTATGTAGTTTCAAACTTGGTACTTCATATTTCTTTTTGATATCTTGATATAAAAGTATTTTATATTTTTTTTTATAATCATAACTTTTTTTTGAGAAAATTTTAGAAATTTTACAATTATTAAATAAATCATGATAATTTATTGCTATTATGTTTTCATTTTCTTTAAATAATATTTTATTCTCTAAAGATGTACTAGGCATTTTTTTTTTTATATCTTTAGTAAAAAATTTATTAAAGGATTGTTTGGTTTTTATAACGGATTTTAAATCATAAGAAATTTTATTTTTCTTTTTACTTTTAATTTCAAATAACCAAAATAAATCTTTTGCTTTTGATAAATACTTTATGACTTTCCTAGAATTTGCGATAACAATACATTTATCGTTGTTTTTCATAATATAATTTTTCCCCAAAAGATTTAGATAGCATTTTAGCTTCTTATTGTTTTTATTCTTCTTATTTTGGCTATTGTATTTGATAGATAGGGTGTTTTTTTTTCTATCGCATAATTTATTATCGAATCTTTCTATATTCTCAGAAAATTTCTCTCTTTTTTTTGGATATCTTCGTTTTAAATTATTATCAAAACTATCAATATTAATATTTATGCATATATTACCGAAATTTTTGTAATTTTCAGAATAACTGCTTTTTTTAAAAAAATTATCATTATGAATATTACTATTATCATTAGTAATATTTTTATACTTTTTAGAAGAATTTTCACTATTATATGAATATTCATAGTTTGTATTATTATTATTATAATCAATGAGCATACTTTGCTTTGATATATTACCATCTTCTATTGGTGAAAAACTGCATTTTTTATTCATAGATTTTTTATTGTTTGTATGTTTTACATAGTTATTATTATTATTATATACATTATTATTGTGTTCATCTTCTTTTTGTATATAATTAAATGGTTGAATATACTTTTTCAATAAATGTAAATAGATAAATTTAAAATTCTTTTTTTTTTTTTTTCTTATTATATTAATTAAATTATTCATATAAAAGCTCTTTGTTTTATGTTTTCTTTTAAATGAAATAATGCTATTAGTTTCAATACCTAATAGTATAATACCAAGTGATTCATATAATTTATAAAATAATTTATCAAATTTTAATCCAACCATATTTTTATGAATAGGAAATGAAAAAATTTTGGCTCTAGATCCTCTAGTAAATTCATATTTATATTGTAATGATGTAAAATAATATAACTTGTCTAAATTATATGAATATATATCATAATTATATGCAGTAAATAAATTTAAAATTAAGGTTATAAATCCGGGATATTTTATATTTTTAACAATTAAAGAATATTTTAAATTGACAATAACAAAATTTTCATAGCCAATTGATTTAATAATATTTGACATACAATTGTTTCTTAATTCGATAACTACCTTTTTTTTTCCTAATAAAAAATTTTTTAAAATTAATAATCTTGTGAAAGATTTGGTATCTATATTATAACGACTATTATGAAACTTATTAGAAAGTAAAAACAAATAATAAGCATTATGAGCATTAATGGTAGATAATAAATTAATATTTTCTTTTTCATTTAAATCTGAATTCTGAATATATAAGGATATGGAAAAATAATCAGCTAGTTTTATTTGATCCTTATAAAAATTTATAGGATAACTAGTTAGTAAGTGAAATTTTAATTTGTTTCCATAAGCAAGGGATTCAAAAAGAAAAACATTTAACTGTTGCGGTTCAATATCCCCTATTAATAGAATAAATTTTTTATTGTTCATACTAGGTTTTCCGTAAGTTTTTTTTTTTGAAAAAATGGAAATGATTAAATCATTAAATTGTATTGGAACCCAAATAAAAGTCCAAAATATAAAAAAAATACATACTACTTTACTTAATTTATTAATTGGAAAAATATCTCCATATCCCACTGTTGATATAGATATTATGGAGAAATAGAAATAATCTAAATAGCTATTAAGAAAATAATTGATATTACCATTTTTCAAATTATAAGGATGAATAGCTTGAATAGTATAAATAGTTGAGGCAAATGCATTACATAATAATAGAACTCCTAAAACAATTCTAATAATCTTAATTTCTGTTTTTGTTAGAATAGAATTATGTTCTATTATAGCATATGATACATTTAAAAATATTTTGATGTTTCTTAAAAATCCCATCATAAAATAAAAATCTGTTTGATTTTCAAAAAAAAAGAAATGTTTAGAAAAAAAAAAAGCACTTGGAGCACTAAAAAATACATCTATTAGCAATTTCGATTTCATCACGGAATATTTAGATTTGTTATAACTGAGTATAATTATAATTAAATCAACGTAAGATGTTGATAAAAGAACAAATAAAATGTTAAATATATATGTAGGTATTCTATTGAAATTCCACATAGTATCGTATGAATCTCTCCTCCAATAATATAAGCTAATAAACCATATTATTGTATATAACGTATCTTTTATATTGCAAAAATAATAATTAAATGCACTATTATATATTTTGAGGATATATAATTCTATCACTTTATGTTTTTTTTTTATTGAATAAAAAATTTTCTTAAAAAAGAATTTTTTAATCAATTTTTTATATTCAAAGTCATCGGATTCTATAGTTGTCGAATTAATATTCCTATTTATTCTAGTAAAATTAAATAAATTTAAAAAACTCTTTCTTTTAAATATTTTTAACTTGTATATGTTCATAAAATATATACAATTTATTGTTATTAACACTATTTTTAATATAAAACCTATTATTAAACATGTTATTCCGTTTATAAAGTTCATGCTCTCTATAGAACTTTTTACTAATTTTATTAGATATAGTCCATTTAACATTATAAGGAAATATTTAAAAATACATTTCACTAAAAAAAATAAGTCTTTTAAAGAAAATAAATAATTTTTCATTTTGATTTATTTCATATATATTCATTTTAAAGAAAAAAGTTCTATTTAGAAAAAAAAATTTCCAAGTAAATAAAAATATTTACTTTTTCTTCATTTATTCTTAATATCTATTTTTTTTTATTCACTGTTTATATATTTCTTTTTCATTTTTTTTTTTTTTTTTTGTATCAAATTTTGTTTTACTTTTATTACTTAAATATTCATTTCACAACAATTTTATACATGCATATTCATATATTATTTTTTGTATATAATCATATTTCTTAGTACATCCCTTATTTTATACATACGTAAAATATTTTTTTTTCAAAATTATGACTAAATAAGTATTATTCTAACTTTATAATAGATCTATTTTTTTAATATTTTTTCTAAAAAATAGTATAATTTTCCCTTTTCATGACGTTGTTTTCCATTTATTTAAGATAAATTCTTTACGTTTGAATTTATGCGAAAATGTTTACTAATAAAACATATATAAACAAAAAAAAAAAATAAATAAATAAGAAAAATACATATATATATGTGAATAGAATTAACAAAATTTAAATATAGATTTGTATTTCATAAAAATTAAATTTTTAATTTGAACAAAATGATAATATTAAATTAAAAAAAAATGTAATTGTTGGCAGCCAAAAATTAAGTACAAAAGTAGACGTTATAGATAAAAATAATAATGCCACTTAAAAATAAAATGAGAATTAATGAAAAAATATTTAAAAATAAAATAATAAAGTAGAAATAATTATTTATATAATAATAATTATTTTATTGCAATATGATATTTTTATTTTTTTTGAATAAAATTGTAATAAATATAATTTGATATGATATATTTTAATAAATCATTAGGAACAGAATAAATAATATTCAATTTATATGCATTTTACAAAAAAAAAATAAGATTATAATGTGATTTGCATAAATACTATTTTAAGTGTTATCTATTAAGTTTCTTGCTTTATATTTTTATTTTCTAAAAGAAAAAAATTACGACAATATAATTTAATAAAAGCTGAGAGAAAAGACATTAAAAAATAAAAAGAAAAGAAATAAAAAAGTAAAATGAAAAAATTACTAAAAACATATACATAACTAAAATTTTGTTTACTATGCACTAGAAAATAATTATTATTTACGTTTTTTTTAAGTATATAATAAATGATATAATTTAAAATAGAAATAGAAAAATAAAGTAAAAGTTAAAATTTCTTTTACATTAAAAGTATATCTTATCATATATTTATACTTGTCTTATGCATATAAACATTATGATTTTTAAAAAATGTATAATTAAATTTTTCTTATGTTAGCTTAGAATATATATATTTTTATATATTATGGTTACTTGTTTTAAATCCAATTAACGAACTTCTTTATTTCTAATTATTATATTTTTTATTTATATAATATATTATGTTTTAAAGGCAACATAAAAATAATGATTAAGCTAAAGGATTTTCTTTGCGTTACTTTTTTTTTTAAATGTATCTTTTCTTTATAAAAGTATCAAAAAAAAAAAAAAAAAAATTAAGAATATAGAGTTTTTTATTAAATTTTGTATTAATATTAGGGGTAGCAATGATTGAATCATTTTAAATTAAGCTTAATGGAAATAACTTTAAATAAATTTTTACATATATATATATTCATGCTCTTTTTAAATGTAGCATTACTTTTTTATTTTTATTGTTGTAGAAACGGTTAATAATCAATATTTTAGTCTTCTCAAAATTAATAAAGATATATAAGCAAAAAAAATATAGTAATATATTTTATTGTAATTTATATTTATTCTTTTTTCTTTTTTTTTTTTTTTATGTTTGCTATCAAAAAATAACCACTTTTTCGTAAAATGGTTAATAGTAAAAATAAATAATACATAAAAAAAGCTTAACAAAAAAAGAGGTTTTTATTACTCCTTTATAACTTTTAATTTTGGCAATTCTTCTTTTTAAACAAAATTTTTTTTCAATTTCACTTATAATTTGGTTTCTTTTTCATTTTAAAATTTAATATCAAATAAAAAAATGAAAAAAGCATGAATATAAATTCATGAATAAAAAAGAAAATTAACACATCCATAAAAATGCATAACTTTGAAAAGTAAATTTTGAGAAATTCTTTTTTTTTTTATATTTCTAATTTAATTTATAAAAATATACTGTCATATTTTTTTATTTTAATGTTCACATAAAATTTAATAGTATCATATCATTGAGTATGATAAATTAAGGAATATCTTTTTTGATGACAAAAAATATCAAAATAAAAAAGTGGTAATTCTAAGGGATGAAATAAATGTACAAATATCCTAAAATATAAGTTCATAATATTAAGATAGTTTAGTGTCTTTGGATTTTTATCAAGAAAAAAGAAATTTTTAAGTTTATGAAAAAATGGAAACATAATAATTATAGTAATACATTTTTTGATTTTAATACATACAGAAAAAATAAATTTGAGTATATGTGATTTTTTTTTTTTTTTTTTACTATAGTTTGTACAAAGTAAAAAATAAAATGAGGTGCTAAAAAAAATTTTTTTTGGTTAAATACCTTTTTTCTTAAATTTTTAATTTTGTATTTTTATTATTTTAAGAAAGTAACTATATATAACAATGAATTTAGTTATAAATAGCAATTCAATAAATGCACTTTTAAAATTTTTTTCTTCATGCAAAAAAAAAAAAAAAAAAAAAAAATTTAGTTAGTAAACAAAACTAAAATTTTATAAATGAACATTTTTTTTTTTATAAATTTTTCATATTTATTAAAATAATTTAATATAAAAAAAAAAAAGTAAACATTTATTTTTAAAAATGGAATTATTTTTATATTATTATATTTAATTTGACTATAGTTAAATTTTTTATTTAAGATATTTATTGATTGTTAAGAAAAATGAATCCTTTTCAGATATTTTATTGATACATATATTTTTTTTTTTTTTATATATATGTTACTATAATATATTTGGGGATTTGCTTAATTTTCTATGTTAGTTTTCATGTAGTATAATTTACTAAAAATGAGAAGTTTTTAAGTGTTGTCTCTCTTTTTTTTTTTTTTTTATGATTTACCTTTTAGTGATTTGATAAAATAATAGATATTTTTATTTGAAAAATGAATACCTATTATTAGTTGGAAGCATTGCTTCAGAATTTACAACAAATATATATATTATTATATTTAATAAAGTTTTGCTTTTTCATAAAAAAAAAAAAATAAGTATTTGTGTTAATCAATTTAATAATTTTAAATTTTTTGTTATGTATTTTTAAGTTCATTAATTGTTAAAATGCTTAATTTAAGTAAATCATATTTATTAAGATGGAACACATCATGGACATATAAGTAAAGCAAAAATTTAATAAATTTGCATAAATTGCTTTATTTTTTTTATTTAGTTAATTATATTATAAAATAATGTTTTAAATGTAAATTAAGTTTAAATTACAATATATTAAAAATATATTGTGTTAATACATATTTATTTTATATATAAACATTTCACATTTAAATATTTATGAAAATATCTTTTCATTTTACATATAAAAAGGAAAATTATTTTTTTGTTAATATAATTATTAATGTAGATTAAAGAGATATCACATGTCCCCAAGATGGAATGTTAGTAAATGGTTGGTAAAAGAAGAATATAAATCTCAAAAGTTTAATAAGCCATTTCATTTAACCAAATGGGGAAACTTTAAAACTTACCAACATCAATATTTTTCAAATGGAGCTTTCAATAAATTTTGTGATATGAAAAAATTACATGAACAAAACATTAATATAAAAAAATAAAATTCAATATTTTTAATTTGTTTTTAATATGAGCAATTTTTCGTTCGTTAAATTAGCCATATATATATTAAAATTAGTCCTATAAATTATATACATATATATATATATATAGTTTATATTTCAATTTGTTACATTTATATTTTGTATTTTTTCTTTCATCTCCATTTCTATGAAATTTATATTTTATTAAATGTATATATTTTCTTTCTTCTATATATTTTTCATTTATTCTGCATTTTTTTTTTCTTAAAATATTTTTTCTAATAAATTTAATAAAATATTGAAATAATGAGGTAATTCATTTATTAAATTTAAAGGAATACACATATAATCGAAGCTATATATTGTTTTACTAATAATTTCATTAAATTCAGTGGATGATTGCTTATTTAATTTGGGGACCTAGAAAAAAATAAAAATAAAAATAATTAAGAAAAAACAATTAATACTACTTATTTTTTAATTATTTCTTTATTCAAAAAAAAAAAAAAAAAAAAAAAGAAATACTCATGCTTCTTGCGTTATTTTTCTTATTTTAGTGTTTTATTTTATTTTATTCTTTTTTTTAATTATAAATTAAAAGTTTTGTTTAATTTATTAAATTAAAAATATTTATTTACTATTCTTAAATTTCGTTTGTGTTTTTTTTTTTTCTATTGTTATTTAGAAAATTGTTATAAAATTTAATTCCTCTCTTTATTCTTTATACATTTACTACTTAAATTACATATAAAAATAGCGATTTTATTATAATGCTAATTTCTTTTCCCTTTTTATTTGATTTTTAAAAATTAGTAGAATTTTAGTATTTTTCTTTTTTATAGTTTTTTTAATTTTTTTTTTTGAGTGGAATAGTTAACACATTACATATTCCGTACATTTATAATTAGCCAATTTTACTTGATCTTTCCATTTTTTAATTATTAATAGACATTTTATAAAATAAATATGTATGGATATGCTATATTTTTTTTAAATTAGGTTATATATTATAAATCTTTTTGTTTTTTATTTTATTTTTTTTTTGATATTTATATAATTGCCAATTATTTTATAAATTCATGAATTTTCTTTTTTCTTTTTTTTTGTTACCTTTGGGTATCTTTGGCTAAAATGTGTTAATATTAATATTTTACATTTAACTTCTAAACCTATATATATAAATATATATATGTATTTACATATTTTTAAGTGCATAAATATATGTGATAAAATTAAATTATAATTTTTTTTATATTTGGGATGTTATTTTACTTATTTGCATTGCTTCTTGTGTAGTAGAATGTTTTTTTTGAATAGCTTCGTTTAATAATTCATCATCAAATGTAGCTAAGTATTAATTAAAGAGGAAACATTTATTTTATAATATATATATACAAATTATTTTAATATAATTTTTTTTTTTTTTATCTTATCACATTTCATTTATATTATTAAATTTTTTTTTTTATTTGTATTTTTACTCTGTTTAAAAACTTTTTAAAAAATCATTTTTTAAATATAGAAAAATTATAATTGAAAATAATTTTTTTTTAATACCTTCATGGATTAAAATATTGCATCCTTTTGAAAATTTTTTGATATTACTACAAGGTCGTGTATCGGCTGAATATACAACGGAACCAATATTTTTGTTTTCAATTTTGACACCATATGATTCATTAATATGATTAACCTAAGAAATGAAGTAATATCAAATTATTTTTTTTTTGTTAACATTATATAAAATTCACCTTAAAACATAGGCATTCTAATATTTATTTAAAATAAATAGAAAAATTTCGTGATATATTTAATTATACCTTAAAAAGCTGCATATTTAAAAAATCTTCTTCGATTTTTTCTTTTATTTCTAAATTTTCTGAATTATATATAACTTTTACCGGTTTATCAAAAAATAACTCATTTAATAAATTCATCCAACTTTTTAAAGTTATTGGAATTAACAATATTGGATGATCTAAATTAGGAAAAAATATCTTTCTTATATATAATAAATAATAAAGACCCGCATGATGATCTGCATGGGAATGTGATATAAATATTACTCTAAAAGAACGAAAAAAAAATTTTATTTAAAATACTATAAAAAAATAAGTAATGAATGGATATAGGCATATATATACTTGATTGATTTAATAATTTCAGAAAAATGTATCCACGATTTACTCATCCAATATAACTGGTACAAAGAACCTTCCCCGAAGTCCAAAACAATACTAAAATTTTTTTGAATATTTAAAAGTATACCAGATACGTTACGAAAAGTCGAAGGCATAGAACATCCAGTACCAAGAAAATAAAAAGAAGGTACTTCTGAAAAATTAGAAAATTTTGTTTGATTAAAATTTTCAAAGGTTTTTATTAAGTCTTCATTTTCTTTTAACACTTTTGATATTTTTGAGTAATTGAAAATGTTTGGATATAAATCAGATAACATTTCACTAGTGCATATATTAATCTTATGAAAAGGATGTAGAATAAATTTTGTTAATGGGTTATATAAAAGATAAGAATTATTTTTTTCATTTTTTTCATTTATTATTTCATTTTCTGCTTCTGCTGATAAATCGTTTATATTATTTAAATTAGTATTTTTTTGTATAACATTTTCTGTCTCATTTTTTTCATTTACAAAAGAATTTCTTATCATAATTGGATCTTTTTTTTCTTTGTCATTTTGCAATAAATATGACATATTATATATAGGTGTATCAGGTTTATACTTTAAAAAAATGTTTGGTAATAATTTAGAAAGAAAGTTGTTTAATGAAGAAGAGGAAACAAAAGGGCATACACTTAATGAACTATTGGATTGATTGCATTTAATATTTTTTACGTTTTTTAAACTTAAAAAAAAATCTCTGTATTTTTTACAATTGGTAATTTCGTCACAGGATAAATGAAAAACGTATTCTAAATTTTTTAAATAAAAATTTTCTTTATTTGTTATTTCTTTAATTAAACAATTTATATCTTCACTGTTTAATAAATCAATAATTAATGATTTTCTTCCATCTATATTTTTATCACAAACATCTTCAGTTTTTATTATTTTATTATTTATTGTAATAGATTTTCCTGATTTTAATATGCCATAATATTTTCCCGATGGAATATTTAAACTTTTAGCTTTCTCTGGATGAAATTTCCCCAATGTTTGTGGGCATTCAATTAAATAACAAATGCTATTAAATGCTATATTATTGTTTTTTTTTTTATTTTCATCTTCACTTAAATTATTATTTTGATTCTTTTCTTCAAATTTATTTTCATATTCTGTCACACTTTCATTTCCATTTCTATCTCCATAATTTTTATCCATCTTTCTTTTTTTAAGGTTATTTAAATATGTATCTTCAGGATCTTCTTCTTTTGGCTTATCCCCATATTTATGGTAAAAGTTTTTTTTCTCATAACTCATACTATCTTTTTTAATAATTTTCTTTTTATTTGTGTTTATATAGCTTATATCATCATTTATTATATTCATATTTTCCTTTAGAAGAATTTTATTTTCATCGAGTATTATGGGAGTTATCACGACGTTTCCTTTTAAAATTATTGGTGATATATTATTAGAAATTTCATATACCTTAATTTTTATATTTTTCATTTTCGCGAAAGTAGAGGTAAAATTGTTAATAATTCTTTCTATCGGTTTGGGCCCATATATACTAATACAATTATCTGATATATTATCTATTGTTAATAATAGTCCAATCAAACCACCAATAGTTTCAGGATTAATTTTTGTAAAAAATATATTTTTTATTTTAACTAGGTGTAATTTATGTTCATTTAAAAATCGTTGATTATTTTCACCGCAATTAAAAAGAGTAACATCCCCATTCACAAATAAGCGTAAACTAGATGGTATTGCTAATCTATGCCAACCTATTATTTGAATATACACTTCCATTTTTTCGTTATTTTACTTTTTTTTTTTTTTAATCTATTAATGAAGTATATATATATATATTTTTCTATTAGGTTAGTCCTCTTTATGAAATTTTTACTTTAAAAAAGCAAATTACATATTTTTTTTAACAGAATTGATATATGACATAAATAAAGTTATAAAATAAAAAGAATAATAAAATTTCTTAAGATTATAAATTTTACAAGTTTATGATATTTTTATATTTTATGATTATTAATTCTATAAATAATAAAGTATTATGAAAAATAAAGTATTTACAAACTTCATAAATAAAAATTAAAAATCTTTAAAAAATTAAAACATATAGTGTTTTGAGGAAAAAAATTATTATCCATCTATATATATGCATAGATAAGGGTATGAAATCTTTACTATATTTTTATTTATAATATTTATCTTTTCTAAAAGATATAAAATAATAAAATTACATTTGTATGAGTAAATATATAAGTTTTAATTCTTTTAAAATAATAATATTATTTCAAATTATAACAAAAAGTTCAAATTTATGTAACAAAAAATACAGTTTTATTATATATTCTAAGGATTTAAAAAAAAGAATAGATACAAAGAATATATTATATAATTCAAATACATAAGAAATTTTCCAATATTTTAAAATTATAAAGAGGTTTACTTTTAAAACAAAAAAAAAAAAAGGAAAAAGTAGCATATTCATCTGAAGTAAAAAGATAGAATATTCTATTATTTAAAAAAAAAAAAAAAAAAAAAGAGAAAATAAATATCCTATATTTGAATATAAAAAGTATTAGAGTTCATCTATTTAAAAAAAAAAAAAATTTGTAAATGTTTTCAAAAATTTACATGAACGACTACAAATTTTTTTTTTTTGAAATTTAAAAAAAATATTATACATATGAGAAAATACAAAAAAATATATATAATTTAGCTAAATAATCAATATATGAAAAGAAAATTAAATTTATTTTTAAGTACAATACAAAATAAATGGAATGCGATTATGAGAATGAAAAAAGTTTTCATAAAATAGTATTAACAATAAAAAATAAAATTGAAAAATATGATATAAATAAATGGAAGAATATTGTAAAACCAGAAGATGTGTCATACAATGCCTACTTTGAAAAATTAGTAAAAGAAGATATAGAATATAATGATAAAGAAAATAAAATAAACGAAGAAAATGTAAACAATGAAAATGAAAAAAAAGAAAATACATATGAAATAAATAAAGATTTTTTTGATAATATAAGCAATAGAGAAAAATTTTATTTTTTATTAAATATAAAAGAAACGATGGAAACCAGTTGGCTATTAGCGCATAAAAGATTAGAAGGAATAAGATTAGAAGAAAATTCTGAACTAGTTAATGTACAAGAACTAATTAATTACTCAAAAAAATTATCAGATACAACTTGTGCCCCACCTGAATGTGATAATATAAATGATAAAATAATTCATCAAGAATACTATCCTAATTATCATTTTTTGAATTTTGTAAATATAGAAGAAATTCATTTATCTAAATTATTTCAATTGCAAAAGTATAGTGCTGTTTGTTTTCCCCCTATAATTACTATACAAGAAAATGATAATTTGCTAATTGTTAATATTACTTGTTCTACTCCAAATACTACAATTTATTATAAAGTGAACGAGGAATTAAAGGAGAATATTTATGATTCTTATAATAAACCTAAAATATCTAAAAGGCAAAAAATAAATATATACGCGTGGTCAGTTAAAGAAGGTTATATAAAATCAAGAATTTCCTGTTTTTCTAAAACATATAATGTTAATGATCCTTCACAAAACTTATTAAATAATGAGAACTCTTTATTTTTTCCTGATTCTATTAAATCTGACAAGGGTGAAAATGAAAATATTTTAAATAAGCACCCTTCAAGTACAAATGTATTTAAAAATTTAGGCTTTTTATTAAGTAGAAAAAAAGAAAAAAAATCCGAAACATCATCAAATGAAGAATCATCATTAAGTGATGAAGAAAAATAGGAAATTAAAAAAAGATAGTAGAAAGTTAATGAATAAAAAAAAAAAAAAGAATATTATTAATAATAAAATGAAAACTTTCATAAAATTAAAGATTCAATTATATAAATATATATTTAAGTAGATGTATAACCAAATACGTAAATAATTTAAAAAACCAAAAAAATGAAATATAATGACAGATAAAATATTAAGTTATATATTTTTTATAATTTCTTTTTGTATGTATTTAGGAAAAAGTACAAAGAACATTATTTGTTATATATATATTTTTATCTTTATTATGAATATTACACTAAAGAAATACAATTACTACATTATATATACTACATTTTTTTTTTTTTTTAATATTCGTTTGAGATATAAAAGAGTATTTTTTGTTAGAAATATATATATGCTTGTATAAATTTTTACATCTATCAAAATCAAAAAAAAAAAAAAAAAAAAAAAATTTAAGTACAAGAACATATATTTAATGCTTATTTTACATTTTTATTTTTTTTTTGTTGTTTTTTATTTTATTTTATTTTTTTTTCATATTTCATTTATATCATGATAAGGAAATATTATAACTAATATTTAAGCATTCATTTTATTTCTACTTACTCTTTGTCTCTTTCTCAATATTATATTTCATTATTTAAAATTTTTTAAAAGAACATCTTTTATTTGTTCTGGAGAATAATTAAATTTCATCTTATCACCATATAATTCATATATTTTCATATATTCTTTATGAATATTATGAAATAATGATGACTTAATATTATTTTTAAGATCATTAGATTCTATTTTATTTATTAAATTAAAATTATTGTAATTTTCTGTAAAAACAAATTTATAAAAATTTTCTACAAAAATCTCTATTTCCTCTGTATTATTTTCATTTAGTTTGTCTATTTTATACATTTTATCTATATTCAAGTAATTCATCAAAATGGAACTTTCAGTTTCTAAAATTTTTTCGCATTTTTCATTAATTATTATTGTAAGTAATTCACAATATTTAGATGAGCCTTCAAAATTTTGAATACTTTCTTGTATAAATGTAAATATATTTATAATAAATATATGATCACTTTCAATATTTTTATTTTTATTTTTTAAGGCATTATTTATTAGAGGATTTATTGTGATATCAAGGACGTTCTGAAAATCCTGTTCATTACTTTTTCCACATAAAGAACTATTTTTGTATATTTTATGTATATTATTTAGAGAATTAAAAATTTTTTTTATATAAAACAACGTATCATTAAAATAATCAGAATCCTCTCTTTTGGTTATCTTACTTAAATAAAATGTTACAACATTTTGTTGCCATAATGTAATGAATTCATTTTCTATGTTTTTTTGTATATTCAATGTGTAATTTAATAATTTACAATTATACTTTTCTAACGAACTAATTTTATCATTTAATTCACAATTATAACTTACTTCTATTTTAACATTTCTTTCATTAACAGTTGTATTATTTATATTCTTATTAGAACATTCTGAATCATATTTATAAGGTTTATGTAAACTGGGATCATTTTCATTATTATGAATACTATGCTTATATGCTATTTCTTTTTTTTCCCTATCTATTATGTTATATTCTTTTATTTCATAATTTTCGTTTTTTTTATCTATAAAATTTTCATTTAAGTTTCCTTTTTCCTTCTTAATTGTATTTACATATTTTATATCTTCATTATTTTCATTTGAGAAAGTCTCATTTAAAAGCTCTTTTTTTTGTACATCTATGATATTATTAGATATGTCACATAAAAAAGGGCTACTCCTTTTTTCTAGAGTTAATTCATAACTTTGGAAAAATGAGCTGCTACTTTTTAAGATTTCTAATTTATTTGTATTATTATCTTTATTTTTATCACTATTATAAACAATATCTTTGGTAGAATACTCGATTACTATTTCTCTGATAACTCTATTTATCTCATAGTTTTTTTGAAATTGTCTTAGTTTAAAAATAAATATGTCTAGCACTTGAAATAATTCATAGCAAGATTCATAACTTTTAGGATAAATATTTAGATTTGTTTCTAAAAAATTTTTATAAGGAACTAGTAATACATCAATGATATTATATAGAATATTATGAGTGTTTTCTAAATTTATTGAGATATAAGACGCGATTTTATTTGCATAACAAAAATTGAATGATAAAAGCATTTTAAAGAAATTATCTTCTAATGTTATCAAATAATAAAGAATAGAAAAGAAATTTTTAAAAATTTGTATTGAATCATCTTTAGCATCTACTTCTATGGATTTTTTTTTATTCATTGATTTATATTTATTAATCATTAATTCTTGATAATTTTTTTTTAACAGTTTTTTTCTAAAATGGAGAAAATTGCTTAAACATATATTGAAATATTCTATTCTTTCAATAATAACTTTATAGCAGAATTTTGTTGTTGGAGATAATTTTTCTATGTAATTTTTTATTATTATTTTTCTTTTCTCCTTTTCTTCACAATTTGTACATAATAATAAATCAATAATTTGATTAGTTCTTTTATACAAAATGTTATTTTCTTTAATTATATATAAACACATTTTTTTACATGCTGAATTCAATATTTTATTATAATATTTTGAATAAAATTTATTTAATTTATCTGATGAATCTTCATTTAATAATTTTATTATATTTTTTTTAGTATATTCAAATTGTCTCAAATATTCAAAAAATTCTATATTTAATGATATTTTTAAGTCTGTTAAATTATTTAAGCATAATGAGCTTAAACTATACTCCTGTAAAATCATATTATATATTTTTTCTTTTTTTCTTATGTTATATTTTTCTTTTTTTAGCATATTTATTTTATCCACTATTTCTTTAGTTATTTTACTACTTTCTACAATTTTTTCTTTTGTGTTTTTGTCTAATTCATTAATTTTTTTTAAATCATTTTCAATATTTTCAAAATATGTAAAGCAATCACATGTTTTCTTAATCGAATCTTCATAATTATTTAATTCACTCAATTCGTAGTCATATTCATCATATAATACATCATATTTATTAAATGTGTTTTTGTAATTTGTAAAATAATTTAACTCTTTAAAAAGTAAATTGGAATCTATGTTTAAATCGAAATCTGCACTAATTTCTACTTCCATAGTGACACATTTTATTATAAAAAATATTTTCTTTTAAATGAACTTTAATTTTTATTTTTGTTTTGAATTATTATCAAAGAAAAAGAAAAAAAGTTTTAAATATCTTTTTGTTAAAATATATATATATATAATTAATATTATGAATTAAATTTAATAAAAGAAAATTATTGATATTATAATTTCTAATTGTTCCTAAGAAAAGTTAATATCTAAAAACTTTTAAATATTAAAATTTTTTTTTTTTACAAAAAAAAAAAATAAAATAAAATTTCTAAAAGGAAAAAAATAAAATTACATATTATATCAAAAAATTGTAAGAGTAATAAATGTTCGTAAGAAATAACAAAAAATGTATGTTTGAAAAAAAAAAAAAAAATATATATACATATAAATATATATCCTAAAACATTTTTCTTTATAAATTATAGATTAATAATTTTTTTTTCATATTTTTCATTCATAAATGTGTAAATGATTTATTTAAATTCTCTTAAAACATATAAAAAAGAAGATTAAAAAAAGCTAAATGTAAACAAATAGCTATATATATATCATAACAATATGATTTAATATAATATAAAGAGAATTAGATATAATAATATTACTAAGTATTAAAGCATAAATAATATTTAAATAAAATAAATAATTACAATTTATATCATTAAAATGTTAATATTTTAAAGTCCATTTATTGTTTGCGAAAATTAGGTATTAAATATATGTAAAAAAAATTAGCTAAAAAAAAAGAAAAAAGAAAAAAGAAAAAAAAAAGAAAGAAAATAAAAAAAGGAAAATAAAATTAGTTTTAAATAATTTTTAATAGTTTAGTGAAAATGAGATGGATATAAAACACTTTTTGGTACTGATAAAGGATCTCCTTTATTAATAATAAATTTATGCCCTTCTTGTTTTAGTTTTTCAAAACATTCTTTTTTGCATTGAACATCTAGCCAGCGACATTCTTTACACCTAGTCTTTGGATAAATAAAAAATAATTTTCCATGCCAAGTAAAATCTCTTTTTCTTCCATCTAAATGTCCATATGCATATGGCTTTGGGCAGGGTGACTTCATCGTAAAATGAACTTGAGCATGATACCATAAATATACACAAATTACAAATAATAAATATACATGAAATTTTAAAAAAATCATTAATTTTCTTTCGTACTCAGTTAACATAACTGTAGACAATCTAGTATAAGGATCTAAATCAAGAATCCATTCTTTTCTATTATTATATCTTGTTAAAAATCCGGTTATATCTAAATATCTATAAATCTTTTGACCAATTGTTTCAGGCTGATTTTTATCGAAAAATATTAAAACATTGGAATTATTTAAAATCGACATGTCCTTTGAATATTCAGAAGTTAAACTGTTGGTAGTTTGTGTTGTTGGTATGTTTGATTGAATAGTTGATGTTGTAGAAAAACATTTTCTTAAATTTGTTCTTAATATTTTATTATTATTATTTAGGAAAGAAAAAGCATTTTGACTGATAAACTCACTCCTTAAACTATGAGTTCCTGTGTTATATCTTCTTAACAATATTTTATTACCACATATTTCAGATATATTTATAAAGTTATTAAAAGCATTGTTTCTACCACTTTTCAAAAATTTTAGTATTACATTATTCTTGTTTTTACATAGCATTTTCTTATTCCTTTATCTTTTAATTTAATTTTTTCATATATTTATAATTTTACTTATTTATTTATTTATTTTTATTTTTTATTATTATATTTTATGCATTATTAATACAATATAATAATACATGATAAAAATTGGTAAAATTAAATGTAATTAAAAAAAATATATATTTTTTTAAAATATAAAATGAAAAAAAATAATAAAAAAGAAAATATATATATATTTTCTAAAAATAGAAAAAAAAAAAATGAAATTGAAAAAAGTTTATCATAAAAAATTATTTAATTGCAAAAAAATGGTTAAAACACTAAAACCTTTTCATATTCATTTATCAAATGTTTTAAAAAAATATGCCATGCACACAAAAATATACTAAAAAACATAAATAAAATTCCTCAACAAAAAAAAAAATTTAAACAAAATAAAATACTACTAAATACATTAAATTCATAAAAATAAAAAAAATTTTGTAATATTTTTATTTTTTCTATTTATTTGTATGATTATTGAAAAATCAAAAAGAAAAAAAAAAAGAATAATTATTTTATTTTTTTTTTTAAGGATATATAAGATTTTTAATTCTAAATTATTTTAATTATATTACTTTTATTGATAAAAAATGTCATTATTAAAAGTTTATTTTTTTTTTTTACGTATAAATTATAAAAAAATTGAAATTTTTGTAGCACAAAAAAAAAAAAAATTTATATAATACGCTATTGATATCAGTATTTTGAAAACCTAGGAAATAATATTTATTTTATTTTTTCTAAAAAACAAAAGGCTACAAAATTTTAATACATAAAAGTAAAAATTCAACTTAAATTTCAAGTATTTTGAAATATGGACTGAAAAAATTAAGAAAAAAAAATATTATATTTCATAAATTAAAAAATATGTGGGGATTTATCAAATAATTTAAATGTGATTAATAGGAAAAAATATAAATGTATTAAAAAAGGTTTAAAAGGTTTTCCATTTCTTAAGGATGAAATAATTTATTATATACATTTTTAACTACTTTGAATTTATTTCTGCTTTTTATTTCATAAATTTGGAGTATTATGTAAATTTACTATTATGCGCTCAATTATAATTAGTGTTAGAAATACATCTGTTTCGAATTAAAAGTATTGAAGAATCATAATATATGACTAAAATTAAAAAAAAAACATTCTTCATTTAAATATATATATAGGCATATTTTTCTTTAATATTTAAGTATCTATTTTTATATCATATTATAAAATTTGCAAATAAATTTTTTTAGCAAAGCATAAAACTTATTTAAAAATCATTTATTTTATTATATTTTAAGATTTCCTCTCAAATTCCATTATTATTATATTAAATTAATATTACAATATATGTACCATGGTAAATGCTAATGGAACAATTGAAATAAACATTGTAAAAATTAAAAACTAATAAATAATTAGTGAAAATTATATGAAAAATATATTCATTTATGTGCTTAGTTTTTTTTTTTTTAGTACTTAAAAATTAAATACATAATTTATTAAATAAATATGTTTGCATACATATAAAACATTTATGAACTCTAAAATGTTTTAAAAATTAAACATATAAATATATATTGAGAAAATTAAAAATTAAGAAAAATATCTAAATAAAAATATATTTAAAAGAACATAACATAAAATAGCATTTTGTGGCACTTTGTATTTATGAATTTTAAGTTAAAAAATAAAAGAATTCAATTTTATTTTTTACAACAAAATTTTTTTTTAAATATCTATTAATCAAAATGATCTAACATAAATTAATTTTAATATTATAAAAAATATATCTCTCATTTTATAACATATTAATGTAAATTTTTTTTTTTTTTTTTCTTATATATTGCATATATACTAAAATATTTTTTTCATTTATAATATATTTTTTTTAATTGTAACTATTTTATGTTATAATTCATAAGAAATAAATGTGTACCTTAAGTACTAGAATTCATGCTATTAATTGATGTTTTTTTAAACAAACAGATATATTTTATTACTTATTTAAAATTATAAATAATATTTTACAAATAAAATTATAATATTTTTTATAAAAGCATAAAAACTTTTTTTTTTAAATAAAAATATATATGACATTTTTTTAAATAAAAATATGTTAATTTTTTTTAAATAAAAATATAAATAAAACTTTCATATTAAAAGTAGAATTATTATTTTTTAATAAAAATATAGGTACAATTTTATTAATAGAAGTATAAAACATTATTTTTTTTTATTTTAAATTAAAATATTCATATATACTTATGAATACGTAATTTTGCTTGATGAAAAAATTAAAAAGATGATACTCTTACGGAATATTGTATTGCTAGATATGAAAAGGAGTAATATGTTAAATATAAATAATTGCAAAAAAATAAAATATTTATTAAATAACAAAAGATTTTTTACTTTACTAAAAAATGAGAGACTAGATAGATTAAAAAGAGAAGTTCGCTATAAACCTAATGATAACTTTTTAATATTACAATTTTATAAGGAAGCAAATGCACATAATCCAAATGAAGTTATAAAACATTATGAAAATACTAATTATGTAAAAAATGAAAGTATAATTAAAGAATATATAAAGGCATTAGTATATACGAATAAGTTAAAATATACAAATCTTGATAATATAAAATATGATAATGATAATAAGTCAAATAGAAGAAATATAGATGAAGTAAACACAAATCAAATGAATAATGAACATTCAAACACATATGAAAGAAATAATTTAAATGCAAATTCATCTTATAATAATTCATCTCAATCATCATATAAAATAGATTATTTAGAAAAAAAAAAAGCTCCTTCAAGTGAAGTGTATAGTTTACAAATAGATCCGAAAAAACCTTTAAAAGTTTCTGTAATAGAGGGAAATAAAAAAGGGTTATGGAATTTTTTTAAATCAACAATTGGATTTTTAATATTAGTAGCAGCAGCGAGTGTATATTTAGAAGGAGTTTCACAAAATGTGCAAAAAGGAATAGGGGTAGTAAATAAAAAAATAATTCCCGTAGAAAATGTTAAGGTAACTTTTGCAGATGTAAAGGGATGTGATGAAGTGAAAGAAGAGCTAGAAGAAATAATTGAATATTTAAAAAATTCAGAAAAATTTACAAAAATTGGTGCTAAATTACCTAAAGGAATTTTATTATCAGGAGAACCAGGAACAGGAAAAACGTTAATTGCTAGAGCTATTGCTGGAGAAGCAAATGTTCCCTTTCTTCAAGCATCAGGATCTGAGTTTGAAGAAATGTTTGTTGGAGTTGGAGCAAGGAGAATAAGAGAACTTTTCCAAGCTGCCAAGAAGCATGCCCCATGTATTGTATTTATTGATGAAATAGATGCTGTAGGATCAAAAAGAAGTAATAGAGATAATAGTGCAGTAAGAATGACTCTTAACCAGTTGTTGGTAGAGTTAGATGGATTTGAACAAAACGAGGGAATTGTTGTAATATGTGCTACAAACTTTCCTCAAAGCTTAGATAAGGCATTAGTGAGACCAGGAAGATTAGATAAAACTATTGTAGTTCCGTTACCTGATATAAAAGGAAGGTATGAAATTTTAAAAATGTACAGTAGTAAAATTCTGTTATCGGACGACGTAGATTTACACGTTTTATCTAGAAGAACAGTTGGCATGACTGGTGCTGATTTAAATAATATCTTAAACATAGCAGCTATCAAGTGCTCTGTTGAAGGAAAAAAGTCAGTAGATATGAATTCTATAGAGCAAGCTTTTGATAGGGTTGTTGTAGGATTACAAAGAAAATCTCCTTTAAATGAAGAAGAAAAAAATATTACAGCTTATCATGAAGGTGGTCATACACTAGTTAATATTTATACAAAGGGATCTGATCCTGTCCATAAAGCAACTATCATGCCAAGAGGAATGTCATTGGGAGTCACTTGGAAAATACCAATTAGTGACAAGTATAGTCAAAAAATTAAGGATGTCCAAAGTGAAATAGATGTATTAATGGGTGGCTTAGTTTCTGAAGAAATAATTTTTGGAAAAAATAATGTTACGACAGGTTGTTCAAGTGATTTACAAAAAGCTACACACATAGCACAATCTCTTGTTATGAATTACGGGGTTGGTATAAATGAAGAAAATATATCTATGTTTTTACAAGATAAAAAAAACATTAGTGAAGAAATG
Organism: Plasmodium relictum; assembly: GCF_900005765.1. NCBI lineage: Eukaryota > Apicomplexa > Aconoidasida > Haemosporida > Plasmodiidae > Plasmodium > Plasmodium relictum. The sequence goes on from NC_041690.1 coordinate 621,357, forward strand.
AAAATTAAGATAGATAAATCTGTTCAAAGAATATTATTAGATTCTTACAATAGAGCTAAGAATGTTTTAAATCAACACATTGATGAATTGCATAGAATTGCTTCAGCTTTAGTTGAATATGAAACTTTAACAAGCGATGAAATTAAATTAGCTATACAAGGCAAATGTGACCAAATAAAAAAAAACAGAGAAATAAAACAAAAAGATTATAACTTAAAAGACAATAGAATTTCTTAATTTATATATATAAAAAAAAAATATACATATATCTATGTATCCATTTGTTATAATATGAATAATTTTATTATGTTTTATTTTTTTCATCATGTAAATTTTTTTTTTTTATGTTATTTACTTTTATTATAATTTTACTGAATTTATTTTATTTTTTAAAATCATTATTTTATGCATATTTTTTTTTCTTCATTTTTTTTTTTTGCAACTTATTAAAATATCCATATATAAATGTACACATGTATTCTTTGCTATATTATAATGCTGATTTTATCTAAATTTCCTATTTGGTTTTTTTTTTTTTACTTTTTTGAAAATATTTAGTAAATATATTTTAATATTATTTTGCTTTTAATAAAAAAAAAAAAATAAATATGATAATTTTTCTAAAGCATATACACTTGTTTATTAACTTGTTCAATTTTTTTTTTATTTTAATTAATTAAATTAATAAATATATTATTTCTATATATATATGAAATGTGTTACCTTTTTTTTTTTTTAATATATCTAAACCTTTTATTTCTTCTCATTTTTAAAAAATATGTTTTTTTTCTTTTTATAATTTAATTTTTTTTTTTTATGTAAAGTATCCAGAATAAGAAAGAATAAAAAAAAAATTTTATAATAAGTTCTTTTTTTTTTGAAATATGTAATTTTACAATATAAATTACATAACAATTTAGAAAATACGTAAATTTAATTGCAGTATCAAAAAAGTATATATACATTTTACTATCTTATTGGTTAAAAATGCAACATTTACATAAATATTTTTTTTGTATTTTCATAAAAATACTCCATCAAAAAACATTAGATATTTTTGCTAGATATTTTTATAACTTTGTTCAATAGAATTTTCAGAATTTCATATGTATATAAATATATTTTAATTAAACTATTTTGTACGTTCTATTACATTTTATTAAAAAAAAGAACCTAAATTTTTTTTTTAATGTTGAGTATTTACTTTATCTTCACTTTAATATGCTTTTTTTATAGTTCTTTCTTTTTACACGTTAATAATTTCTTCTCTAAAAGGTGATAAAATATGAAAGAATTAATAAAAGTCAATAAAAAAATTTTGTATAAATTTAAAGACTATCAGTGCTTATCAAGGCAATATATACTTATAAAATATATTTAATTAAAATTATTATATAAAAAATTATTTCTAACGCATAAGATGTAAATATTTCTAAATCAACATTGTCTTTAATTTCTGTTTTCTCCATATATTCTCTTTGTTTGTTATTTAATAAAAATTGATTTAATCCTTAAGAAATTAAAAAAGGTTATATAATGTGAAGATTATAAAATAAAAAGTTAAAGTAAACATATAATACCCAAAATGCATTTATCTTTGGTTATATATTTGTTGTTTTCTAAATTAATAAAAGTGTATACTGTTTCTATGTCTTTTTTATTAAATACATTTTTTATTTTCTTCTAATAATAAAAATTTATAAAAAATTATATATATATATATATATATACATTTATATTTTTAATGTAAAGATATTAAATATATATTTATTATTTTTTTTTATCTTTTTTTCTTATTCTTTTAAATTTTCTACAATTTATTTTTATATTTTTATTTGTACTTCCTTTTCTAATTTTTTTAGTTCATCAATAATAGACATTATAATATTCTTAGGCTTTTTGAAATATATATAACCTAATAACCCCTTTTTAATTAGAATAGTATTATTTATTAAAAAAGAAAACATATAAATTTATTTTATTTTTTATTTTTTAATACCTCAAATATTTCTATTAATTTTTTGTTTCTAATATATTCAAGGTTCTCTACAAAAATTATATAGAAAAAAAAGAAAAAATGCACTTTTTTTTTGTATGTTACATAATAATATAAGTAAATGAATATACGAGTATTTTTTTATTTTAAAATACCATTCATTTTGTTTATGTTTATTTATTAAATCTTATTTATATTAGAGAAAAAAATTAGTATTTAAATTATAATTATATGCTTAAAATATTTAAATATTGATAACTTTTTTTAATATTTATTTTTTCCTCAAATATTTACTTATATATATCACATATGCAATAGTGAAAAATTAATTTTTAAACAAAAAATAATTATTACTTAAAATATATATTTTCATAGAAAAAGAAAATTATTTTATTCTGAAATTAAAATTTTTTTTTTATGATACTATAAGAAGAATATATAATTTATTACGTAAGTTTTGTGTCTTGAGTACATTTTTATTATTATAAGGATAAGTATTTTAAAATGTGTCTAAAAATTAAGAAAAAAATATAAAAAGCATAGATTCTTTTTTAATTTTAAAAATTAGATAAAAACTAAAAACTTAAAGTTGATTATATAAATTTCTTTTTTTTTATTTATAATAAAAAAGAAATATGAATCTATCTTATAAAAGTATGCAGCTTAGACGAAAAACATTTTAAAACTATCTTTTATTTTTATTTTTTTATTTTTTAATATTTAAAAATTAAATAACAAAATAGTAATAAAAAACAACTTAAATTATAAACTAGTAAACAAGTATTGTAAAAAAACATATTGCAATTTTTATAGAAGATTAATAAATGGTACTATCCTAAACTTTTATTCTATTTTATTCTATTTATTTTTTTTTTTTTTTTGAATCTCTATTTTAAATAAACTATAAAAATTATTCCAGTCTTTTTGAGAGAAAATATTGCAATATGTCAATTTTAATTAGAAGAAAATGTAACTCAATTTAAAAAATATACCAGCTTTTTTTTTTTTTTTCTAATAAGCATTATCCTTTTCACATTTTAACTACATTTTAGATGAACAAAATGCTAGAATGAGATTCGGAACAAAAGCATGCAAGGCCAGACAAAATAATATATTTTTTTTTTAAAAATATTTGCCAAAAAGGAGAAATTAATTTTAATTTATATACATTTTATTTTTTACTTTTTTATTTTGTATTTATTTATAATTTTTTTTTTTTTTTTGAACACAGTTAAGAGAAAAAAAAAAAAAAAGGGTTTTATTGAATATAATAATTCTTTAAATAATGAAAAAGTAATTAAAATGAATTTTAAAACATTTGTAAATAATTTATTATCTTATGAAAATTGCTTGATTTTTTAAATAATTCAAAAATATATGAAATATATGAGATTTATGAAAAAAAAAAAATATATAAAATAAATTAAAATTTATAGTTATATTTTTCAATTTTTTTTTTTTTTTTTTTTTTTTATAATATATATATACATATATAAATGTATAAAATAATATGAACATATATTTAAAATAAAAAAAATCATGTATGGACTTATATATAGAAAATTAAAATATATCACTTTATTTTGAATATATATAAATATCATTTATTTTATTTTTTTATTTTTAATTTTAAGTGTAATTAAAATATTTAAATTTTAATTTTCTCTATTATTATACTAGAGAAAAAAAAATAGATGTTATTGCACACAAAGCAAAGAAAGTTTTTAAGATTTATTTGGAGTTTAAATGATTTTTTACTAGCGTTATTTTGTTGAAATACTTTGCATTATATTTTTAAGAAAATTACTGAAATAAAGTATATGTTATAGGATGTTTTATAATTAGGAATCATTTTTATATTGAAAGAGTATTACGACATGAACTTATGAAAAAATATAATAATTATAATATACTATTAAATAAAACTAATACAAGGGAAGAATAATCTATATGCGTGTATAAATTACTTGTTATATTATTTAACTTTTAAGAAGAGTCAAATTATATATTGTATAGTTATAGAGCTAAATATATTTTTCCTTAAATGCAATTATAGTTTTTTTTTTTTTTTTCATTTTTTTTAAAAATGGAATTATGTTTTTATAATTCAAAAAATGGATATTTAGAAGCTTTACTAAGAGGATTTCGTAGCAGTTTTCTAACACCAGAAGAATATAAAAAATTGACAGAAGTAGATACGTTAGAAGATTTAAAATCGGTTTTAGAAGATACCGATTATGGTTCATTTATGATGGATGAACCATCCCCAATTGCAGTTACAACTATTGCTCAGAAATGTAAAGAAAAGATGGCACATGAATTCAATTATATAAGGGCTCAAGCAGAAGAACCATTAAGAACATTTTTAGATTATATTGCAAAGGAAAAAATGATTGATAATGTTATAAGTTTAATACAAGGAACATTAAATAAAAAATCCGCTGAAGAATTATTATATCGAGTTGATCCACTTGGTTATTTTCCGCAAATGAAAGCTATTACTGCAATGGACGTTAAAAATTCCTATGATGACGTCCTAAAAGTGTTGTTAATTGAAACCCCTATTGGATCATATTTTGATAAATATCTCTCATGTAATGCATCAAATGAAAAAAATAATGTATCTACTATACTTAATGATATAGATATTGAAATTTTAAGAAATACCTTAAAAAAAGCATGGTTAGAAGACTTTTATGGTTTTATAAAAAAATTGGGAGGAAAAACAGAAGAAGTTATGGGTCATATATTAAAACGTGTAGCAGATTTTCGTGTTTTGACAGTGACTTTAAACACTATCAATTCTAGTTTAAGTCTTGAATTACAAAAAGATAGAAATGATATGTTTCCATGTTTTGGCTATTTGTATCCTGAAGGAACAGATAGAATTAGAAAATGCTGGAATAACGAAACTGTTCAAGCAGCTCTGGAACATTACCCTATATATTATGATTTATATGAAGAATGTAAACAATTTTACATAAAAAATGAAAATATGAATGAAAACAAAGTTTTAGACCATAAAATTAAATCATTAGAAGATTTATTATACGTGAAACTTGTTAAATTATGTGAAACCGCTTTTGATCAGCATTGCAATTTTGGTATATTTTATGCCTGGGTAAAATTAAAAGAACAAGAAATTAGAAACATTGTATGGATTTCTGATATGATTTTAATGAATAGAAAAGATTGTATAGATAGTATTATTCCAATATTTGAACCTCAAGTATAATGTTTATATAATTTTTAAAAATATTGAAATATAAATACTTTTAGATACATAAACATATATGTATCTATTGCAAATGTTATAGAACTTTTTTTTAATTTTGCATCTCTTAAAATATATTATCTCAAAAAGAAAAAAAGAATATTTCTTCTTCAACAATTTACTTAAATTTTTATTATAAATTTTGTTCATTAATTTTTTTTTTTAAGTATTAAAGGTTAATGATTATATATATAAATATACATTGTATAACTTATTTCACACAATATATATATAATTCATAAAGATACGTCTTCATTTTTTTTTATTTTTTTTTGTTATTTTTTCTCATTTATTTATTTTCAATGCATACGTGCTACCATATATATATATATATATATTTTAAATTACCATGTTTTTTAATTTATAGCTATTTTTTTATGTTTTTATTTTGTAATTTGTATGAATAAGTACTAATTTAAAAAAAATTTATTAAATCTATTGATTTTTTTCTAAATTATAAATATTTTAACGTCAAAAAAAAAATTGCAAAAAATAACCCTTAATCTTTTTTATATATAAATGGAGTTTATTTAGACATTCTAAAAAATTTTCAGTTAAATTATTGTGATATAAAAAAGACGCTTCCACATTAAGGAATGTAAAATGTATTATTAAAAAAGAATAATAATAAAGTATGTTTTTTTACCTTTGTTATTATACATAAAGGATATATATATTTTATTAATCTTTAGTTTCTAAAACTATTATTATTTATATATATATATTTTAACAAAAATTAATTATTTTGCTTTATAAGGTTTTAAAAGAAACATTTAAAGAATTTTAAAAAAATTTGATCAATAGTTTTACAAAAACTAGAAAATTAAAAAGGTGTAAAATATGTATAAAAAAAAAAAAGGAAATATGAATTACAATAAAAAGTAAAATACAAAAAATAGTCATCATTAAAATTGCTTATAAACAACATAAAAACATAAAAAAAAAATAAAATATTTATATTTATTTCTTTTTTAAAATTTTTTTAAAATATGCAATAAATATTAAATAAAAAATATGCCTGTGGCTTTTGTAAAAATAAAAATACAAAAATTTAAGGTAATTATTTAATTAAAATGAGAATAATTTGAAATTATAAAAATTTATAATTTTACAAACAAATTTGAAATTATATATATTATATTAAAAAAAACATAGTAAAATTATATAGAAATTTTTTGAAGTTCATCTTTTAACTTCATTATTTCTGCATGTAATTTATTAATTAAGTGAAAAAAAAGTTTTTTTTTTCCTACTCCCCCAAGGTTGTTAGCTACCCTTTTAATTTCTGGTGCCAATTCAATGCATAAATGAAAAAAAGTTTTTTTAGGTTCTATATTCATAATAAAATTTGAAGATGTAACTTCTTTTATAATTTTTTTTTCTAATTCTATATTTAAAGAATATTTATTTTCATCATATATTTTAAGAGAACCTAACATTAATAAAATATAATTTTGATTTGATAATTTACTTTCTTTTACTACTAAATTTCTAAATTGTTTATACGTTTCTTTCTCTAACATGGGTTCTTCTTTATTTGTTCCTTCTTTTTCTTCTTCTTTTACTTTTTGTTGTCCTTGTTCTTGTTGTTCTTGTTGTCCTTGTTGTCCTTGTTGTCCTTGTTCTTGTTGTCCTTGTTGTTCTTGTTCTTGTGGTTCTTCTCCTTGTTCTTTTTGTTGTTCCTGTTCTTCTTCTTCTTCTTCTCCATCCTCTTTCTCTTCTTTGGTTTTTAATTCTGTTTGTTCTAATTCATTATTTTTCTTATTTTCTTCCATTTCTACTTTTCTTTTCAAATATAATTTAATTTTATTTATATAATCTTCTAATATTATATCATTACCTACTTGTTTTTGTAAAAATTCTTTTTGTTCAGATGTCATTTTTTCATAGTTCTCTACAAGAATTCCTGGGTCTACACCTAAAGATTCTATTAATTTTGAAGCGTCATCATCAACATAACTATCTTGTCCTTTTTCTTCAATTTCATCATTCTCTTCTTCACCTGAAACATTTACTCTACTATTTTCTTGTTGTATGGCTTTTTCTAAAGATGAATGAATATATTTATGAAGTTCCTTATTAAAAAAAATTTTATATTTATCTACCATTTCATACATAGTTCCTAATGTACTTATAGGTAAATTAGTAGTATACTCTGAAATATCAAACACCAAATTATTTAAAAAAAGCAGTTGATTAAAAATATTTTTTTCCTCTTCTGTTTTCAATTTGTTCAAAATTAAATTATATTTTTCGTTATTTTCTTCAAATTCTTTAATTTTATATTTTACTAAATCAGGATTTTTTGACACAAATTCTTGTATCTTGAGTTCTAACTCTTTAATTCTATCATCTGCATAACCTTCTAAATCATAAAACTTTTTTCTTTCATCTTTTTTATTTTTTATAACAATTTTATGACTGAGAGGTTTTCCATTCCTTCCATTTATAAATTCAGTAACAAATTCTTTTTTTGTTAATTTATGAATGCTAAATCCTATATCTGATTTATTATACCATTTAGTGTATCTATTAATGCTACATCCTTTTGGTTTTAACCCTCTGTGAATTTTTTTTAATACATAACAAGAAACAGGATAAAGTTTTCCAATAATTTTTCCAAAAAACCCTCTACTCATTTTGGAGTCATCAAATATTATTCTTGATGAAGAACCATTAATAAATAAATTTAATTTTCCATATTTTATATATTCCATTAAATGATCATGTGCACTAAAATATCCATCAACCTTATAGGTGAATAGAAAATCCCTTATGATTTCATTAAAAGAGTGTTCTTCATAAGAAAAATTGTCAGATCTTCTTCCACTAGATATTAAAGGATGATGACCAAATACAAAAATCCAATCGCTTTCTTTTGCGCTCTCATATAATGTTTTACTTAACCAATTAAATTGTTCACGAAATGATCTGTAACTTCTTATTATAGGAAATCCAATCATTAAAGACCATGTATCAATAAAAATAAATGATGCCTTAAATTTTTCATTGCTGTTAATTTCATTATCCTGTAACGAATTAAAAGTAAATTCATAATTGACTGAATAATAGTTATTAGGCATAAAATATCCTGGTATTTTATCAGAATAATGTTCTTGAATCTGTTCGCTAGGAAAACTAAAATAATCTTTTTCTCCCAATATAGAATAAAATGGAATTGCTTCAAATGATTCATCAATTACTTCATCATTATCATAAAAACTATTATGAGATTCAATAAAACTATTGTAATAATTCTCATTATCATCGGCATATTCAGAATTTTTATTTTTATTTGGATTATCTTTATTTTTATCTTTATAGATAACTCCTTTTAGTTTTTCACTGTAAAAATCAACTATACTTTTAGCATATGAAGGTTGGTTTTCTTGTGAATTGTTAAATTGTAATTCGTTAGTTTTTTTAAAAACAAAAAGTTTCTTTATTAATTTATGCCATTCATAACTATCATTATGATCTTGGAATTCATTTTTTGGTATATTGTCTCCTAAATTTACAACAAAATCAGCTTTATTTTCAGCATGCCATTTTTGCATATTATCTGCTGTATTTTTTAATTCATTAAAACCAAAAAAACTTAAAAAATTTTCTAATGATACTCCTTTTTCTTTATCAAAACCATATCCAATATCTCCTACTGTCATAAAATTTATACTATTAGTATTACTTTTTTCAATTTTTACTGTAAAGTTTCTATTTTGCATCCAAACAGATTTTAATTTACAGTAAGTAGTTAAACAATTAGGTGGAAGAAAAGTGTCTTCTTCACTCATTTCATATTTTCCATAATATATTTTTTTTTTTTTTTCTGTATTTTCTGTGTCTGGAACATTTTTATTTATATTCTCTTCAATTTTAAAAAACTCTTTTATTAACTTAATTTGTAAATATAATTCATCAAAAATATCATAAGAAAAAAATATTCCTATAATATTAGTATATCTAACAATGTGTTCAAAGGTAACTATACCTAATTCTTTCAAACCTTCATAAAGTTTTGAAACTACTTCATTACTATGATTTGTGGTAATATAATTTATTAATTCTATTATATTTAAAGGATTTCCATTTAAAAAGAAGCTTTTTTTCATTTTATAGTAAACTTCAGATGATACTTGAACTTTTTTATTCTCAATAGTTTCTTTATTTTCAGAAATACCACAAGTATTATTTGTATTAGGTTCAATCATTAAACTATCCTCTATATTTCCATTATTTCCACTATCTTTTTTAATAATTTCATTTTCCTTTGTATTTGTTGATTCATCAACACTAGAACTATGAATTTTTGTAACTTCAGAATTTAAATTTTTATGTTTACCTTTGGTTGGAGCGCAAGTCAAATTAACATTCTTTAATATTTTACAATTTCCTTTACTACTTTTACATGGATTATTGGGATCGACTATTTTTGGTAAATAAGAAGATTTCTTGTCATTAACATCATAAAAGCAATATCCATCATTTTTCCAATTACTCAAAAAAATTTCATAAATTTTTTTTTTTTTACTTAAAATTTGTTTTTTTTCATTATTTACAGAATTAATTCTAAAATAGGCATTTTTTAAAGTAAAAACAAAATAATTTTTTTCGTCGATAAATTCTTTAAAATATTCTGTTTCAATTAAATTAAAAAATTTGTTCCTATCTTGAAAACTATTTATAAAATGATCAAAATTGCTTAAATTATCCTTAAAATGAATAAATAATAAAGATAAAACATCAATTAATCTTACATAAACAACGATTTTTTCATCATCCTTATATTGAGCACCAAGAAAAACTAAAAATTCATTTAAAGCATGCTTAAATTTGTTTTTACTTTTAATAATCGAAAAGCTAACATAGTCCATATATTTATAATTTAATTTTTCAAATTCATCTGTTCCTTTATTTACTATATATTCTTCATATTCTTTTTTTTTTTTTTCTTCATCTTCAATCTCATTATTTTCTTTTTCCAAAACATTTCTTTTCAATAAACCATTTGTTTTATAATTTAATACAAATGTATTGTGATTAATATTATCCCTTGTAGCTTTCTTTAAAAAAATGTAAGTAAAAAAAATTAAAACAAAATTCGTTATATTCATTACAACTGCATTTAATTAAAATCCAAAAAAAAAAAAAATAAATAAATAAATAAATAAAAATAAAAGTTTTAATTATATTATATTCATTACAATTGTATTTAATTAAAAACAAAATAAATAAAAAATTAAAATATATATTATTGTATATTTAAAATATCTGGTTGTATTAATATTTTTTTTTTATTTGAAATATCTTTTATTTTTTAAATTAAAAATATTAACAGTATATATTTTAAATAATTTTTAATTTTTTAATGTGGAACCATTTTATTTTATTTAGTAAAAAAGAAATAAATAACTTTGTTCCTTACATTAATTTAAAATATGCTTATAAACTATATTAATTGTATAGAACAGTTGTTCTGAACAGAAATTGTACCAAAAATATTAATAATCCAAAAAAAATATAAAATATTAATTTTATTATTTTTTTTATAAAAAAAAATTCTATATTATTATTTCTACACTTGCTAGAACTACAATATTTTTTTTTCTTTTGCATGATTCTACACTCCTTTTTATATTATTTTTTTATTTTAAAATTGTAGAAAAAGTAATAAAAAAAATAATATAAAATAAAATGCAGTGAAATAAAAAAAAAAAAGTAAAATGAAATGGATTAAAAGTACAAAAAAAATCTCATATTAACTAAGTGTTATGTAATTTATAAAAATGCCATTTCAGCTTTTTATAATTTGTTATATTTTAGTGCATGCTTTTATTAAATTATAGAATATTATGAATCCATTAATATAATTATGTAACATTATTTTAATAACAAAGTTTTAAGTGTTGAAAATTTTAATATTTATATTCTAAAAAATGTTTCTACAAAATTTGAAAAAAGGAATAAAGGAAAAAAAGAATAATTAAATATATTAATAATAAAAATTTTCAAAGTGATAGAAATTATCTGAATTATCTTTAAAAATATTTTAAAAAAGATTACAAAAAAAAAAAAATTTTAAGAAGATATAATTTAAAAATTTCATATAAATATATATACATTAAAAAAAAAATTACTTAAAAACATAAATAAAATTAAATTTTATTATGTAAAAATTAATAAAAAAAATAGTTTTTCTTAGTATATTATAAAAAGAAGTTATTCATAAATTTTTAAAAATACTTGAAAATGCATGGCTTGAAATTCATATATCTTAAAAAAGATGAGTGCTTAAAGCAATATTTTTTTTTTTAATAGAAAGTGTAATTTCTCGTATTAAAAATACTTGTGTTGTCATGCGGTGAATTATTTAAGAGATTGAAGTTCCATTCATGCCTTATTATTCTTTTAGTTTCTGAAAATTCTCTAAAATTTTTCATAATAATATCTGCTAAATCATATTCATCATTAATATCCTATAAAAAATGTATACAAATTAATAAGTTGTATCATATATATAATGCATATATATAACTGATTTTTTTTTTTTTTAATCAATTAACACAAAAAATCCTTACTTTAAATTGCGATATGTTTAAACATTGGTTACATGTTTTGTTAATTTCTTCAATTAAAGTATAGTATTCTTCTTCCTATATATATATATATATACATAATTTTAAATATTACACAAAAATATTATATATATACAGATATATTTTTTTTTTCTTTGTTATTTATATTACACTTAAAGAGCAAATTGGTTTATGTAGCTTTAAATATATTTTAATATTTTTTATTTTTTCTAAGATACTATTTAAGATAATATTTTTATGGTATCTTCTTAAAAATCCCTATTAATATTTAAACAATAGATTATTATATATAATATTAAAGAAAATATAAAATTATTTTAAAATTATAAAAAAAAATGTTTATTTTATACCTTATAATACATGTGTAATATTTTCAAAATAACCAAATGGTGAAATTTGATAGGAAATAATAAAAGAGAAAAATATCCTAGCAGTACAATGACAATCTAATAAAAAAAAAAAAAAAAAAGAAAAAATTAATATATGTTTTTATTAGCATTAAATAAATATATATGAATATATATAACTTAAAAATATCCTTTCTTATTTTTTTTTATTTTTTTCATCCTAACCTTTGTCAAGTTAAAATTTTTATGATTAAAAAGATTTAAGAATTTCTCTAAATAATGATTAAGAATCATATGCTTGGACATAAAAATTTTAATATTGCTTTTTGCACTTTTATATAAACTCAAAATGTTTTTTCTATCTTTTATTTCTTCATAATATTTATTTGGAACAAAACTATTTTTTATTTCTGTTTGTTCACTTAGTTTAATATCTGATGAAATTTCTTCATCATATTTTTCATTCGTTTTTATCGTATGTTTTTTATTTTGAACAAATATTTGTTTAAATATATTTTTTTTTAAATATATATTCTTATGCTTACATATATTTAATGTATATGCATTTGATGAAAAGACATTTTTATGATATATTATGCGCACAATATGATTAAAATCTAAATTTCTTTTATTTTCTTTTTTTTTAGCTTTTAAATGAAGATGTTTAGAATATATATATATATTATATATATTGTTAACATACTTGTATGTAATAGTTATAATTAAGAGATAATCAATAATAGCTGTTAGTAAATTATAATAAACTTTATGAGAGATTCTTTTTTTGTTCAAACATTTATAGTCATTTTTTTTTTTTAACAAAAATTTATGCAAGTTATTTACCATTGCAGTTATGAAATGTTTTTCTCTCTTTTTTTTTTTTTTTAAGATATTTTGATTGAAATTTGTTATTAATTCACATTTATTATTATTATTACTGCTATTACTATTTAAAATTTTATTACTCTTATAATTCTTTAAAACTTGTAACTTATTTAAATTTATATCTTCATTAATTTGTGATAAATTAGGTATATTTTTTTTATCAAATTCGTTATAAAATCCTCCATCCTTATACATTTTACTATCATCTAATTCATATATATCATTTATATTATTCCCTTTATTTATTTTATTATTTCTATTACCATGATGTTCATCAAGGACTTCATATTCCTTCTTTTTTTTTGAATTTTCTTTACTGTTTATGTAATTATCACAATAACTATATTCATCCAATGAATAATACAACTTATCAATATTATTATTTTTTTCTAACATATTTGTAAATAGCATTCTTTTTTTAAATTTATTTAAATATTTTTCATTTACAATTTCATTTAAAAATAAATTATATCTATTTGCAGTATTTCTTTTTTTTTCTTCACATTCATTATTAATATTGGAATTTTGTTTATGATATACTTTTTTTATTTTATTTTTAAAAAATTTTTTTTTATTCTTATTTTTAAGTTCTAGAAATTTTTCTTTCATATGAAGAAATATCTTTCTTTTTTTTTTTGATAAATAGTTTTTGTCTGCTGTATTTTGTTGTTCCGAATTGTTTTTATTATATTCTTTCAAATGATTTTTTAAAGTGGCTGATTTATTAAGTACTTCATATTTAAATTCATTAGAATTTAATATTATACATGATCTATTTATTTTATTTGCAAGTTTATCTTCTCCCTTAGTATATTTACTTTTTACTTTTTCTAAATTCCCACATATTATTTTAGAATGAGAACATTTATTATTATTTTTATTTTCTAATATTCTATATGAATCATATTCACTAAAATAGCCCTTATCAAATTTACCACAATTATAATTTTTCCTAATTATTGTATTCAAAATTGCATAAGACATATTTGCACTTACAGTAAAATTTCTCCTTTTATTATCTAATAAATTAATTATTTCTTTATCATCCTTTAAATTTAAAAATTCTCTGAAGTTTTTTAAACTATTTAATTTATTATAAACTTTTGAATTAATTATATTATTCTTATTTTTTGCATTAATTATTTCATAATCATTTTTTAAACTAAACATTTTATTATCATTGCTTAAACTAATAGTTTTGTTATTATTCTTTAAACTAATTATTTCATAATGGTCTTTCATATTAATTATTTCATTATTCTCTTTTAAATAAATTATATCTTTATCTTCCTTTAAATTAATTTCTTCTTTGCTGCCTTCTAAACTACACACTTTTTTATTCTCTTTTAAATTAATTATTTCTTTATAATTTTTTAAGTCCTTTTTTTCGTTTAATATATTATTTAGAGAATTTTCTTTAAGAGTTTCATCATTTTTATTTTTCTTCTCTTTATTAGTTTTATTTTTCATATAAGAAATAATTTTATTTTTCATTTCTTTACTTTTAGAATTAAAAGATACATTATATAATTTTTTTTCGCGAATTAAAGATATATCATTGCTCAAATTTGTATTTAAATATTTCATTTCTGAATTTTTATAATTATTTCCAATTAAATTAATTTCTGTTTTTCCTTCTTTATAAGAAGAAGTTCTTGAAATAAAATTAGAACACTTATAACTATCTTTTTTTAAATTTTTATTTTCGATGTCATTTATATTATTGTTATTATAATCGTTTTTTAATGATAATGTATTGTCAATATTTTCCTCATTATTTTTATTTATATTAATATTTTTTTGTGTAATATTCATTTGATCCTCTTTATCATCTTCATTTATTGTAATAATAGAACTCTGAGAATATTGTTCGTTACTTTTTATATATTTATCATAGGTCCTTTCTTTTTCCATTTCATCTTTTTTTACTTTTTCATTTCCATCTTCATTTAAATTCTCTTTAGATCTATTAAAATTTTCTAAAATACTATCATTACTGATTCTATTTTTTAAAATATTAAATCCTTTTTTAAAACGTTTATTTTTTTTTTCAGAGTTATAGATATTTTTTATTTTGGTAATTTTTTCTTCTTTAATATCTTTTAATTTTTCTAAAAACTTAAAATGTTTCTTTTTTTTTTCATCATTTTCGTTAGAATACTGTTTCTTTTCAGTATATATACATTTATTTGAATTAACTTCTTCTTCTTTGTTTACAAAGTCACGATCATTTGAACAATTACTATTTATATCGAATTTTTTTTTATAATTATATTGTAATTCACTCATTAAAATGTTTTTAGAAGATAATAATTTATGATTTAAAGATATATTCTTATTTAGTACAAAATTTTCATTACGTAAATTGAGTAATTCAGTAGAGTAACTTGTTTTGTTAAATGTACAAAATGGCTTACAATTATCATTTTTGTTATAATTATTATTACTGTCATTTTTATCCACTTGCTTTTCTTTTTCAGAAAGTTTTGTATTTATTATATTTATATTTTCATTTGAGTTTTTATATTCTAATTCTTTCTCTTTAAGTGAAACATAATTGATTAAATTTTTATTCTTACACATTTTGGGATTGCTTATTTCATCTTTTTTAGGAGAACCATCCCTTGTTATTTTTTTATTTTCATTTTGTTTCTCATCAAATAATGAATCTTCATTTTCAATAGAATCCTTTTTTTTAGTATCATTAAAATCATGATATTCTTCTCTATTTAAATTAATTTTTATGTTTTTTTTAATTAATTTTCTTTTCTGTTTCCAATTCTCAAAAATATGTTTTGATTTATATAAAAAATTAGACCTACACTTTTTTTCATCACTTTTTTTTTTTGTGTACATTTTAAAATTTTCATCATTTTGCTCTAAAAAATTATTTTTTTTTTCTTTATAATTTTTTTTTTTTTCTTTTTTCTTTTTTTTATTTAAAAAATAAAAATATAAAGGAAAGTCGTTATTTAAACCTCCATGAACTGTTATAATAAAAAAACAATAAAAGTAAATAAAAATCAATATTATATTAATATATATCATTTCAATAGAATTGTAAAAATAATTAGGAAAATATTCATTAATGTTATAAAAAGAACTTTTATTATGGTCACATACTTCATAATTTGATATATAATTTTTATGAATATTATTTCTTTGTTTACTTTTCATATCTTTGGCACTATGATTTTCACTTGAAAAACTATTATAATTACAAAATTTGCAACAATGCATATATTTATTTTCATATAAGTTGTAATCAAAAGAATAATGTTCATTATTAATTTTAAAATAAAAGCCATTATTATTCATTCTACTTTTATCATATTTTTCATCTATATTATATCTTTCATCTTGTATTTTCTCAATCTTACTTTCATTCTTTGAATCGTAATAATTATTTCTCATATTTTTCATAATTTTTATTTTTATATCCATTAGTATAATTTCATTAATACCCAATTCGCTATCTAATAATGCACTTGAATAATTTATTATTTCTTTATTAAAATTATTATTGTTTTCTATACAACTATTTTTATGATCATTATAGATTCCCTTATTTGATAATGGATTATGAGGGTATAAACTACTATATATATATGTCTTTGGTTCATTATCACTAAAAATATTTCTTTCTTCTTTTTTTATATCCATATATGAATTACTTTTTATTTCAGAATAACTTTTTCTATAGTTACATTCATTTAGTTTTGTATATTCATTAATTTTATTAGAGTTATTTAAATTACTTGCATTAATCAAATTTCTATATTCATCTATATTAAAACTTTCTATTTTTTTTTGCTCATTATTTTTAATTATATGAGTAACTTTATTATTTTTCAAAATTTTATTATATATATTATCTTCATTTGTACTATCAATGTTTTTAAAATTATTTTTTTTTTCAAAATTTGGTGAAGTTATAACATTATTATTTGTTTCTTTGTCTCCTCTTAATATTCTGTTTTTTGTATTAATGCTACTTAAATTTTTGTTTTTAAAATATTTACGTAAATTGCGCAAAAATTTATCATTAATATTTTTTTCATTTTGATTGTTTTTATTTTTATTCTTTTTATTATTATTATTTTTAGTGTTTTCATTAAATTTGCTATTAAGATTAAAAATATTTTTTTTATTAATTTCATTATTATTAATTATTTTACATTGACAACTTTCATCTTTATTAGTTTTGCTTTGTTCATCCCCTATATTATTAATTTCATTTTCCATATCTTTATTAATTTCATTTTGTCTAATCACACTATAGCATCTCTCATACTTACTACTATATTCATTTTTTTTATAGTGCATATTTATATAATTATTACTTATATAAAAATTTGAACTTAATCCCATTAAATTATTCATGTTTTTTATTTTTTTCTTATTATTTAAGGTATCATTTTTTATATATTGATAATTGCATACTTCACTAATACTTTTTTTTTTGCTATTCTTTATCTTACCTACTCTTCCAACAGATAATTTTCTTTTATCTGAATCATTAGTTTTAAAAAAAGAATAATTATTATAATATTTGTTAAAATATGAAGGAGTATACACAAAGAAATAAATACATTTGTACTTGTAATATTTATAAAGATATTGAAAAAATACCGGAAATTTATTTAAAAGAAAAATATGAAGAAACGTGTGCAAATGATATAAATTCGACTTTTTAGAAATTTTATATAATAATTTATGAGGAAAAAATAAATATAAAATAGGAAATTCATATAATATATTTTTATAAAAATCATAATTCTTATCATTATTTATTAGCAAAAGAAATAAAATGGTTAATAGGATTATTATATGTATGTAATTTTTATAATAAGAACAAAAAAATATATAAAAAATTGAAATAATGGAAACAAAAAAATTTCTAAATTCCAATATATTATTTATTTTTTCCAAAAAATAATTAAATCTATTTTTTATTTGCATAGTCCTTTTAATATTATTTAAAAACAAGTTAATTAATTGATAATTGTTATTTAAATTATTATTAGACATATATAAATTATCTTCATCGCATAATAAATCAGTGGTATTTTTAGAAGGTAATAAATATTCAAATCTGTTTTTACTTTTATAAATAAATAAATGAACATGCATATTGTCATTAGAATTAGCCATATATTTACTATTTTTCTGAATGTGTTTTTTTTGATCATTATATAATTTTCTTACAAAAAAATAGTTTTTATCAAAAATAATATTTTTTTGATTTAATAAAGAAGGCTTACTAAAAATCATATTATCTGATTTATCAAATGAATCAAATAAACTTTCCGTTTTATTTGATGACGTCGTACTATGTGCTGATACATTTTTTTTTTTTTTTTTTGATAAAAAAAAATCGTTTTCAATAATACTTAAATTTAATTCGCAATTTCTATTTAAATTAAAATCTATATGTTTTTCTATTTCATAATTGTAAACTATAAAATATCCTAAGTATAAATTGTAATCGGTGTAAAAATGGAAACTGATTTTGTTTTGTCTATCAGAAAAGAGTGGTATGAACATATCTTTATTATATTCATATTTATAATAATACAAAAAATTATCAACATCAATAATTGCATATATATAATTATATTTCAGTTTTTCAATATTTTTAATTTTTAATATATTTACATAAATATAATTATAAACGAATCTATTTATAGAATTGTAGAATTTTTTTAGTAATACAAAATACTTTGGCGTATTGCAGCATATTTCATAATTTTTTAAAAATAAATTTTTTGTATATTTATAAATTATTACTTTAATATACTTTTTTAAAGAACCATATATTGAAATAATTTTTATTAAATTTATTAATTCTAAAATTATATTTAAATTGTGATTAGCTAAGCGAATATGTTCATTGTTAAAATTGTATTCATCTTTTGGTATTTTATAATTATTTTTTTTTTTTTTTTTTTTTTTTTTTAAGGAAAAAAAATTGCTATTATCAGAGTTGGAGCTTGCATTATTTCTACTTAATCGCCTTGCATATAAACTAAATTTATAAATGTTATTTGAATTTTTACATATTTTGCTATATCTAGAATATGATATATCATAAATATCTCTATGTATATCTTTATAAATATTATTGATATTAGGTTTAAATTTATTTATAATTAGAAAATTTTTTTTTAAAACTAATATTTTTTTTCTATAAATATGTGTTGCATTAGTTTTTTTATACATATAACATGAAACAGTGTAATTACATTTATTAATTAAGGTATTGTAGTATACATTATCAATAACTACTTTTTCTCCTATTTCTATTTTGTCATTTTTTTTTTCACCACCTTTTTTTAAATCATTCTTTTTCTTTATAATATTTTCATCTATTTTCAATGAATTGCATAATATATTATTTTCTCTTTTAAATTCTGATAAATTTTCGTTCTTTTTATTTTCTACTTGATTATTATCATATTTATAGGTATCTTCATAACTATTTTTTGTATTGTAAATTTCTTTTCTTTTTTCATATGTATTTTTTTCAAGCATGTTTTCATTTTTGTTTCTATTCATTTTACTTTTATTATAATCTACATTATTTAATATATATGGTATTTGATTAATAATACTTAAATTAGACTCATTTAATTTATTTTTTTCTTCAATATTACTATTGAATTTACTCAAATAAAAATCATATAAATTATTATTATACTTATGATTACTAATTTCGTTATATAAATAAAACTCAGTTAAGTCATCATTTGATTCATATGCGCTATCATCATAATTCGAAGAAAGGTCTTCATAAATATTTTCGTAAGTATTACTTAAAATATTAGAGTTATTATCTGCATATGTATTATACTTCAATTCATTATAATCAATCAAACTTTTCAAATTATAAAATTCATTATTACTTTCATTTAATGTTTTATCTAGTCCATCATCATTATTGTTACAACTTTTATTTTTTTTATTTTTCCTCATTTCCATTTTGTTATATTTAATCTTTTTTTTTTTTTTTAATTATTTTTTATTTTATCCCATCTAAGCATTTCATAAATACTATTGAAGATACAAAGCTAGTATTTTAATTTTATATATTCATATTAAAAAATATACACATTTATAATAAAGAAAATACATATTTACATAATTTATAAAGTCACATAAGTAAATATTACAAAAAATATATAATTCTATATGAATAATAATTATAATATTTTATAATTTAAAAAGAAACATAAAATATTACACATATGTATATGACTTAGGAAAAAAAAAAAAAATAGATCATTTAGTAACAAATAATTAAAATTTTAACTATATTATCAAACTTTTAAAAAAATTTAAGTTATTAGAGTTAATTTTATGTATTATCTTTAAAGTAGATATGTCCATATATTTTCATAACAAATTTCCAATAAAATTATTTTTGAAATGTTCTAAAATAATATATTCATTTTTGATATATAAAAATTTATAATATTAAGAGCAGAAAAAAAAAAAAAAAATAATAATAAAGAAAATAATATATATTCTTGATAAAAAAAAAGTTAACATATTCAATTTTTTATTTTCAGAAAAAAAATAATATTTAATCAAAGTGAAAAAACGAGAGAAATTTTTTTTTCTTTTTTTTTTATTATTATTACTTCAAATATACAAATACATAAAATTTAACAAAAAAATTGATAATACTTTAAAAAAATATTAGAGAAAATTATTTTTAATACAAAAAATTATATTTTTAGTAAATACATTTTTTTTAAATGAAAACTTTCAAAAAAATAAAAATAAAAATTTTATTTCAAAAATAATTTTGCATTATTTTTTTTATAAAATATTTAATTTTGTCGATGTACAAGTTATAGAATAGTCTTTATTAGTGAAAAAAAAATATCTTGTTAATTTCTAAAAATAAATGAAATAAAAAAACAAATAGTAAAAGTAATATAAAATTTTAATTACGCAAATATAAAAAATAATTAGTAATGTATTTATAAATTTATATTTATTTATTTTTATTTTATAGTGGTATTATCATCAAGAAAAAAAAAGAATCCACGTAACACAATAAAAAGTAAAATCTTGAAAACAAGAAAAAGGAAAAGAGATTTTGATGAAGGTAAATTAAAAATATTTATGATAATTTTTTGTTATTCATCAAAAAGATTAAAATACATTTTTAAAATTATATATATTTATATTGTCTTTTAATTGTATCTTTTTTTTTTTATTCTTTTTTTATTCATAGTATATAAAGACTATTTTAACAAAACAGATCTTCCTCATGATGAAGATTTAAAAGGATGTGGTATTTAATGAGAATAAATAAAAAATTTGAAAATTAAAATATATTTTTAAATTGAAATAATATAATTTTTTAAACAAATTTTATGTAGGACAATATAAATGTTTTGCTTGTGATATATATTTTATAAATAATGATGCATTAAAACAACATGAAAAAACGAAAAAACATAAAAGAAGAGTTAAATTATTACATAAGGAGACAGCATATACTTACGTAATACGTCATATATATATTGTTATCCTTGTTATATATACATATATTTTTTTTTTTTTTTTTTTGTAGAAAGATTCATTAAAGGCTGCAGAAATCACCTTTTAATTTAAAAATATACTTAAACATTTTACTTTATTTCTTTATTTTTTTAAATATTTGTTAATGAAATAATTTTAGTTAATTTTAAAAACCAATACAAATTATGTATTGTTTCATTTACTTCAAATAGATCATTATACTGATCATTTGAAAATTTATCTTTTTCTTCTATTTGTAGAGAATTTTTTTTTAAATTATCATTTTCTTTCATTATTTCGCTTATTTGTTCTATATTATTGTATGAAAATATATTTATTAAAAAATTTTGAAAAAACATAATTTCATTTTTGTTGTCTTCTTCATTATTTTCGTGCTTTCC